>NC_066322.1:30006224-30357388 GCF_022539315.1 Serinus canaria | reverse complement strand
GGAAATGATCAAGGCAGACAGTGGTTGAAATACCAACCTGGAGTTGGAGGAACTTCTTCCCTCCCTTTTGCAGAGGTCTTGATGAGTCATTAGATATGTCTATAATGCACATTTGGCTGACCCTGGGCCTTGCTGAGCCTCCTGCCCTGCCATTTTGCAGCTGAGGTGTTAGATGAGAATTGTTCTGTGCATGTTCACACCCATCCATGATCCTCCCAGAACCCTGCAAAGCTCCATTTGTTTCCTCTTCATAGGAGTGACCCGAGATGACCCCGAGGTAGTGGGGCACCAGTAGTGGCCATGACAGCAGCTCACCCAGCTAAAACCAGTTCTGTGTAAGAACACACAGATCAGCACAGCTAGTCTGAGCAGTTCCTGTGTTGTCATAACTACCAATCTATAGATGCCATAGATACATAGGTAATAACAGCCCTGTTCCACCTGGTACGCAGCAAGTTTCTTAATTTGTGAGATGCATGTCTGTAGAAAAGGTTCAGGGAAAATAAAAATAGTGGTGCTGTTCTTAGTATTAATGTTTTATGCTGAGTAGAAATATGAGGTTAGCTTCCAGTCTTGGGATTACTGGGTTGTGTCACAAGGCTGGAATTTTGTTATTAAATGCTTGGCATGTTCTGCTGTTCTTTCGGCTAGCAACACAAATATAGCCAGCACCAGGCTCCACATATCCTGAGGATGAGGAGAAGGGAGCGGAGAATAAAAGTCTTCCTGGAAACTCTGAACACAAAGCAGAGCAGTGTTTGTAGAGTTCTGCACTTTGGGCCATTGTTCCAGCCCACCTGAATGCATGTACGTGTCCATAGGTCCTGTTTACACTGTTGGGTTAATGACCTGGAAGTTGTCAGCTCTTATTTCAAGTCGCAGAGCTGTCCTTGGAAACAGTGTGCCTTGTGCCACAGAATCCCTACAGCTTGCTCTGCTCTCATGCAGGGAGGGCTGCAGGGGCCTTTTAAACCCATCTATGAAGTTTATTTGGTTGCAGAGCTTTTGATATTTCTGTTTTATGAATGAAGTGTCCTCAAATAGAAGGCAGTTTCATACATTACCTCATTTATTGTTTTAACAGGGCAAACCTGATCTAGCAGCAAGCTCTGCCCTGAGGCACTTTTCAATTATTTGCTTAGATTCTTTTGTGAGTGCAGAAGAAAGGACTCCTGCACAGCCAGAGGGGTGCCATCAGCAGGACCTCAGCCTGGGAGGTGCCCTTTCACCTCCTCCTGGGGATTGCTGACTTCATTTTTTCTGGACCACAGCTCCCTTTTCCCTACTGATTAGGAACTGTGAGAGGACTGATTCCTCCCCAGTGCTGTCCCACAGTTCACTTGTGTTGCTTGTGCTTGTCCAAGTGACGAGCCAAGGCCTGGAGATGAAATGTTTTGTTCTCCTCTCTCACTGTTTGCCATGCAGACACTCCCACATACTTAAGCTGTTACAGCCCTGTAACATAAAAACCAGAACTAGAATCACGTAGTTAAAAGGTGCAGGGAATGGGTGGTCCTGGTTGTAGTGCTCCAAGTAGAAGGTGGACTGTAGATGTCAGATGTTCCCTTCCACCTGGTGTCCCTGGATCCTCTGTCCCCATTTCCTGCTCTGCAGCCTCACAAACCCCAGCATTTCTCCTGGATACATGTGATAAAATGGAACGTTTTTGGTGTGTTCTCACTTTCACTGCAGTAGCTGTGCCCTGAGTTCCTTGGATTTTCTAAAAAATGGGTTTTGCTAGGGCTACCCCTGCCTCTTACATGGTAGGACTCAGCCAAGACTTCTGGAAGTGCAGGGCTGGGAAGCAAAGCTCTTGCACACTGCATGTTCTTCTGGTGATGCTTGCTACCTGTAAGACTGAGATTCTCATGATCTCATCAATTTTATTTTCTCTCCTTTGTCTTGGATGGCTTGCAGGTCTGCATATGTACAGTTGAAGTTTACATGGGTTTTTTTTCCTTTTTAAGGAAGAGAGAGAAAAATAAAGTAGCATTTGGATCAGCTGAGTCCTTAGAAGAAGCAGGGCTTTTGCTCTGGGTCTAAAGAAATTAATTTGTTGCTATTATCAGGGGAATCTGTAATGTCGTTTTAAACAAAAAGAGTCTGCTGCTCTGCCAACACCTTTGATTTCTGCTCTGTAATGTCTGTGATACAAGTCTGCTTGATGTGTCCTGAAAGCCCGCTGGAGTGTGGATGCAAAACCCCAGCTGGTGGATCTGAGGTGCTCTGTCAGCAGGGAAAAGATACCTGGCTGCCTCTGTGTGAGCCTGGCACCTACACAGCTCTGTCAGAGCTCACATCTGGTTTGTCACAGAGTACTCAGGCCTTGCAATTGTTTCTAGAGTTATCTGAATAGCTAGCTTAATTTGAAAAGTTATTAAGTAAATAATTGGAGAAAACAAATTTCATCCAATTTACTTTGGCCTCTAAACGCTGCTTCAGATCATTCCACCCTTGTGTGGTTAGGATCAGAGTCCTCACAACTTGGAGTGATTAAGCAGTAGATTTCTCCATCCTGGAAGGTTCACTTAGTGATGACATCTCTGCAGGCTTATTTAAGGACAGTGACATTTTTAAGGGTAAGAATGTAATTTCTGTTCTTAAGGAAAATACAGTTTAAAGTTTAATTCACTTGGGAAATTCAGAGTACTTCTGGCATTTCCTCTCACTACTTTCTCTATTTCAATGCAGAAATGTCTCCTAATATCAAAGTCTGCCACTTGCATTTATTGCAGTGCATATTGAGTATCTTACAATAGAATGTAGTAAAAAGTAGATATTAAATGATTTCTGTTTCTTAGAGAAGGCATGATGCTGGCCCTGTGGGAATCAATGGCAAAGCCATTACCAGCTTCTGTAAGACCAGGAATTTGCTTTATAAATTAATGCTTCAGTGCCATAAACCATAGAGCTTCAGGGAAGCCTCTTATTATGAAAGGAAATTTCTGGTCCTATAAGCCAACATCTGCAGTAAGCATTTAACAGCTTTTCGAGTTCTGCAAACAAGTTTTTGCCAAAGTGATTAAGCCAAATTTCAATCAGAACTTTTGTTCTTTCTGTGTTTGCTGGAATAAAAATGTCTAGGTTGAAATGTGCTTCTGTTGATAATAAGCCTGTGCTGTGCTATTTTGAGATGATATAATTTTATTTGGGATGATCTGTTACTTTCAGGAAGCAAAAGATTATAAAGCCTGGCTTTGACATGCTCGTGCAGCAGCAGTTCGCTGTGCTGCACACACTGCTGGCAACAATAATTTGAATGAGGCAGGTTCCAATTCACTGCACTCCTCATGCCATCAACATCCTGCAGGGAAAACTGCCTTAGGAGAAGCTGGCTTCAGATGATGTTTCACAGCCAGAAATTCAGTCCTAGCATATATTTTCCTCCTACTTTGTTGCACTTGACAATGGGTGGTTTTTACTGAACATGGTGTTTTCTGCTATTGACTCTTCTATGGAAGAGACTGCAGACTGGGATGTGTAATTTGGTGTTTCATTCAGATGAATTGATTAGACCAACACAGTCCTGCTGCCCCTAGAGATAGAGCAGCTATTCTGTTTGAGTGCTGTTGATTTGCAGCTGCTGTTGGTTAACATGCAGATTTTTGAAAGATTTTACAAACTGCCCTTTTTCCTGTGGAGCCTGACCTTAGTAGCTGTTCAGAGGAAAAAGGTTACTTTATCTCAGATTGTAGGATTTTTAGATCTTGTCCTATATTTTATAAATATGCTGAGAATAATATATGGCAAAAGAACTGAGGCTTAGGGCATTGTATCCATGATAAAATTGTCTGTCCTTTTCAAAGCAGAGATCACCCTTTAGCCTGTCTTCTCTGTGAGGCGGATTCATGCCCCTCTGGGAGAATCTGAGGAAGCAAATAGAATGTGTGATTGTGCTTCAGCATGCCCTGAAGCTCAGTCAGTCAGTCTCTGTCAAACTACAGCTGTATTTGACTTTCACATTTGAAAATGCATTATGTAAACCTCCTGTTTCCGTCTAAGTATCGATAGTGAAAATTAAGTCTGGCCTGTTGTAGTCTTTGTTACAAATTCCCTCTTTTCTGGATAGACTTTGGATTCTTTCTGTGTCAGGGAATTTTCTCCTTCCAAATCCCCAGTGTCCATACAAAAACAATGAAGCAACTTTCTTTCTAGTGTTTCTTAACTGTCTTCCTTTCTGTATGGAATAGTTCAGGTAGGTGGGAAAGAGGTAGAGATAACTTTCAAAAGGGATGGAGAGGTGGTGGTGGGGAGAAGGTTTCTCTGTGCTCTTTCTGTTACTCAGCTGGGGATGATGTTGCTTTTGGTAGCATCTTAGAGCTTAGTCTAAAAACCTCCAGAGAGAAATCTAATAATCTAAAATGAAGTCTAAATTTTTTTGGTTGTCTATAGAACACAAATGGCCTCACCTCTGTCCTGGGATTCTCAAAATACTTGTGTATGCAAGTTAGGTAAAAGGACGCTTGCCGGTCTGCTGCGTCGAAAGCACTTCACTCTCCTGCGAGCGGGGAGGAAGGCGGCTGTGGCTAGCTCGGAGCACAGCAGCAGCTAGCAGCTAGGGGCACTACCCGGATCCGTCAGGGAGGTCCGGGCTGCGCCTTTGGCAGAAGCAGCAACAGTATCGAGAGGAGCGGCAAAGCGGAGAAGCCAGAGAGAAAAGAGGGTCTTAACACGCCTGGTGTAGTCCAGTGGTTTTAATGTATCATTGTCTCCACTGAATCCAGCAGGAAAAGACAAGGATGAAAGGGGAGCAGCAGTATATAAAGGGGTGTACAAGAACCAGTCGGGGGAACTGAGGAGGGGAATTCAACATAACTGACACCAGTGGCAACAAGTGATACACGAACAAAGGAGGGGCTCAGGGCACCTGCCCAATCACCCCCTGTGGAAGGGAGAAGTTTCTGGAAGGATGGGGGGTTTCAGGAGATGAACGGGGCTCTGGAGGAGGGGAAAATGTAACGAAAAGGGGCAGTTGCCAGGGGAACGGGGGTGGAGACAAGGGCTTGGCAGGGAGCCCAGACAGGGAGGACACCATTCGAGGGAAAGGGGGAACTAGGACTGAACCATCGAACTGGGTATAGGGTTGTAACTGGGGGAAGCATCACAAAACGGGGGGGACAATACAAAACAGGGGGGATAACTCAGTTGGGAACTGAACACACACCACAACATCTCACTCTTTTTGTTTTAGAAAAAATAAAATTAAAACTCAGTTTTTAAAGGTCCGTTTTGGAGCTCGCTGATGTCTGTTGGTGGGCATCGTTGGCAGGTTCGGAGACAGCAAACTATTGGGGAGTGGGTGAAACTGAAATTGGTTGCATCTCCTCATAATGCGAGGTCTCTTGGTTAAAGTTCGTAGCAGTAGGGAGGGAGACGTGGTTCACTTGTGGTGCGGCGGTGGATAGAAGACGGAGGAGTAGCTTATAAATAATTGAAAATCAGGTGGGTGAGACAGAGCAACAAACTTAAACTGATTAATCGGGTTCTAACTGAAACAAACGAAGAAAATAAGTTAAAACTGAGGGCTCTGGAGTGGATGGTTCAGCCTGGGGGACACAGGATACGACATGGACTTTGCGCTTTCTCCTCAGGGCGGACTGGGTCACCTGAGGGGTGACCCTTGGTTTGTGTGACTTCCCTGGGAGGAAGGGTTTTACCCACTTTGAGGGGACCCATTTGAGCCTGGCGGGGGTGGACACGCATGCGTGTCCATGACCCCATGTTACCAGGTCAAGTGGCCCCTCAACTTTCCAGGTTTCAGGGTCGGAGATGGTGAGGGTATCTGTGAGGTGCAACCTGAAAGGGAAGGCACACAAAGCAGATGTTATCATTGGCAAAGTCACATTTGGTGAAGTAGTCGTGTCTGGTGATGATAACTTACTGGGTGGGTTGGAATGGGTAAGGGTGTGGGAATGGGGTCCCCTCCCTGGATTTTTGGGGCTGATGTTAAAACTTCCCGCCTCATTTTTATCCTTGCGCAGGGGGACTCTGCGCTCGGAATTTAGTTTTTTTGTTGGTTGTCTTTGGATGCTGCCTGCTTCTTGCGGAACTGGAAAAACTGTTTCTGCAAGGGGCAGTCAGGCATCCAGTGTTCTGGGTCGCCACACAGATGGCAGTGTCCTTGGCTGGGCCTCTTGCTTTTGGGTGACGTCGGCTGCTGCTGGGCGGCCATCACATCGCTGTCGAAATTTGTTGTTTCTGTGAATGACACGCAACGGCTTGGAGGTGGAGTTTTTGGATCCTCCTTGGCGAGGGATGGTGCCTTTTTCTGGCAAGCTTCGATCATTGATTGGATGGTTGGAGGAGGATCGACAGGAAGGCTGAGGATGACTGCTTTGCAGACAGCGTTAGCATTGGCATTAGCCAATTCTGTTAGGATCCCGAGTCGAGCGCTCTCCACTTGGACTTGATGGTTGAATTGCCCTGCGGAGATGCTCGACAAAAACAATGAAAAGTTCCCCTGGCCCCTGATGAATTTTGGTGAAAGTGGGCTCCTGGGCAGTAGGGCAGAGTGCTAAGAATGCCCGTTCGGCCATCCTTGCACTCTCCCGAAGCGCTTGACGGGGGATATCTCTAGTTTGAAAAGCTCCGTCGGCCCAATTTCCAAGACCGACCAATAGGTCAGTGTAAACCGTTTCACCACCGAGAGTTGTGGCAGTTTGGGGATTCTCCCACAATTGTGGAAGAATGTCCCTGATTCCCTTTTTCCATGCCTCCTCCCACACTAAGAATTCGGTGGGGTTGAGGAGGCATGAAAAAAGCGTCTGCAAGTCGGCGGGTACAACATCAGATTCTGATAAAGAGGCCCGAAGGAGTCCCCGGAAATATTGACTCTCCCAGGAAAACTCTCTTTGGGCCTTGCACAACTCTTTAATGGGGGAATGGGGTCCATTGCGCTCGGGAGGGCCCTATGCTTTCTTGGTAGTAAGAAACAGGAGTGGCAGTTATTAAAGATGGCACAGTAAAATCCGAATCATCTTGATTTCCACTCCCGGAAGTTGGGGCGTGGGAAGTGGGAGGCGGGGCGTGGGAACCCGGAAGCCAAGGGGAGGGGTCAGGTGTGGGAACCAGGGCGGAGCTAGGAGGTGGAGCTGATGGAGTTGGCTCCGCCTGAGGGGCGTGTTCAAAAGGCGGGGCTTGGGAAGGAGGAGGGGAAAGGGGCATGTAGGAAGGCGGGGGATTGGGAGAAGAATTAACATAATTAGGGGCGGGGTTATAGGAATGGGAAGGGGAGGAGAAAGGGTTGGCAGGAGAAAGGAAAGGATTATGGGGAGAAGAAAAACTGATGGCGGGAAAAGCCATGCGGTCGCCGCCATTTTGGGCTCCATGGGAGCCATTTTGTGAAGAGGTCTGGGAGCTGCTGCCCTCTGAAACTGCAAATCTAACTTTGGGATGCACAACTGGGGACTTGGGGGAAAAGGAATCGGGGGATTGGAGAGAGCTCTCCGAAATCTGGCCAGGACTTTGGCGGCGGGGGGTCAGGGAACCCTGAGGAGAGCCCGGCGGGTGGTAGGAAGCCGGCGCGGTGCTCTCGCGGGCTGCTCTCCTAAGGGTTCTGCTATTCTCAGGGAGAGAAGGGGTGGGACAAGGGTCTGGAACACGGGGGTAGGGAGAACACGAATGGCGGGGGTGGTTGTTCCTTCAATTTCTGTTTTTCTCTAAAAGCTGTAATGATTTGGAAGGTCCAATAAACTAATTTTTTGGTTTTTGATCTCCCTTTAGATTCTAATTCTGTTAATTTGTCTCCAACTGAATTCCAGAATTTTGTTTCATTAACTAAATCAGGGGAGATCTCTGGAAATTGAGTGAACAACCATATAATGAAGTCTTTTAACTCCCGCTTAACAATTTTAACTTTTCTACCTTCAAGGGTACCCACAACTTGGTAATAAACTCTTTTCTGGGGGACAGAGAGTTTGCAACCCATCTCTGACCCGCAAAAACGAACCTTCGGAGTGAAACGAAAAAAAACGCTAACAAAAAACCCCAACCGCTAGCCCCAACCTCACCGAGCCCAGGGCAAAACCTCGACTCGACCGGATGAAACCGGGAGATAAGGCGGGGGGGGGAACTCTCGAAGTTGGGAAGCTGGAGCGGGGAAAAAAAGAAACTCCGAAGTCCGCGGCTTCGATCCCGGATCGGCTCCTGGGTGCGGGGAGGTGTCGATCCGATCCCTGTCCGGAGCGCTACCCCTAAAACGGGGTCTGCTCCCGGAGTAGGGTAGTCTAACGACCACGGAGCAAGCGGCAGATGACGAAGAGGAGGCGAAACTCCTCTCGAGGCTGCTGACTCCTGCCGCGGGGCGAGGGGGTCTTCTCTCGCCGCACGGTGGGCGCCAAACTGCCGGTCTGCTGTGTCGAATGCACTTCACTCTCCCGCGAGTGGGGGGGAAGGCGGCTGGGGCTAGCTCGGAGCACAGCAGCAGCTAGCAGCTAGGGGCACTACCCGGATCAGTCAGGGAGGTCCGGGCTGCGCCTTTGGCAGAAGCAGCAACAGTATCGAGAGGAGCGGCAAAGCGGAGAAGCCAGAGAGAAAAGAGGGTCTTAACACGCCTGGTGTAGTCCAGTGGTTTTAATGTATCGGAATCCAGCGGGAAAAGGCAAGGACAAAAGGGGAGCAGCAGTATATAAAGGGGTGTACAAGAACCAATCGGGGGAAACTGAGGAGGGGAATTCAACATGACTGACACCAGTGGCAACAAGTGATACACGAACAAAGGAGGGGCTCGGGGCACCTGCCCAATCACTCCCTGTGGAAGGGAGAAGTTTCTGGAAGGATGGGGGGTTTCAGGAGATGAACGGGGCTCTGGAGGAGGGGAAAATGTAACGAAAAGGGGCAGTTGCCAGGGGAACGGGGGTGGAGACAAGGGCTTGGCAGCGAGCCCAGACAGGGAGGACACCATTCGAGGGAAAGGGGGAACTAGGACTGAACCATCGAACTGGGTATAGGGTTGTAACTGGGGGAAGCATCACAAAACGGGGGGGACAATACAAAACAGGGGGGATAACTCAGTTGGGAACTGAACACACACCACAACAGACGCTCAAAAGAAGTTAATTTAGGTTTGCAGCTAAAGGCCAGCAGTTCTTTAAGAAGTGTTTCTGTCAACACTTTCTCCTATTTTCCAAAAAACCTGACTATGTCATCATTTGTCACTGAGGACATCCTTTGGGGGATGAAGCAGCAAAGAGCTGTGTGTGTGCTGTGGGGAACAAGCAGCCTGAGAGGAGGGGGACGAGAAGGAGCAGGCAGTGAGATGTCCCAGATGTGTGGGGGTGGAAGACAGAGAGGAGCAGCCACAAGTGGCAGCTGCAGTGCAGCATCTCCTGCAGCCTCCTGGCTCAACCAGGTGCAACCAGGAGGGACCAGAACAGCAGTGCAGAATGGTGTTTCTGAGAAGGCAAGTAATGCCTATCCCAGCAAGTGGGGTTTTGTTTCCTTTGATCTGTTCTTAGCTCCTACTTGGAGAGCTGTTGCTACTTGGGAATCTATCCCAAGGCATTTTGGAAGTGAAGTCTTAGTTGCTCTGATTTTTATCTCCTTGGGTCCCTTTGAACCCCGCTGTTCTCCAAAGAAAGTTGAGAATTGATGTGGTGTTGAGGACAGATGTATAAGCAGAGACAGGAAAGTCAACTCGAATATGTCTGGCATGAAGCAAAAGCTTCTGTTGGATTTTGTGTGTATAGTCTTGATTCGTTTGTCTTCCTCATGGTTGCTGGAACTTCATGAATCATATTAATGCCATCACTGAGTTTCTTTACACATCCCAGATCTAACTAATACTTTGTTATTTTTAAACTAGTATTTGGAAGGACAACATACACTGCAGATAATTATAGTGAAAATAAAACATGCTGCAGGAAATGTCTCCAGAACCCAAAGTAGTTGCAGGGAGACGTGACCAGTAATAGCATACATGTATTTAAAATGTGCTGCTTGCTTGAGAGACAAAGAGCTGTGGGCAAGAAGGAAAGGAAGATTGTTGGGTTTGGAAAACCTCTGTAAAAGTCCCACTGCTTATGAAACTGGTGTGGACATAGGCTAGAGAAGTATAATTGGGAAGCGTGGGATGAAGATGTGATTATATAGTGGGAATTATGTCAGTAAAGGAATGACAACAGTATCTCATTAATGAGAGTACAGAACAGCACTAATAAGAGTACAGAACAGACAACTGCTATCCACAAAGTGAGCAGGAGCACAAGTTAATTAATTAATTAATTTGTGTTCAGTCAGAGCAGGTGGTGAAAATATGGAGCTCTGGAAATAACCCAAGTTCTATAATGCATTAATAATACTTTACTTATGCCAGATAATAGTACATCTTTCTTTAGTGATAGCATGGTGTTCATTGAAGAAAATTTTACTCAGATTATTCTGAACAGTTCCCAGAAGGGAATTATGGGCTTTTGCTTATGATCTGTGGCAGGATTTAATTATGGGATCGATGCTGACCTAACTAACTGTTGAACTAACTGTACAGAGACATAAATGATACCTTCACCTCTGGAACTGCAGTAGCCAGTAAGACACTGACTTGAGTCTGATAGGAATGAACTGCTTGAAAAAATGACCTTCATGATACTTTGTTTGCCTTGAATGATAGTACATGCAGAGAGCACTTGAAAGTATCCCTGCTTGCTTTCTTAGTCGAACTTCACACTTCCACAGCTTCAGACTAGTGATATTTTTCTGTTCGTTTTCTGGTTTTATATCCAACTCTAGAGTCTGTATAAAAATAAAGCTTGCATAATAGAGATGGGTTTGGTTTCAATAGTGTCCTACATTTTCATGAATATTAATTATTACAGTATTACATTTGAGAGCATTATTTAAAATCTTAGGCAAACATTTAGAGTTAATTCTGGTCAGATGAAGTTATTTGCTTCCAGTTAGAATTAATCCTTTTGCCAGATTTTTAGCTGGACAGCACACAAAGCTTATTTTATGAAGTAAGAGCCCAGGTGCTGTTATGAGTATGTGCAGATTATCATCACATCCCACTGGACTGAACAGAACTCTTGCAGCTTCCAGGTTTTATTTTTAAATAGCTGACACTCCTAGGACAAGAAGTGTAATAGAATTCACTCTACATTTTTATCTTTAAACTGGCTTTGACATTGCTTGAAAGTGGAACATAAAACTTGTTTTCAGCTTCTGGGTCTCCTAGTTGTTTGTGGTCTATCTACTGGAATGGTGAGGGGTGTGAGAAGAGATCGTTTTTCCTCCTGCCTGGCACAGCTTTGCTCTTCAACCTGCAGTTGGATAAACTCCAATTTTGCCAGCATTTAATAGAGACTGTTAGGCTTTGAGTTAGTGATTAGGAAGTCAGAATGCCATGGGCTGAGCTAAGAGTCCTTCTCACTGGAAACCACTGTTCAGGAAATCCTTTTTATGTTTTGATTGCAAACGTTAAAATGTGCCTGTGAATAATTCTGGCACTTGAAAGTGTTTTTCATGGAGAGAAGGCAAAGCTGTGCAGGAGGTGCATGTGCACAGCTCGAGCAGTGTGTTGCAGCATGAGGATGCTGTGGAGGAGTGGCCTGCCTGCTGAATGCCATGGGCCACTGCCCTTGGACCTTCTTGGCAAAGGGCCACCAAGTATTGCACAAGTAATCGTTATTGTTCTTGGTTTCGTGACTATCCAAAACAAGGTTGGAAGTGTCAGCTGTCTCAAAGAGGGCTATATCCAGTATGAGGAAAGTGGTCTGAGCTGTGCTCAGAGAGGTCTGTGTGGGAAGGTGCACAGACCTTCCTCTCAGGATCTGAGTCCTGCCAGGTTCCTGTGTGTTAACCAGTGTTCTCCTCTGAGACTCTAGAAGTGCACATTCCCAAGCTGTTCTTCAGCGTGGAGATTCTTAGGTTGAGTCACTTGTTAGCATCTGGGAAGCCCTTGTTTAATGTCCTTTCTAGGAAATCAGCGTGGAGCTCTTCTCTCTAAGAACAGTCCTGAGCACTTAGACCTGCAGTTTTTCATCAGGAACTCAGTAGGTTATCAGTGGGCAGGTGACTCCTGGAAAAGGTGGCTGAAAAGAAACCAGTCTGCTGTTTCAGGTGATCTGGGACCAGCATCTCCAGAAGGGCATCTCCTTAACATCAAGGAAATAACACTGTGAGTTTCTCTTTCTTTTGCTAATCCATATGTTTGGCATTTGCTAACCAGCTGTAAGCCTTAACTCTCCAGGAGGCAGCAGAGGTCCTGTATAGAATCCAGACACAAAGTTTCCTTTCCTTCTTCCTTCTACCCACTCAATTTCCAAAGTGCCAGCATAGAGAAACATGTATAAAAATGAAGCTAGACATAAACATGCTGTCATTTGGAGAAAAACAACAGATGCAGCAGTTTGCTTGGTGTAAAATTTTGCCAAAATCAGGTAATTGCTGCTCTAGGAGAATAAAAGAAAGTGTAAAGAACTGCATTTACACAACTAGAAGGAAACTTTAGGTTAAGGCTAAAAACAGGTGTGGTACTACAAATGCTGAAAAAAGGGTGTGAAGCCAGCTGGGTAAACGGCAATGTTGTGACAGGGTATTTCCATTTCAGGGTAGAGTTGGTTGGTGTTGGCTTGGTATGGCATCCAGGAGGAGGATATTGCCCACAGCATGGCACTTGTCAAAGGAATGTGAGAAATGCATGTAAAAAGCATGTCTGTCCCTTAGTCTCATTGTGATGCACACATGTGCCTGTACAGAGTGCAGGATAGGACACATAACTCCTGTAAGTTCTCAAATAATGATAATTTAATTCCCGACAGCACTCCATCCCTCCTCTGCTCTCCTGGCAGTTCTAACCAGCACTGGCCAGCAGAGTAGAACCTCTTCACATGAATCAAAATTGATACCCTTATGACTTAGTCTCTCCAAATCTTGGTGGTTGACTTGTGAATTTACCTGTTTGTTTATAAAAGTCACTTCCACTACTTTAATTCTTCTAGGAAAGAGGCCTCTTAGAACAAGACTAGTGTGCACTGAAAGACAAAAACCAGAACCCTGTACCTCAGCTGTGGCATCTTCTGTCCAGTTCTGTTACAAATAACCTCTAGCTGCTTGCAGTGCTTTTTCTGATTGAAAATGCCCTGACAAAGCCTTGGTGCAGTTGCCTGGGCTTGTAGGAAGGTTTAGTGTTGATTCTGGCCCATCAGAGGATGTGTTACTGTGCTCCTGGTCTGGCTTTCCCTCGCAGTAATGGCATGTGCAGTTGTTACAGTGCTGTGTGTGCTCTTGTTGTGCTTACAAACAGATCTGTGTGGGATCAGAGGGGCAGGAGGAAATGATCTGCAGCCTGGGGGCTGCCTGGAGTTCACACTGCCTTTGTGTGGGTCAGGCATAGCTCTGCAGAGCCACAGAGGTTCAGAGGGTAGGAGGGAATGGAAGTGAAAGGGAGCACATCCAGCAGGAAGAAGTAGCCTCAGGCTCTTGCTCTGCTGTAGACCTGCACATTAAGAGCATGATAAGGTATTGTTGTTGATGACTTTAGGTAATGGAGAGAGTAGTGACTACATATATTAAACTGGTTAATGGCAAGCTGAGTTGCCCTCCAGCTAGAAGAGAGTGTTTGGATTGGTGCCTTCAGGGTGCTCAGTACCTCTCATAATTTGCAGAAGTCATCATGAGTCCAAGATGTTCAGTTGTTTTGTGTAGAATTAAAACCAGTACAGTATTAAGAAAAGAGGGGAGGGTTCATATGGAAGCATAATTTAGGTGATTATAGAAGTGCCCATGCAATTGATGCTATCCATGTAGTGAAATCAATTATTTTGCCATGGTATTTGTACCCTCAGTGTCTAAGAGGACACTGATATATGTACTCATTTAAAACCTTTCAGGCATCATTCCTTACATCTTTGTTCTGTGATTAGAATTCTGGTAGAGCTTTCTTTGACCTGAAAGTCCCCTGTATTTTGAAATAAAAAAGCTGGAAACTCCAGTGGCTTGGTGAAAAGTTGTCAGTGGGGCATTTCATTTTTAAAACCCACATTTATGAAAACAGAGCTTCTGTGGTTCTCTGATATAGTTGCATCACACTTTGCAGGATGTTTGTAGAAAATGTGGAAATTACTTCAAGACTTTTCTTCCACTAGCAAAATGTACCTAATTAGAACAGTTGAAGGCAAAAGCCTTTACTGTAGTTCTAGATGCTGCTAGCACATGTTAAGTGAGAGGTGGATTGATAAAGGGTTAAGTTTGCTTAATTTGCAGTGTTCCTCTCATACTTCTATTTTTCTTTCTTAATTTCTTTGCGTCTGGCTTTCTTTCTTAAATAATTTCACAGATTGCTGTTGCTACTTCATGGACTACCAGGCCCCACAAATTCTCAAGCACCACTCAAGGCTCTTTCTCTGCTAAATGGAGGCAGAAGAGCTCTTCTCAATTTTCCCCACCTATCCCAAACACCTACCATTGCATGGACTGGATTTCTTTCCAGTGGTGCCTTTCCTTCTGTAAGTTTTAAAAGGAGCCCAGACAACTCTGTGAGACCACTAAACCTGGAAAAAATTAATCTCACCCTGAGCGGGGAGATGAAAGGCTTTTATTTGCTCGAGCTATTATGTTCTAAATGTGGTGGAGAGCTGGCAAGTAGTGGTAGAAGAAAACATATTACTCTGCAGGAAGAGAGACAGGCCCAGCCTGAAAGTGATAGCCTGATGGCTTCTGAGTAGCATGCAAGCAAAGATCCCCACGTTTTTATCTTCCCAGAGCTGACCTTTCCCTCTCTTTTATCTAATCTGGTGCCTGTGATCTTGCTAATTCAATTGCTGTGGCAGACAGGCAGTTACTCACATGCAATCAGGAGATGGACAAGGAGTGTGGTGCTTGTGCACCAGTTTACACCTCTGTTTATCCATTCTCAGGCTTCAGAGCAGGATCCAAGTAAACTATTGTCACACAAGAAAGCTTTCTTATGGAAACTGCAGTTTTCTACCAGCTACGCAATGGACAAGTGCAGATGGCTTGTGTGATAGCTTGTACAGCTCTGTAGTACTCTCATACTGTTCAAAAGTGGATGATTTCTTTTCTTCTCTAGCTAGATGAGCAGATCCCAGATCTTCTAAGGGTAAAGACCAGTGAGTCATTCACATGGTTTATCAGCACCAGAAAGGAGGGCTCCTGTTGTCCATGCCAGTTCCTTGGCTGTGAGTACTGAGGTCTCTCTGGATCGTTTTATTTTATTATCTTGGTGGGAAAACAGCCTGAGGAGTTGAGGGCACTTTCAGGAGAGTCTGGCAATTGCTAGAGACTGGCAAGGAAGGAGAAGGGACCCTCCTGTTTCAGGTGGTCATGGGGATCAGATTGCTCAGGCTATGCCCAGCCATTCTGAAGGGCACTTCAGGGAGCTCCGGGGTGATTAACTAAGAATTCTCAATGTCAGGCATCCTTTTTGCTTCCAAGTAAGAGTTAGTCATGTACCTTTTATATGCTTTTAAGACCATTTTCCATCAGATCGTTTTCTTGTTTTGGTTCGAGCGGTTCTTTTTAGGAGGAAATGCTGATTGTTTTTTTATAGTACTTTTTAACTTATAAAATGATCTCTGTTTCTAGAAACTGATTTCTGCGTCCCTCAGCAAGACTAGAAATTCAAACAGAGCAGATGTTTGGCAAAAAATCTGGACTCAGAATTGAGATTTAGAAGAGAAACATAGAAGGGAAACTTAGCTACAGATGTGAAAAGAAGGAAGCTCATTGGGCTGGGCTAAATACAAACCAGTAGGCAAAAAAAAATAAAGGGAGCTTCATCTACATACTCTCTTAACTGAGATTATTACTAAGAGGCAATAACTTCTTTAACATTATTATATTAAATATCTCTTTAATTAGAAGAAGCTGTTAATAGTTGATGAATCCTTAGCCATGAAGATGGCCTGGGATCTGCAGAATGAGAAACATCTTTCCAACAAGCAGCTGTAATGTAATACACATTGCACAGATTAAAATGCTGCCATCGAATTTGGATTCAGTCCCCTGCATCCTGATATTAAAACTGTGTTGTCTGTGCACCAGCATTTTGAGGGAAACAGAAGGCAGTTTGGCTTTGGGGCCCCAGCCATGGCCTGAGTGTGCCAGACCAGTGTCCAACCATGGCAGCCCAGGAACTCTGCCTGTCCCTGCTGCCAGGACGTGCAGAGACCCACCCAGCTCTGAGCTGAAGTCATTGCAGAGCTCTGGGTAAAGCTGGGGGGTTCAGGCAAAAATGCAACTGACTGGTGACTTAGAAGAGTGTTTATTTCTGTGTTTTCTGCGTGTGTTTCTTTCCTTATGTCCCGTGTTGCTCTGTTCTTGGGGGCTTGGCAGTGGCATTTGCATTGTGGGTGATTAAAATTATAAAAAGGTATTCCTTTATTCAGCTTTGGCATGATTTGCAAGGAAGGAGAAACTGCTTTCAGCAGTGAATCAGAGGACTCAATTCTTTAGGTTCCATAGGTGCTTTCAAAGCTGCTTTACCCAGCAGGTACTGACAATGCAAATGAGACCTGAATTTTTAAAAACAGGTCAAAGGCAGTTTAGTAAAAGTACTGCCTCTGTTTATAAAACAGGTTTCTGCCTATGACCATCATCATGGTGACCTAAAACATCATTTCTTGCTGCTGCCTGGGAGGTGATTATCTCTGTCTCATTGGAGTTAACTTCGTAGAGGTTTAGAGAGAGATTCAGGTACCCTGAGCATATGAGGCTAAAGAACGGGGAGAGGAGGAGATCCCCAGAAACTTAGCTCACAGTCAGTTGCTTTTTCCAAGAATTTGAGGGACAGCAAACACTTCTAAACCAGACTTTCCAGTCCTCTGATGTATTTCTGTGTAATTGATGCAACTTCCACAATTAGGAAAGATTTGTTGCTAATTTCCTGTCCATCTGCTGTGCTCTCAGAAGCAGCATCTCTCTGGCTGCAGATGTGAATCAAGCTGCTACTGTCTGCTCTTGGGCAGTACCATGGGTTACCCCCATCCACTAAATAAGAACCATGCTGCCACTTGTTCATGCCCTGTCTCCCCACCTGTGGGGAGGAGAATTGGAGAAAAAAAAAAGTACACCTTGTAAAATAAAAACAGTTTAATAATTAAATAAAATAAATATGATTATAAAAGTGGTAATAATTATAATGAAAAGGAGAGAGAGGAGCGGAGCAAATGATGCACAGTATAGTTGCTCACCACCTGCTTGACTGATGCCCAGCCTGTTCCAGGAAGCAATCCTGGCCAGTTCTCCCCAGTTTGTGTACTGCACACAACAAGGTGTGGTGTGGGATATGCCTTTGTCCAGTTTGGGTCAGCTGTCCCAGCAGTGCACCTGCTCATGGCCAGAGCGGGGCAGAGCCAGAAGTCCTTGATTTGGGGTAAACTCTCAGCAACAGCCAACAAATTGGTGTCTTACCAACATGAATTCAAAACAGGCAATGTGCCTGCTGCTAAGGAGAAAAATAAGTCTCTCCTAGTTGAAACCAGGACAGGCACTCAAAGGCAAGCAGCAGCAAGCTGGGGCTGTCCCAGTAGGGAGAGGAGAGAGGAGCACCCTGAGTTTAGCTCCCAGTGGGTTTGATCTGAGTTTAATTTAGACTTAATTTACTCTCTCTTGTCATTAGCCTTGCTTTCAGTTTGTTTGTATACCCCTCCCAGTGAATTTCCAGCAAGTTGACAGCAATCACAGATCAGTGGATGGATCAGGAAAAGGAGAAAGTCACAATGACTGTGAGATGCAAGCTGCAGTTCTCATTTTGTTCCCTCAAACCAGATGTGAATCCAGTACCTGATATCCTGACTGCAAAGGACATGTATGCTCTCTCTGCAGACAGTAAAACATACTTTAAGGTAAATCCCAGGTGTTCAACTCAAGAATGCATCTGTGTGTGCTCAGATTTTGGGCTAAGGGACAGATGGGTCCTGTTGTGCCAAATGTACCTATTGTGCACACTTTTTAGAATAAATAACAGCCTCTGTAAAATGAAGCTTTGCAGTCTAGTAGTATTTTTACTTGAAGCTTTAAATGTATATTCACCTGTACACCAGTAATATATAACATTTTTCTTTGCATGGGAATGTGCTTGGAACCACTTAATAAAAGTTGCCCTTCAAAATAAATCCTGCATCTTGTGTGCAAATTCTGACTGTCTCAGCTTCCTTAGCTGAGCTGTCTGAGATGCCCAGTCTGCTGCATTTACAACTGCAGGTGCTCTGCTTCTTGACTTGCAGCTGTCTTGCATAGTGTGGAGCTTGAATGGGAGGTTTAAATTCTTTCTGGTGCTACAGAAGGCAAGAAGACAGTAATTTCAGATTAGGGCTGGCTCTTGTGCCATATGTGTTGTAGAACTGAACACACTGTGATCAAATTAATTGCCTTGATTTAAAAAAAAATTGAAGTCTTGACTCTACTTATCAGTTGTTTCTGATTAGGATTTTAAAGTTCTCTTGAATCCCCAGCTGCCTGCATGTGGCATTTTTGCACTGTAAGAAAGCATCCTTTCTCCTGCCTTGAAATGAAATTGTTCTGCCAGAAGAGCATTCAGTCACAGTCTGTGACCTTTCCTAGGCTGTGTAGCTATTCCTGAATGTTTCTCATGTGTATTTAACCCTGATTGCTGTCTTTGATATCTTTGTAGCCCTGATTGCTATCAACATCTTTCTCACACAGTCTTTTCATGAGAGGTCAGCAAGTCAGGAAAAAGGCAAGGTAGAAGTATGGTCTTGACAGACTTGAAAATTGGAGCCCAGGTCCTTATAGATCCTGCAAATCCTGCTTAGAAGAGCTCTCTGGTCCAGCCTCCTGTGTGGAAGAAGGCTGTTGCTGACAGTGAGTTGGCTGTGGCATTGTCAAGTGGGCTCTGAAGAGCTCTCAGGATGATCTCACCACAAAGTGAGATCAAAGTGTTCTCGTACTTCACTGTCCTTTGAAGTCAGCTGGAAGAGAAAGCAGAGGACAGCTGTATTAGCAAATGGGTTTGGAACTGCAGTGCTACATTGAGCCAGCATTTGGAGAAAGCCTGGCATCAATTTCTCTTTAGCCATGCAGCTTCTGTTTCATGGGAATGTGATCTGAAGAGATCACGCCCCTCTAAGGAGTGTGCCCATGGAATGCACTGTTTCTGTGCACTGGCTGCCTCTGGGCTTGTGGCCGGCTGCAAAAGGCAGAACAGAGAAAAACCATGTTTGCTGGTAGGAGCATTCTCCTCTGCAGTTGGGGTTGTGTGTGCTTTTTGGGGTAGTGTCCAGCAGAGCAGCAATTCTGGGAATCCAGGATTTGTCTTCTGTAGAAGACCTGAGGTCATGCTGACAAGTATAGAAACTTTCAGTTAGTGTTTTGTGAGAAAAGCAGAGAATCTGGATTATATCCTTTTTGGTTTTACTGGGCTGGATTCACATGCCCTATCTAAATTACATGTTTTTGCAATTACAGATTGCAGTTGC
Source organism: Serinus canaria (assembly GCF_022539315.1). NCBI lineage: Eukaryota > Metazoa > Chordata > Aves > Passeriformes > Fringillidae > Serinus > Serinus canaria. The sequence continues at coordinate 30,337,994 of NC_066322.1, read as the reverse complement.
AAAACTAATAGCCTGCAGATGCTATGCAAAAGCAGAGCTCTGCTGCAGTGAATTATAGAAGGAGGGATATTTCTTTTTATGGGTAATAGTAATACAACAATTAATTCCTTTTGGGTCTTACAACTTTGTAAAATCTGCAAAGACAGTTGACAGACTCGGCTGGGAGTTACAGATGAACTGCATTTCTGTGCTTCTGTAGCCCCTGGGAAGGACAGAAAATGGCAGAGAAACATAATTTTCAAATAATTTGAAGCAAACATTTGTAATTTTATGATGCTGGTTAGATTGAGAGAGCCTTTAGAAGAAAACCTGATCCTAATCAATATAATGGAGAAACTTTTCCAGCAGTACAAGCTGGGATTCTTTTTCATTCACTGAGGCACAGAACTAAGTCAGCTAGATATACCTTTTCCAGTTTGTTTTGAAATGCCAATAATTTCCACCAATAACACACACATGAATTACCAAACCATTTTCAAGACTGCTTTAGAACCTTCCTGTATGATTTTAACCAAAACTGTTCACTTAGATGTAGAATTCTATCCCTCACATCCTCTTACTTTGCATTTAGGAATTTATTTTTTAATCTGCTGCCAAACCAAAATTACATCATAGCAAATGCATGTATTGTTCTTTACTTTTGGCCCTGCAGAGCAGTTCTGCAGGCAAGTTTAATTGGCAGGATTTCTGTCCAGTCTCTGTCCTGTGCCATCCATGTTCACATGGCCTTTTTCCTTCCTATTCAAATCAAAAAGGACAAAACTACAAGGAAAAACACATTTATCAGAGAAATAAAGTCCAAATGCAGTTCCTTCACCTTGTTCTCCCTTGCAATTGGACTGGTGCTCGTGTGCCCCATTTGAGCTTTTGCAAACTGTGATTTCCTGGGGCATTCCCTGTCCACAGGGCAAGGCTGATGGTTTGTTGTGCGTCTTATTTTTGGATGTCTTGGAAGTCAGAAATGATACTGAAATAGCTTGGATAGAAGTGAGGCAGGTTCATCTCTGGTAATTCCAGAATGAGGGATTTGCAGAGGAACGGGAAGCTTGAGAGTAGCTGGTAATTTTGCTGCTCTGGTGTCACTTAAGCAGGGTGAAGATAGATGTTTCAGTGGGACAGGTTGATGAGCTTGTCTGTGGAAGTGCACTCATGTTCCACTTCCTGGAGGAGGGAGACATGGTACCTTCCCAGGGGTAAAGTCTATGGATACCTGATTACCAGCATATTTCAGTGTTATCTTAAGGCATCCTCCTCTTTGGCCTTGTATGTTGAACAAAGGGATTATAAACCATGAAAACAGAAAACTAAACAGTATTTTAGTATTTTTCACCTTTCTATACACCTGCTTTACAGCTGCCTTTTGTGCACCTCCACAATGCTTTGCATGTTTGTGAACCCAGCAGGTCTCTGTTATCCTTAGTAGTCTCCATAACCTTTCTGGTTCTTCATCCAGGAGAGATCCTTTGCTACTGGTTCTCCTTTACATGAGAAAACACTCCTAAGCTGAGCCCTGCTCGTGGACAAGCAGCAGTGCTACCTTTGGACAGAGGGGGGAAACTCCTCTGAAGGAAGCTATGGCAGAGGGAATTTTCCATTTCTCTGAGGTCTCTGGGATTTTCACAAGGCCCTCTGATTCCCAGTGAGGTGCTTTCCAGGTAGTTTGCTTTTGGAGTCTAGCCCATACTACATCTGGTGGCAGTAGCACAATTTACAATAAAAGGCACTAAAGACTTCTTCATTAAAAGGTCTCTCATGTGGGATCTAAACTGGATAGCAACTCCTTCTTCTGCCAGGACAGTGACTAGAAGTTGTTCCAAAGTGCAGTTAGGTTTTATTTATGAAAATTTGTCTGGGAATGGCAGAAAGGTGTAATCTTACACTAGAGGACATTTTATTGACTGTGGGATTGAGCTATTTCTGGTAAAACACTTAAATAAAAATCATATCTCATCACTTCATTCCATCGCTGTGTGCAAAGAATAGGCTGTAAAAACCACCTGTGCACAGAAATACAGGGACTGAAACAGCACTGGGGTGAAAAGGAGCAATTCTGGCAAAAATGAAAGGAGAAAACAATCTCTATTCCCACTACTTTTTGGAGCTTTCTTGTTCTGAGACAATCTTCTCCCCATCCCTTAAAACCTAGAAGAGTAGTTAGATGCTATGATTAGGTGTTGAACTCTCAATTTCAAACTCTTTTTAAATGTGCTGCAAACTCAAACTGTGTTAATGTGTGCTGGCTAACATCAAGGTTAACATAGGTAGAACTGGTACAACTTCAACTTAAGTTAAATGGTGTTGTTAAACTCAAAGTGGTAAAGCTGCCAAGAGCTGCTGCAGAGAGGCTGATACCTAGTGAAATTTTATTGTGGGTTTTCTATGGGTTCCTTGCAGTCATTATCCCATTTTTCACCTGCTCCCATACTCTTCGTGTCATGGATTCCCTGTAAGGAATCATGATGGGGTAAGTAAATCTCCTTGGATTTCTAAGGTCTACCTTTAAAAAAACCCTTAGAAACCATTCAAACAAAAAACCTCAACAGATCAACTTTTAAAACAAGCCAGCTTTACTAAGTTATGGTATGATGAGCAAGAGTGGTGGCTATGAGTCACAGTTTGTGCAGAGGTTTTAACTGGTTTCTTGGTTTTTTTTGGTTTTTTTTCTATTCTCAAAAACATCCCTATGCTTTTCAGATAGAAGGGTCAGAAATATTTCCAGAGGCACCGTCACCTCTGCATTTCTGCCCAGTTTAACATCCATTGGTGGTGAAGGCAGTGTTTCAGGAACTTCTGGCATTTTCAGATGGACCAGTGCTGCATCCAGTGTGGTGTAACCTCAGGGCACCGTATGGTTGCCATCTCCCAAATAAATCCATAATTTCCTCTACATATTTGTAAATTTTCAAACATGTCCTTTTGAAATGCAAGAGGAAACCAGCAATGCCAAGGCCTGACTCCCTTTACATCCTGCTCTGTGCTTTGCACTGCTAGGAGCTGCCTGGGTAGATAATAATCAGCCTCTTGGCTCTGAGTGCACATTGGTGAGTTCTCTTCCCCGGGGAACAGCCTCCTTTCATGTTGGGAGAGCTGCTGACATCCAACCCTGCATTCCTGAGAATGAAGTTCTCAGGTACCATTTCTTGGCCAAAGGCTGGGATGCTGCTCAGGGCCAGGTCAGTGGCCTGTGCAGAATAGGACAGACACATCAAATCTCTGGTAACAGCAAAAAGCTGGAAACAATGATCCCGAAATTTTTAAAAAGTGTGAAATCTGTAGTTTGTGGGAAAAAAAGCTGGCTCAGGGGCTCTGTCAACCCAGGGGTTTAAGAAGTCTAGCTCCTTGGAGTATTTGTACTATGAATCAGTCTCTGAAGTGGCATGCAGTATTGGGCCTGGGAGAGCATATTTTTGTTGCATATTCTTTGTATTGTCAAAAGCATACCTGCAAAGAAGGTCCAGTGTCATGTCAGACTGGAAATCCCTGAAGATGTTCAGAAAAAAGAGGGTCAAAAGACAGTGCATGGATTTGATGCACAATTTTTGTATGATCAAAAAAGCACTTGTTTTTTGTCACTCACTAGGTGTGGTCAGATAGTGAACAGATAGTGAACAGATAAGGTTTTAAGCTGTCAGGAGGTGTTGAAAACTGCCCAAAGTCATGCCATTAAAGAAAAACCGCCCCTCAGTGGGATGTGGGGAGCTCCTCTGATGCCTTGTGAAGGCTGACCTGGAACAGAGGCTGGAAAGAGCTAAAGAATAAAGTAGGGATTTATTAAAGGCCTCAATGGATCCACCTTGGGCAGCGCAAGAGGCCAGCCAGGGCCACACCCAAGATGAACCAAAATGGTCACAAAATGTGCTGCTGGTCACGGGATTACTCACTTTTATCAGTTCTGGTCCATTTTCATATTGGAGTTAATTGTCCAATTCCAGCTTTAGGTTATCAAGTCCCATCCTTCTTGTTTTTCTCTCCTCAGTCTACATTGTTTGTGCTCTTGGGCCTGAGATTTGGGTAATTGTCCTTGGTGCCCAGCTAGGGAAGGAATTGTTTTGTCTAGCTACTCTGTGAAGAAAGGAAGCTCAGAACTACACGCTTAATAGGAAGCTCAGAACTACACACTAAAGCAGTACAGAATATAAAAAATATAAAAGCTAAAACCTGAGGCATCAGCTCAGCCTGGGTCGGCAGTGGCTGTAATGTGGTCCTGGAACCACAGCAGGAAGATTCAGGCTGGAAGAGATTGAGGCACACAGTTCTCTGGGAGACTTCTTAGTCATAAACAGAGATGAAAAAATGCCCAGCTGAAGTGTTTGTTTGCTATAAGAAGCCTTGGGAAGCTGCTGGATGGAGTGACAGAGTGCCCTTTGGCATGCCTGGCTCCTGTTGCCCCCTCTACTCTGGCAGCTGCCTTTGTTGCAACATTCTAGCACAGAGAAGGTCTCCAAGGCCATGGTAAATATCAGATCTCCTCATCAAGGCAAATTACCAGAATAGCACATTAAAGTTTTCCTTTGGTATTTTAATCCAGTCTCCTTTGAGCTTTTATTGCTGTAACAATGCTGCAGCAAATGTCCCTTGTTTTTGCAAAAGTTTACCCTTGGTTTGTCAGAGATGGAGCCCTAATGAAGAGCAGGGCTCACTGGGACATCTTGACAAAGTCTTTGTGGGAAGTAGGGTGGGGGCTGTGTTCCTGAGCCTTGGCTCCTGCATGGATCACATCTGTACTTTGCAGGGTACATGCTCCAAGGTCCCCGGAGGGGCCCGAGCCTCGGCAGCGGCATGACCAGAAGTGTTCACACAGGCAGATGTGCTAAATATGCTCCAGCAAAGCACATCTCAATCAAGTGTCCTTAATTAAGACCTCAGAAAAGCCTTTTGAAAAATACTTATCCATACCTAAGCACAACAACTAAGAAGGTAAGAAAAATCTGGGGGAATTGATTTGACAGAGAGAAACCCCTGGGACCGGAGGAAGGACAGCTCATGCTGAGAATGCAGCACCTAGCAGGGCTGGAAAACAGCTCCTTTGTGTCCTCTGTCACATGAGCTTCCCTGAAATGCCTGCCCCTCTCCTCCAAACAGTCCCTGAAATATTTTCCATCATCATGGGCATACTTTGAGGGTTAATTCCTTTGTGTTTCTGTCTCACAATGAAGCAGGAATGGAGGAGATGCAGGACTGCTCCCTGGGAGGTGCTGTGGCTGATGGGAATATGCATTGCAAAAGCCAAAACAAGCACTAGTGCCAGTTCTTTTAATTTAAAAGCCAAGAGTCCAGCCTAGAAGTGATGGTAGTTTAAGAAACAAAATTAAATCAAAAAGACCTATGCCTAGCAATTTTTTCCCTCTGTTTAATGAAACCTCATGGTATGCAGTGATGATGTTTTGTTTACATCCTTAAAACTATGAATGATAAAACTAATTTTTTAACAAAAAAATGAAAATGAAAGCTAAAATGTCTCCATATCTAGGTAGGAGGGACTTTGGGTACCAGACCACATGTCATGAGGCTGAAGCTGCAGGAGCAGCAGGACTTTTGGAATATTCTAGCACAGTGGGATAGGATTTCCATTGCCAATTGGCTGTAGGGTTAGAGATAGATGAGGCTCTAAAGCTTTATTCCTGCTGGAGCCCTGATAACACTGATCTGATAGAGAAAGAAACCTCAGAATCCTTATTGCAGTCCCATGTGTTGTTGAGACTTACTAAATTAAGGTAACGTGTTCATGGCTGGATTTTTAGTATCTGTGTCTATATCTATCTGTCCATCTCATCTGGCTTCAGTATCACACAACTGCAGACATGATCAAAAGCAAAATGAGAATGCTGAAGCAAGGATCTCATTTGAAATATTCTTTCCAGGCTGATATTTTTCCAGTCATCCTGCCAGCAGTCTCAGGTCTTAGTCTGTTTAAACTGTCATCTAAGTGCAGCTCCTGCTCCAAGCCAAAGCCATCTGTTGTTGGGTAATAGTTCTGATTTATTCTTTGGTTGACACTCATGCTCCTGAGCCAGATGCTGACTTGCAAATTTTGCTTTTATTCATTTTCAGTTTTATACCATGTGTTAGTATCACAAACAATATTTTAATTTAGATTTGTTTTGGGGTTTTTTGGTCTACTGTTTAAAATTAGGGAAGAGTGATAGTGTGACAGCCCCCTCTTGGATGCAATTCAGCATCCTTCAGAATGGCACAAGACATTTTAGAAATGCATTCAAACTGTGCTTCTAAATGTCTGATATCTTCCAAATCACTAATCTGTACACTTATTTCTGTGGCTTAGAACTAATTGTGTTTTCGGGCTTGAGAATGTTGTGGGTGGCTAACTGTGGTCAGAATATCTGATATTCTACAGCATACCCTTCAACTTCAGTGAAGAATGAGGGTGGTTAGGTAACTTCGCAAGTTTTCACTGATTGCCACAATACATGTGAAATGTAAAGATGATTCAGGAGATGGATACATTTCACCAATTCCAGATTTATAAAATGTCTCTTTGTAGATGGGCAGCTTCTAGACAATGGGTGCATCTTGCACATTAGCTCCTGGTGGCAGTCTGGGTTTAGAGTTTTTTGTTTGTCTGTTTTCTCCAGAGTTGGTTTTGAATCATTGGGAGATTGGGCAGCAATGCCAAAGCAGGTTTGAATGCAACTGTAAAATCCTTATGGTAGCTCTTAATACAACTTATACATACAGTAAATAAAGGTGCAATTATAAGGCAGCATAGATTAATGCACCAGTCTTCAGATAGGTTAGCAAAAAGCAGTTGCTACTTGTAATGACTCTCAGGTGATCATCTGTGCAGTACTTGTGGTTTGGTAGGTAGTGATGGACTCTCAGAAGCATTGAAAAGGGAAAAACCAAACAGTATAAGCATTTTTTCAGGTCTGCTAAAAATTGTCATCAAATTGTGGCAAGGGCATTGTTACAAAATGTAATTTAATGGACATCTTATCTTAGGCCTGTTCCTTTGGGAATGTTGGATTTCAAGAAGAGTTTTTCTGTAAGGTTCATTGTCTTGGTGAATGTTGTCTTAATCTTAAGCGGTTCAAAAGTGAAATGGGAATTACATATGTGATCTGAGAATTATACCAGAGTGGTTTTATAATTTTGGTTACCAAGATGTTTTTTGCAGACATTTATTTAAGTAATGTTTTCTTCTCATGGTCAGTCATTTGGTGTTTTGGGGGAGGGAAATTTTTGATGGGAAAAAAAAGAGAAAGAAAGTGGTGTTTCTGCAATGTATCTACAGAATATCTTGACATATTTAACACCTAACTTTGTGTGTAACTCATTTCCCCAAATCTTGCATATAACACTGTAGTGTTTATATTTTAAAATGGCAAAATTACAGTTACCCTGACATTAATAAATTAATGTATCCTGAAGGAAGTCTAATTCAGTTTGCCAAAAAGATAACCTTGCCCAAAAGAATGAGATGTTTGTATGGGAAAAGCATGGGAAAGCATGAAAGGAGAGCATCAAACTGGCTTAATAGTATGGGAGATGCCTGGACCAGAGCTTTTAAGTTCCATTGATAAGGGAAGAACCATATTTTTCCAGGCTGCAAGTTGAGCAGCTTGAGTTCAGCAGCAGCACAAGAGCCCTGGAGAAAGGCTGTGTTTCTTCTTGCAGGCCAGGTCTGTATCCAGAGCAGGTCTGTTTCCGGCAGATGCAGCTGCCACTGTCAGAGCCAGGGCAGTTTCTGCTGCCTTACAGCAGTGCCCAGGAGTGATCAGATACTAAAGCACAGCTTCACCATCCAACTTCCCAGGACGGTGGTGTCAACAGAGTTTGTGTTTCACACCCCAGCTCAGCTCTGAGCAGTGCAGTCCTGCTGCACGAGGCATGTGGTGTAGAGCTTCACAGAGCAAGACGACTTACATGGAAAGTAAACAGCTGTGCATGTAAAAGCTTCAATTCAGCAAGGTCCTTAAACATATGTTTAAATATCATTGAAGTCAAGTTAAATTACTTTAATAATATACATCAGCACTCTGTTGAATGAGGGCTTAATAGTAGTTTCCATCTCTTTCCACATGATCAAGGCTTTTTCATATTCTTCTCCATGCAATAGGGATTTCTTCTTAGTTACAAAGCATGAGCAATTGCTGTGACTTTTGGAAGACTCCCTCAACAATATGAATTTTCTGAGCTGATGTAAACAGTTCAGTGTGGAATGCCAGTAAGAGAGAGTGGAAAGGCATTTTCCCAGCTCTCTGCTTTGAGAGTGGATTTAACACATCTTTTCTGCTGTTTTCCAGGACCACCTGCTACTGCCAGCCACCACACATAACAAGACCAGGAGACCAAAGATGTCTATAGTGCTGCCAGCTGTAAACATCAATGGTAAGTGCAAAAGAAGTAAGGGAACTATAAGAGAACAGTTTTAAAGAGATGTGACTGACTCATACATGAAAAGCAAACTTAGGCCAAATGTCTGTCATTACAGCTTTGCAAAAGAAGTCAAACTGATCATTACTGGGGTTTAGTTGCCACGGTCCCCATTGGAGCTGGAGTACTGGCAAATCTCCCATGCTTGGTCACCCAGACTTTGAGGAGAGGTGGGGACTTGGCCAGCAGTTGTGCATTCTGGCTCCTCAAGGACAGGGAGGGTGCCATCCAGTCCTGGTGATTTGTAGCCAGCTGATTAAGGGTTACATGAGTGGGATTTAACCTCTCTAATTTGGTGGCTCACAGAGCCCATGGAGACTGTCCTCATCTCCTCGTTTGGGTTCCTCCTACGCTTGCTTAGCAGGGCAAATTCCTTGGCCTTGCTGGTTTGTTAGGATGCTGACTGCCTTCACTGGCCCTCCTCAGCTGTTTACCACGCTGTTATACAACACTCAGTGTGAATGGGACCTCTCAGCATTGCCTGGTCAGGATTAATAATCATCATGTTACTGTGCTGCAGGACAGCAGAGAAAACAGCTTTGCACTGGGGCACGGGCTTATTAGTGCACAGAAATGTTCTGGATCAGCATTTCAGTCCCACACAAGAGACAGGACATGACCTGCACAAATATATCATGAATTCAGATGGTGAGGAATTGCCAGGGTGGGACATGCTTGGGACACAGGGTCACTGCCACAGTCATCGAATGCATTGAGAACCCTGAAGCAGTGTAAACTTTACTTTCTGAACAACCGTGCACATAATGCTTTTTTAAAACATCTGTGTTTTACAGTACATGTGAATCATAAACCCAAATGTTATTGTTAAATCCCAGCATGCTGGAAACATTATCTGCTGATGTGAATTTCCATAAACTAAGAAAAAAAAAATCAGTTCAGGCTTTCAGCATTTTGATAATTGCACTTTCCCATGCAGTACAGCCGAGTGTGATAATCTGTACAGTTGTCCTAGGGGAATTTTTATTAGATGTATCAGAATTATTTTTGGCATTTATTTGCCTGAAACTCCCTTTTTATGTCTGTTACAAAAATCCTTTTCTGGCTGACCTGAGTTATCACATGCAAGTGGGCACTTTATCACTGAAGTACAAACACTATTTCTAAATTACAAATTATTTCTTCTTAACATTTTACTGAGTCCTGTTTTTGCTTGAAATAACTTTTCATTTGCTGGAGTAAATATAATTTGGAAAATATGCATCAGAATCCAGTGACAAATCTTATCCATAAATAATGAAACATTGTGAAATTATATTTTCATCAGTTCTTTGGGATTTTTTCTTTGGAACATCAACATAATCCAGGAAATAAAAAAATTGTCCAGGGATTTGGGCAGAGATGTCGAAACAGATGAGACACAAGAATAGCATTAAGTAAACAACAGCATCAAACATTGGATTCTTCTGTGACACCCAGCCAGGTGTTGGGGAAAAAGTTATAAGACACACAAGAGCCAGTAGGTAACTTGGCTTGATTTTCAATTTGACTATTGATAACCATAGGAAATTATTCCCTAAAATGTTCTGTCTGGAGAAGAAACCATTTCTGTCCTTTGAGAAAATTGTTTCTCCACCCTGTTCTGCCTCTGCGGGGACTGGAGTCGATCTGGGAGTTAGCTGACAACAAGGCTTTCCTCCCAGCTGTCTGCTGTTCTTTTAAGCCCACCTTAATTCTTTGTGCACCTGTAGAGAGTTGGCTGCTGGAAAAGGATGAGTCTCCTTAGGAGAAATTGGCAAAGCGTTCAGTGTAAGAACTTGTCCCCTCTTTCCTTGTGCCTCAGCCAGATCTCTGTGCAAGAAGGGAAACCTTTTCTACTGCCACTTCCTTGCCCTTCCTTCTATTTTACTGCCACAGCCCTGGCAGAGGAGATGACAGGAATACAAGTGAAGGGGTCTTCGTTTTGAAGTTTTTTCAGAACTTCATCACTTGCTTGTGAACAGTTGCTTTGTATACTAAAGTTTACCTATGACACTGTTTCCAAAGATGAAATACTTGACAGGGCAGTTGAGAGCCAGCCCTTTGAACTACTTGGACAGTCTTTTCCCAGCAGACAGTCATCCTTTTCTGGTTACACTTAGATTGTTCTGGTGCCTTCTGAGGCCCACTAGAGACTGCCTTTAGCTGGCTTGAGCCATTCCCACCACTGGCTGCAGGGAAAGAGAACAGGTATGGACAATGAGTACAGAGTGGAATGAGTTGTCCACTGCTGTCCTACATGGCTCTGCAAGACTGACCTGGCAGTTTTCACGAGTGTGCAAAGCAGAGTCAAGGTTACAGCCTGAAGAATTTTTCTGGGAGGAAGGTGGCAGTCCTTGTGCTGTGTGGTAGTAACAAATGTCAAGAGACAATCTTGTAATTGATGTGCATGTGTGTGCAGTCATTAAGGTCAAAGTTTAAAAGGAGATCTTGTACAAGGCAATAGCAGTATATGTTATTTATTTTCCAGATAAAAATTTGCTTTCAAGTATTCGGTTGCTCTGTGCTGGAAAAGAGTGAAAACAGCCATTACCTTGTAACGTGCTACTTGCTCCTTGTCACAGTCAGCCTGAATCACCCTCACCCCTCAGAGAACATTAGGATAGAACCAGATCCTCACTGTGCAGGTGCACAGAAGTATATTTGCCTATTTAAATATGTTTAATATGTTAAATATGTGTAAGTTTAATTTTTTTAAAGTATAGGAACTTGTTATACATTATTACATGATAATCCTCCACCTCCTACTCCCTTTTCCTTCTTCCTCCCTGGTCATAGCCCTTTTCCAAGCTTGCTAAGCCATCCCCCAGTTCTCAGTCAATATCTGCTGGCAGCTCTTCCTTTTCTGCTTCCCCAGATGCTCTGGCAGTCTTTTGCCCTTGTGCCATGTCCCTGCTGGCTGCTCTGCCCTTGGCCCCTGCAGCCAGCTGTGCCCAATTCTGACCTGCCTCTGCACAGTGTCAAAGGGCCAGCGTTTGTGACCATATGCAATAGTCACAGAAAATCTGCCTGATGGTACCTAAAGGCCTCAGCACTGGTAAACCTGGAAGGAAAAACACAGAACTGGGAAGTCCTAGTCCCACTCTATGTGGTTTGGAGGCACCATTGGTGTGCCTTCCTGAGAAGTTAATCCAAGAAGAAATATCTTGCAGTTTCTCATGGGAATGAAAACGAACTGCAATCTACAGTTAAACTCAGGCTTTTGTTTTCAAGCAAGTCATGTTTGTTATGCTGGATTGCAGCTATTATTTTAGAAATCTAACTATGCGCTTGAGACCAGTTAAGTCTCCAGTAGGTTTCATTCCTAAATTTGCTTTTATTTTAATTCAGAATGTTGTTGGCTCATTACACCAATTCTAAAATGACATATAGGCGGTGCCTTTCTTGAAGTTTAAGTGAAACCATCTGCCATTAGTCCTCTATTTATTTAACTGCAGCGGGTTGGAACATGGATCTTTGGCTCCAAGTAACCTATAGAGAACAGCGTAGCTGAGCCACTCTGCCCACCCTGAGCACAAGCCTTCTGTGTCTGCAGCACAGCCCAGCAGGACTGCTGCTCTGTGCAGCACACGGGAGTGAGTGCCAGAGAGCTCCTTTCAGGAATGCAGTTCTCCCTGGGATTAGGTGAGGGACTCTCACAACTTGCTCTTGCTCATGGTAGGAGCAGCTCTAAGTGTCTGTACAGGTGTGTACTCACCAGTGGCCTTAGCAGCAACACAGAGACCAAAAAGGCCTTTTTTATTCTTAGGATTCCTGTGCAAAGCAGCTCCCTATATGTGAAAGCTTTTCCATCATTCACTTTCTTTAAACTGGGGGTTGGTGTCTGCGCTCTAGGCCAAAACAAAAGTGATGAGAAAGCCCCTGGTGAAATCTAAGGCTCGTTTTCTTGGAATTAGCAGCCGTGACAGAGAGAGTTTTGAATTTTTTATAAATATTCTGGATAGGTCCTTAGTCTGATGAAGCCCAGTGGGGCTTCTCTTCAGTCTGCCTTTGAGATAGCTGTTTGTGTGACCCTGACCCTCCTTAACCTTCTTAAGGAGCCCTCTTCTCTGAAGGGTTGCTTTTTGCCATTAAATCCAACAGCAAAGTAATCTCCCAAAGGCAGAAATGGAATGGAGTGCTGACTTCAGCAGAGTCCATGTGCTCTGTTGTGTGGCCAATTTCTGATTCGTGAGCAGTTCCATCAGCTTTCCTTCTTGCCATCCATCATTATACTGAGGTAACAGACTTCAAAAGTGCTATGAAATAATATACGTTCATTAAAAAGGTGGAAAACAAATCTAGTGGTAAGGCTTTTTGATCAAAACTGGAGCGATTTCTGCCATCAAGGAGCATAATTATTTGCATGCAGCTACAAAGAACCTCCCTTCAACTGACAACCATGTGCAAGCAAGTCACAGATGTCCCAGGCGCTGGTAGCAAACTGTCTGTGAAAAATCTGTAAGGCAAACAGAACCCACACAGGCTGAGGAGGAGAATAAAAACAAAAGCTCTTTGGGAAGTGACAATGGTCTGTAAGTTCCCATGTCTTAGGGTTGAATAAATAAAGTCTTCAACTTCCTCTGCCTTTCAGGGTCAAGCAAACAAAAGATGCTGTTTCCTTTCTTCAGAGCAAGAAACGGAATTCACAGTCAGTCATTGAGGAAGGTCTAAAATAACACGTATCTGACTGAACAGCAGCTGCCTTCCCTGAAGGTTCCTGCTTGACATTTTGGGAAGCCTCCTTCTTGCTTTGGATAGCTCCAGAGCAGTTTGCAGGAGGGTGATGGTCCCTGCTATCTATAGCTGTTGTCCCTCATTGTTCTCCCTGTGCCTGAAAGCTAAGTCATGGTGCCCATGGCTCCTTCTCACAGCTGCTGTCCTTGGCACCAGGCTGGAAAGCTCATTCCGCTCTACCAGGTATGGAGGACACATCTCCTGGCTGCACAAGCACGAGCTGTAGAGATAATTCCCTCAATATTTCTGCTTTGTATCTGCATTTAACAGAAGGTGCTGAGAACTCAGCACTGCCTTACAAGCTATAGTGTTTGACCAGAAGGCTCTGGAAGTTGTGTATGTGGGATTAGAACCTACATGTGAGGTGAAAGAAGGGTGACTGCTAAGCTTTTTTAGGAAAGTCACTGGGAGTCCATCATGTTCTTTAAACAGGATGTAGGGAAGTACATCTAAGAATGTCTCCAATGCTGTCATTCCAGTCATATTGAAACTGCCATTCTTTTGCTTCTTGAGCTGCCAATTGGGGAATAAAAGTCGTTTGGTGAAGTCTGAGGAAGAGTCAGAGCCATGATTAGACCTCATGCAGCAGCTGATTCCTGAGCCTGGGCTGAGACAGAGGGAGGGAGAGCCAGCAGTGTCCTGTGTGCAGTAATGGGCCAGCACCATTACTGTGGTTCTCCTGTAATTAGGAGGATTTGCCAATGTCAGAGATGTACTTCTGCTCCCATGCTCATGTAAAGCTGTGCTGCAGAGGTCAGAATTGAAATGATGGCAGAGCATTGTTTAGCAAGGAATTTTAACAGCAGATTTTAGTAATCTTGTAAGATGCTGCTATTCACATTTCTGTTTTCAAAGTCATGTAGAAGTGCAGTTTGTCAAAACAAAATATTCTTTAAACTTTCCTACATTTCCTTGAATAAGAATTGATCGTTGCCTAGATTAAATCCTAAATAAAAGTTTTCAACTGCTTTTGTTACCCCTTTGAAAGACTTTGCTCTCCCCAGCCATGTTTGTTAATATGTTGTCTTTGACAGAAAGGAGGAGATGAAATTATTTTAAAAAGTAAGAAAGAATTCATTCAAGAATCTCTGTGCAAAAGTAATGGAATCTGTGTCACTTGAGTTCATGTTTATTTATTTAGACAGGAAATGAACAAGAAATGAAATCATGAAGGCTTACTCCCTAATGACTTTTCATAACAAGCTGTTTACCTAAATTACTAAATGAGTAATCTATTTTTATGCATTCGAAAGAACAGGAAGGTTATTTCAGAGGATCTTCAGTGCCTTTTGCCCCTTAATTAATACAGAAAAGAGTATCTCATGGGTTTTGCTGGAGCAGGCCAAGCCCCAGCATGCCTGGAGCTCCCTGTGCAGCCAGTGTAGCTGCTGCAGATGGCATTTTGCTGGGAATACGTTGTTCGCCAAGGGGGCAGAGACTTACTCATAAATTAATTGAACTTCGTATTTAGTATTTCCAATGCCAGTGCCGAGTTGTTACAGCAGATTTTTTTTTCCATAGGAATGACCCACTTCTGTAAAATACACAAAGTATAATTAAAAAGAAGCCCATGCCATAAGCTGGCAACACAGATGCCAGTGTGGAGTTGCAGAGTTGGTTTGAACTGAGCGTGTGTGTGTCTCCTGGATGTTTGCCTCTCAGCCCTGCATGCTGGTGCTGCCGTGGACGTGTGCTCTTCCAAGGTTCATAGAGAGCACTGTGCTGAGAGCTGTGCTGCAAAGCAAAGAGGGAACTTTCGCCCCAACCTGCAAGGTTACTGTTGCCATCCTTGAGGTGTTGTTCTATGTGCAGCATGTTGTAATTCTAGCCTTCATCCCAGCCAATCTGCCTTAGTATGTCAAATGTTGTAAATTCAAGATTATATAATTCCTCTTGGTGTGAAATTATAGGTGGCAAACAGTTTTATGTTTGTGATACGCGGGTCAACTCTGGTAACTCTTCATTTCTGCAGTGATCTGAAGCATAATTACCCACAATGAGCTCACCCCGTAAAAACACAGAGCTGCAACAGAGCTGGTAGAGGAGGTTCACATTTATGAGTTCTATCTTGAGAACATCACTGGAGTAAACCTAGAGACTGGTGAAAACAGTCTGAGAGGGCCTGCTGGAGTGTTTGGGTTAGTCTCTAAGGAGACTCCTGCCAGCAGGGCTGGGAGGCTTTTCCCTGCTCCTCAGATCCTGGGTCTGTCCTCCAGGCTTGCACCTCCCTCACCTCTTGATACATCCCACCTCACCTCTGGTGCTTCCTGCTGTGCTTCTGGGCATCTTATGGGCTTGGAAACTATTTGAGAAACACATCCTGAGTTCCTGAAGGACAGTTTTGCTCATTCCCCACTTCATAAAGTAAATCATCTCCCTCCATCTTGCCTGAGTCTGTAGCAGCTCTAGAGGAGCAGACTGTGCCATATCCCCATCTAGCACAAACACCTGGGTGAATGTGGATGAAGAAATGACTGCCAGCCCAGCTGCCCCTCTCCATGGGAAAGGAGGCACCCCTGTATCAGAGTAGGACTCACACATGAAAGCTGTCAATCTCCTGTTGCTGTAGCTGGGAGGCAAAAATGTTTGCAAGGGCTTTGTCTCTTTGAGCACGCTGTGTTCACACAGGCTCTGCAGTGCTTTCATCGGTAACTCACACAGGCATTGAGTCACAGAAGCTCATGTGCATCAGAGTGCGCACCCCACACAGACAGAAGATGGTGTTAAAAATACACTTCTACAAGCAAGAGCTGATTTCAGTATCTAAATAAATGAGGTAACTTTATGTACTCAAGTTAGACAGGTGGAAAATTCGGCTCACTCTTTGGATACCGTCCAAGCTATAAAAATGTTTCAACTGTAAGGGAATATAGGCTCTCACTGGCCTGCAGTCTTAAATCAGTGACACACTTTAACACCAGGACACAAGTGATACTGGGTGATAGGCAAGGTCCATGTCAATGCAAACATGATGTTACCTCTTGAAAATAAAAATTAAGTCCAGTAGTTAAATTAATTTTATCAGTAAGTGCCTGCAACTTAAAATGCCACAGTTCAAAAGAAGGGGCTAAATAAAATAGGGAAACATTAAAGGAAAAACTAGTGGGGTTAAAATGCTGACAAATTAAGACTGATTAAAGATTAAAAACTTGCTTAAAAAATCTTTAAAAGAAGACAAAAAAATATAGTGGGCTTAAGCATTAAAGTCAATCCATAGAAGTAAGAAGATATCTTTTAAACAATGGACATTGTAGCCGATTGAGGGAATAGGGGAAAAGAAGAGGATAATTTGTGGCAGACTAAATGTCAAACCATAAGAAGTTAATCCAGAAAAAGATACTGAGCAACAGCATGCCTGAGGCATAAAAGAAATAGTAAAAATATTTTTGAGAAGAGGCCTGCCAGGGAGTCTCTAATGCCTGTGGAGGAACAAGGTGTTAAGGAGTACTTAAAGTAGAAGTCAGCACTGCTGAAGGAAGGAGTAAAGTGTTCTTGTGCTGGTATTAACCACTGAGGCTGCATTAATATCAGACAGGTGACAAATAAGGCAAACTTCTAAAAAATGGCTTCAACTTAAGTCTCAGTTTTGCACCAGTTGGCAGAATCTGTGAGAGCTGAGTGTGTCCTGGCACATGCAGCAGATTGGGAAGAGAGCACAGCTCTTGCAGAGGAAAGCCCTACCTTAGTGCTCCATTGGAGGCCCCAGAGGGAGAATGAGTGAGGATAAGGGTGCTCCCTTCAACACAGCAACATACTGAGTGACAAACCTTGGGAAAATATGGTTCTTTGAGACTGCTGAAAGGAAGCAAGCTTTTGTGAGACAAGAGGGAAGGCTCACTCACAGATTAGTGTCTCTGAAAGGTGGAAACAGATGGTCTCATTTTGCAGTGAAGGGGTTGTTACCAGTAGATTCATACACAGGTCTGTGCTGGGAGATGCTATGGCTCACACTCCCTGCTGCACTCAGAGGGAGCAGTGCCCTGGTCCTGGGACAAGCCCTCCAGCCCTAGTTCTTGAAAGAAGCCTTTACTGGAATGTCTTTCTAGGCTACTCTTTTGTGTGCAGTTTTATGTCTTGTAAAGTGGGTAGGTCTGGATTTGCAGGCAGTGTGGGAAGTTTGTTTATCCTTTTAGTGCCTCCCAAGTGGGCATAGCATGGTTCTGACTAAGAGCATTGCTCTTCCTCTAGCCTCTTTCCTTCACTCCCAAGAGTTTTTTGTGCAGCAAAACTCCTTACCCTCGTCTTTGTTTTCTCTTTGGGTTTTTGCCTCTTGTCATTAGCATTGTCACAGATGGTTAGATTTTAAATAGGGTCATCGTGCAGCAATGCTACCCTGCCAACAACACACATATACACAACCAGAGCTTTCAAAAATGTCTCTGTTTTCCCAAGAAATATTCCATCTGAGGGAGTTTTAAATCAAGTGCCTGCAGGAGTCAACACTGGTGAGTGTGGTCTTCTCTTCCTGAGGTGACCATTGGCTCCCTCTCCAAAACAAGAGCAATCACACCAAGTCCACACTGGGCCATCTCCTCAGTAGCTCATGTTCTTTCTCTTAGGGAAGCGATGCAGCATGAAAGATTGAAAAGGGAGGTGGGCAATCCAGTGGGACATGGTCCCTGGGAAGAGCCAGCTTTCCTTCCCTCTCCCTGAGACCTCCCAGTCTAGAGCAGGTGCTGCAAAGCACCAGCTGGCACAGATTGGCCACTGACTGCATTGCTCACGGAGGCTGCTGGCCTCTTCCAGAAACCACACAGTGGTGTAAGCTAAGGGCAGGTGATGCTCCTCACTCACAGCAGTGCCAGCCTTGCTGGTGGCTCCATTATTTACTTCAGAGACCACTGAGAGCTTGTTTCCTCTGGTTTTCTTGCTTACTTCTCGTGCCTGTGCATATCTCCCTTGGATAACCCCTGACACCACTGCTCCAATGGATTGGGCATGAAGAGAGAGACCCTGTCTCCTGCTGTCATATCATGGCTTGTCAGGGTGAGTTTGATGGTGTGGATCCGGTGTTTCTATACTCCTAGAGATGCCTGGCTCACAGTTGGAGAGGAGGTAGGAGACCTGGAGACTGAAATGCCAGGATCTCCCTTAGTCTGTGTCCGGGACTGAGGACAGCTGAGTTCACAGAGGTGAGACCACTGCAACTCCTCTGTTTGGAAGTAGTTCCAAGTGGGAATTTGCTTTTAAAAAGGGAAGTTATTTAGGTCACACCATAACTTTCTCCCTTGCCTCAAACAATCCTGTCCAATAATCCAATCTGTAAATGTTTTAGCAATCCTGCTGCGTTGTTGCAGTGAGTGTATTTTTAGTGTGTAACACTGCTTCATTTATATACTTATTTGGTAGTGTATGCCAACCCTTCAGATGGAAATGTTGTCCAGATGTGCTGGGTAGGACAGTCAGGGCTTCTCAACGGAGATGAGATGGAAGATTGCTGCAGTGACAATGTAGAGAGAGCCCCGTGAGTTATGTGTAGGGACAGCTGCAGCCCTTCAGCACGCCAGTGCAGCAGAGTGCAGCTGGTGCCTTCAACTCCTGAAGCTCATGCTTTCTGAGCCCTGCTACCCTAATCATAAGCTCTGGATTGGGCCAGGGCAGGTTACAATAAAAACTATTTGGATAATTAGGTGCTAAATCATTCCTAAAGCTAAACTTTATCATTGTCGGCTTGACACAGCTCACAAAGCACCCAGGTGCTGGAGCACGTTAGTGGCTCTTTGAAAGCTGCACTGGTTTCTGCTGCTGTGAGAGATGGGCCACAGAAGAGGCTCCAGGTGTAGATTAGTGCTGACACAGACTGGAAACTTCCTCTTTAGAAGGAATTGTGGAAAGAACAGAGTGTGAGTAGTTGTTCAGCAAAGATGGCTTTAATAAGTTGGTGGGTTTGGATCACCTTACACAGGGGTGATTCACTATCTCCTATTTTGAAATCAGTTAAACTGGTTCCATGGATAGCAAAGTCACCTTCTGCTCCCCACCCCCCCACACAAGGAGGAGATGATTCTCTCACTTAACAAAGACAAAGACAGGTAGTTAAAGTAAGGATGGGGCGAGTGATTGCTCTCTCTGTACCTTAGCAGGAGTAAGGACATGTCCAGGTCTGTGTGGCTGACAGCACCTTAAATGTGTGTTCAGTGAGCACAGCAGGTACAGAGTCAGGCAGGTTCTGACCATTTAAAGTCACCTACTCAGAAAGCAGCCAGTAGGTACATGGGTTATCTGCTTCAAAGGCAGCTAGGGCCTCAGAAAAGGGCCTGAGGACTGAGGACCTCACTGAATGATAGAGTATTGGTCCCACTGAGTATTTTTTTTTTTGTAATACACTGTGATATTGCCCAAAGTGAAGTAAAATTCATAGTTCTGATAGAATAAGGCTCTATAAATGTACATGTGGCATGAGCGCACCTCCAGAAAGCTGTTAAGCTTTTCCATAGTGTTTGAAACAGTCCAGCAAGCTCAGGTGGCCTTTCAGGGGAGCTCTTTTTCAGTTTCTCTGCAGACACAAATTTTCACAGTGGACATTTGCTGCAGCAAAGCTTTTGGGGAAGATGTAAGTAGGAAAGCATAAATTATCAGAATTACATATTCTTTAAGACAGATGTGTCCACAGGGCCAAACAGCCTGATGATTTGGGTAAAGTTGAAGTCTGTGGAGACAGCTGATATCACCATTTGTTCTTACTAACTGAAGAACAAAAGTTTCATTGCCTGCCTTTCAAGCCCTTTGCCTGTCTTCTTCCTTTCTCTGAGAGACTATCTCCCATAGAAGTATGTTCTGTCTCACAGACATTTGAACAGCCGACTGATTGATGAATGTCAATGCTACTGAGGGAAGAAGGATGATTTTGGTTTTATGGCCTTTTCAGTAATACAGTTTTAAAAATCTAGCGCTTCAAATATGAAGACAATCTTCTATCATCCTCAGAAATTTGTAGCAGTAGTTAATGCCCTCAGCCCTGTTTGGTTTTGGCTTGGACTACAGACTTCAGCTTTCATCTGTTGGATCTTGCAACATGATTGTTTTTAGAGGGAGTGCAGCGCTGGGAATTAGGTTTCTGTTCCCTAGACCAAGCTCATGCTGGGAGTTTGGTACAGCCCGAAAGAGCCAGCAAGGCTCTTTGGGAAAGTGCAGTCAGAGCTGTAACACTTGGCACAATTACCTTTGCTATTAATTTGAAATAGTCAGTCATCTGAAACATGGCTTTTAAACCTGTTAACAAATAATTAACTGCAGCACAGGCTCTTGGCCCAGCAAGGATGGCTTCTTAAGCCTGAGTCTGCACTGTGTGAAAAACTGTATGTTCTGAACTTTATAAAGGAGCAATAAATCTATTTATTAATCTATCTCTCTATTAATCTATTATTAATCTATCCTCTACAGGAGATCTGATTTCATTTACATAATCCCAGAAAACATCAGCCCTAAGTAATTCAGGACAGTGAAGATCACTGTGTGTCAGCATTGCTCTGGGCCCTTGGGCAGCCCTGTGTAACGCACACTGGCAAGTGCTGACCTTCCAGCCAGCACCTGAGCAGCAGGCAGCAGCCTGGGGCTGTCACTTCTGCTTCACCTGTGCCTCGCTGGTGGCTGTGTGCTCACGCAGGACAGTGCAGGCTGGCCTGAGCACTGGTTACACACGCTGACCTCTCCAGGGATCAGCCGCAGGCAGCTGCTGAGCTCAGTGCTGGGCACAGCCTCTCTGGAAACCCACCCTCTGCCCCAGTGGTGCCTCCAGATGTTGGTACTGCACAGGAGGGGAAGGACAGAAAGCCTGACAAGGCTGTTTTTGAATGATCTGACACAGGAATCACCAGGCAAAATTGTTTGTTTGTTCTCGGAATCAGATCAGACCATGGAGTGCAGTGGAGAGCCCACAGCTCGAGCTGCTGCGTTTGGGGAAGGTGCTGACCACAGCTCTGGTCAGGAGCAGGGTCTTGCAGCTCACAGAGCGGCAGGACCAGAGGGATCAGGAGTGAATGCAAGTGTCTGTGGAGCTCTGGTACCCAAGGGCTTGATAGGCAGCTGCTCCTCCAGCCTTTCCTTAAAAATTCTTCATTGTGAAGATCCTCTCATCTCCCCAAGGTACTTTCATCCAGGGCTTGTATTTCATTATCATTAGAAACTTGGTCAAAGTTAAATATGTTTCTCTTGCAGTCGAGCTGTTGTTTCTAATCCTGTCATTCTGCTGGCTTTTCCACAGTGATCCTCTGCAGCCCTCAAGATTTTTCTGTAGTACTTCTGCCCAGCTCCATTTTTACTAATTTTCCAGCTCTGGCTGTGGTTGAAATGCATTCTGAAAATTTTGGACAGCTTCTCTCTTTTATCAAAACTGCAGTCTCATCCAATCTAGCCACTCCAAGGTTGTTGGAATCTCTCCAGTTTAGCATATTCCAGAAATCCTCTAAGTATGCTGTCTATTCCTCATCCAGATCATGAAGCAGTTTAATGGCATTGAGCTCAGGACAGAGCTGTGTGCAATCATTTTTTGCAATGACAGTGAGTTAGTCTTTCCAAACAGGGGCTTGTGCCAGCTGTACTCAGGTCAGGTTTGCCTGTTGTTCTGCTGAGACCATCTCATGAGCATTCACAGAGCATCAGCCCTTCCCTGGGCTGGGGTGGGCTGGGTGCCCCAGGGCTGCCACTGCTTTCAGACCCCTCCTTAGAATGAAGCTGGTCCAGGTGCCTGGCAGCAGCACCAAGCAGTAACTGTGGTCTTTGAGGAACATCCCACCTCCTCTTCTGTGTCAGTTTGGAGCTAATGGTAATGAGAAAGGCTGCTGCAAATGCCTGCAGTGGGCATTGAGCCATTACCACTGCTGCCCTCACCCCTGTGAGATCAAAGCCTTTGCAGAAGTTTTCTGCAGCAGTTCAGTGCCTTCACCCCAAAAAGGGAAAGAATCAGATGCCAACTTCAAACCTGCCTTTAACTCCTGGGCTAACTCGCAGGGCAGGATTTGGGTATTTTTTGTGAATGTCTGTGGGGGGATTGTGCATCCCCTGTGTGCCTGCTGGCCAGAGAAGCTCATCGTGGGAGTGATTCCTCCCAGCTCTTGCCACTGTGGTGGACTCAGAAGACAAAGCCCCTCCTACCTTGGGGTAGCAGAGCCCTGGCTTTCTTAATCCTGGCACACTTGGGAGGGAGCTGTGTCAGCACAGGGGGTTTGGAATCCCAGCTGGCCAGAATGGGCTGGGCTGGTTCCCCAGTGCCACCCACATAGCACAGCTCCCTGCTTTGCCTGGGCAGCCCTTGGGATTTCTGTTCTCCTTTGTCTTGTGCAATGCCCAGAACTTAATGATAGCCCTCTGTGCTGGCTGCGAATAGTCATGGAAGCTCACTGCATTACCAAGATGTTTTCCTGGCCCTGGCCACCATCCCATCCCACCTCACCCACTTGTGGCTTTGGAGCACTGTTTCTCACATAGCTGGGGTTCCATCAAGTGCAGCATGAGAGCTGAGGAGCTGTGTCCAGCTTGCTGTGTCACAGGGAGTCCATCTGTGCCCATTTGCTGGCTCCAGGCTCTGTGCCCTTCAGGTTCCCCTTGTGCCCCTCTGCTCCCCTTTCCATCCCCCTCTCCTGAGTGGCACCGGCAGCTCAGCTCCCTCTGCTAACTGGTCCTGAGCCTGTGGGTGGGAGCCAAGAGCACCTCCAAAGGCAGAGAGAAGGGGTGACCTGGAGGGATGGCTCCTGAAAGGGTCCCAGCTGGGGACACAGCGCCTAATGTCATAGCAGGGCTTTATCAGCAGTGCAGCACCCAGGAGGGGTGAGGTGCTTGTCAGAGGTTTGGGTCAGTGGCACAGTGACTTGCACAGCTGCTCCTGGCCTCAGTGTCTTGGTGGCACATACAGAGCTTTTTCAGTTTCATTCCTTGCAGGTGCAAGCTTTGATTTCCCTTTCAGGCTCTTATCCCCCCTAGCAAGGGTTTGCTCCTGCCTTTCATTACTATACCAGACATAGTTGATCTAATGGCTTCTGCAGGTGGCGTGGGGTACAACAGGGTCCTGCCACGGTCTTCAGCTGTCATCCAGAGTCAGAGTTAATCCAGGAAAACAGTAAAAATTAGTAATGTATATTGCATTCCTCCAGTCCATACGCTTTCCATTAGGTGATCTTCCATCCTCCTGAGCACAGCAAGGAAACTCTGCCAATGGCAGTCTTCTGGCTCTGAAAAGATTGGTCTTGCCTGGAAATCCAATCTCAGCTCTTGCATTCCTGGGCACACTGTCTGTTCAGGGAATAGTCTCCCACCTTTAAATCCAGGCAGCAGATGCTAGCCATGTGCACAGCCTGAAAGCCCAGCAGCTCATGTGGCAGCAGATGTCCCGGGCTGGGGGCTGCACTGGGGTCCCGTGTGCTGTTCAAGGTCTTCCTGTGTCCAGGGCTCTGTCAGGGGAGTGGCCTTGCCCAGTGTCACCACATCACTCAAGTACAACAGCCAGGTCAGGATGGGAATGAGGCACAGTTAATTCTTTCGGGAGATCACATTTTAGGGTTTTTTTGTTAATAAACTGGTGAACAAATTCCTCAAGATCCCCAGTGTCAAGAGGTTACAGAAAGTGAAACATTCAGCTTTCTTAAATAAACTTTATTTTCAATTACTCCCATACTTTAGTGGCTCAAGAACAACAGTTCTGTAATGAATGTTACACAGCGCAAACTCCATCAGTAATGATGTGCAGCTGAAGAAGGGGAAATAAAAGACATTAATTTCTAGGTGTGACTACACATGCTAAGTGTAGTCTGGTCTCTTTGAGGTGTCATGAGCAGTCTGGGGCTCTGCTGTGTGAGATGGAGCTCCATGTGTGCAGCTGCAGAAAGGGAGTTCCCCCACTGTAGCTCCTGCTCCAGACAAAAAGGGGTCCAGAAAGCTCTGCTTTTAGTGCTGTTGCATCCCTAGATTGCAGGGCTAACTCTGACCTGGTTTTTTTATCCTTACTTTTGCAGAGAATGTGATCAATGGGCAGGACTACGAGGTAATGATGCAGATTGACTGCGAAGTGATGGACACCAGGATCCTCCACATCAAAAGTTCATCTGTCCCTCCATACCTCCGAGAGCAGCGCAGAAATCACACCGACACCTTCTACAGCTCCTCCCCTTCCGTCCCAGAGACACCCCATGCCCTGAGGGCCATTGTCAAATCCCTGCAGTAGCTCTTGTGACAGGGCACAGGGGAGCACCGGCATGCAGCAGGTCCTGCCACCAGCCTGAGCCCCTTCCCTGGCAGGTCCTGGGGCTGCTGGCACATGGGCACAGCAGGGAGAGCCCCCTTTAGCTCATTCCTGTGCCTGACCTCACCCAATGGCCGCATCCTGCCTGGGGATGATGCAGCACAGCTGGCTCCTCCCCAGGGACAGTCCTGGGGGCCCCTCACAATGTGGGGGACAAGGGCCATCCCTGCTACTTAGGCACTGTCCAGAGTTGTTGGTTTTCATTTTTGTCCCTGTTAGGCTGCCTGAGGAGGGCTGATGAGCCAGAGACAAGGCACCAGACACCCACACTTGGGATGGGGCTGCTCTCCCTGCAGTGTGCTTGGGCAGCAGGAGGAAGTCCAGCTCCCAGCTTCGGGTGCTGGGCCTGACCAGACAACCCCACTCCTCATCATTCCCTCCCAAATACTGCCTGTGCAGCCTCCCTCAGCAGGAAGCCCTGGGATGCAGCAGTGTAGTGGAGCAGCAGCCCAGCCCAGCCCCTCAAGAGGGTGTTGAGGCCCCTCACTCACCACTAAAGCACTACGAGCAGAACAACCCCACTACCCCGGGGCTGGGCTGCCCAGTGAGGCAGTGCCCACCCTGCACCTGCCTGGCTCTCCAGGATCCTGCTGCTGCCTTCCCCAGCCCATGTGGCTGCACGGCTGAAGGCTTGGCCCAAAGGAGGTGATTTCATGCAGCAGATGCATTTGTAAAGTTCGGGGGTTTTGAGTTTTGGGCTTTTACTCTTCTTGGTTTTTGTTTGCGTGGGTTTTTTGTGTGTGCTATTTAATACTTTTCACTGCTAACAACTGCCAGTGGAGCAGTACTGGCCTTGCTGGGGCAGAGGGGATGCTTCAGTTCCATGGGACAGAGCCACAGCACCTTCTCCTTAAGCCACACACGCGTCACACACACTCAGCACCACACAGCCCTCTCTGCCTCGCCAGCACAGCCAGCCACTCGCTAGGCAGCAGGGGAGCATTCCATTGGCCCCAAACACTGGCCACAGCCAAGTGCTGCCATTGCAGAGCTCTGTTCACTGCTCCTTGTCTGTCAGCCGAGCCCCAGGCCGGAGCTGGGCCCCGGAGCTCCAGCACATTGCTGCTCAGCTGGGATGAGCCACCAGCAGAGCATCAGCCTTGCATAATGACTTCAGCATGTTGTTACATTACTTTTTCTTCTATGTGCAATTTGTGAAGAGGATGATGAGCTTCAGTTTGCCAGCCAGCCAGCTGCCTTTCCTTCATGGTTTGAGCGCTAACTGGCTCACATGGGGTTATTAATTATTAATTATCAGTTATTATTATTGTTATTATTAATGTATGTGTGTGGCTGTTAGGAAATACAGGTTGATCCCTCAGCAAGACAAAGAGCTCCAGGGGCAGTGAGGAGGAGGATGAGGGGCAGTACACCCCTGTGAAGTATGTGCCTTTCAACAGCTCGGGGAAGCTGTGCCCTTTGCCACGTCCCCGGCAGCACAGGCCCCATCCTCGCAGAGGGAGCCGGGCTTGGCTGGGCTTGGCTGCGCTGCTCTCACCAGTTCATTTTCCTGGCCTGGCCCCACCTGACCGTGGGCCAGCTCACAACAGTCAGAAATAAAAGCCCCAGCGGTGCCCCAGCCAGAGGCACACAGCTCCCCCGCAGCCATGGGTAGGGGTGCTGGCTGCTCTGGGGGTATTTGCTGCCAGGGAGCTGGGGAGGGGACTCAGGTGGTGGCTGGGCTTGGCACAACCTTGAGAAGGGCTGCTGGTGGGGGGCTGGGGACACCTTCTATCCTGTGTAAATCTGTTCTCTGTGTCCCTAGTACTGAAGGCAGTAAAATCCTTCTTTTATTTATTACTAATAACTTCATTATTGTGCTTGTTAATATTGTTTTCCTTAGGCAAACTACTGGAACACCTGCCTTGGCTGTCATCTCTTGGGCTGTGCAGTGTGGCTCTGCTTGGCACAGTGTTGGCAGTGCCCATGGCACATCTATCCTCTCCCCCTCCTGCAGCTGGAGAGCAGGTACCCTACACGAGCTGCTCACCCAGAGCCTGCCAGAGAAGCCCATGAGGGCTGGACAGGGCATGTCACCCTGCCCCAGTACCAGTCCCAAGCAGCCTAAAGCCCTCTGGAGTTTGTCCCCATCAGGTGTATAAACTGGCTCTCCCCAAACTAACCAAAACCCATCCAAAACACCCCTGTGCATTGTCATGCCCCCAGAGGGTGAACCAGAGCCAAAGAAAGCCCTGAACAGCTGCGAAGGTACTGGATCCTTTATTACTGACAGCAGGTAAATATAAGATGCTAATGGGCAGGAGGGCAAGGGCTGTGCTTCTCTGAGGGGATCCTGATGGTCCAGGACCAGGGTTGGCATGGGAATTAGAAGGATTGTAGGAGGTGGAGTGGCACAGCCCCTGCCCAGGCAGCCCAGCTGAGCAGAGCCTTCACCCAGCAAATGCCAAGGGGGACTATTTGGGTTACAAAATGAACAAACAAAAGCCATCTATACATATTTACAGCATTCCCCTCCTGCCACCAGCTCCCTCCAGGCATGAGTCAGGGCTCGGGGTGCGCTCAGCCCCCCAGAGCAGAGCCCCAGCTGGAGGGGACAGTCCTCGACAAAAGTGCCAGCACCAGGGGCTGCTGGGGCTGTGCTCGCAGCCCCATTGTACAGCAGGATCTCCAAGGGGCCTGCTGGCCGTCAGCTGGGAAGATGGTCCTGAGAGATGGGCCATTCCCATGGAACATGCAGGTCCTCCACCAGGACAGGCAGGCAGCAGCATCCTGCTGGGCCCTGGTACGTGCAGCTTTGCACTGGTTCAGGGTGTCTTGCTGATCATCTCCAGCTGAAATCATCCTCAGGAGGACCGTGTTTGGGCCACATCCTCTTCCCTGGGTAGGAGAGCCAGGCCTGCCCTTCCAAAGGAGGACCTCAGAAGGAAGGAAAATCGGAAGCAAGGATACAGCAAAGACAAAGGGGGTGCTTCTGGCCTGGGGATCGATCTACAATCCACCATAAAAAACCAGTTTGAAACAAAACCCATCATTTACTCTTCAATTTGTACAAAATAACAATAATAACAATAAAAATAATAATAAAAGGTGCTGGTGGCCCCTGGCTTGCAGTGCCCCACTGTGGTGGGGGGGGGTCTCAGTAGGCAAAGATGACATGGTAGGTGACTTGGTGGCCATTGTCCCAGGCATAGAGCAGGCGGTCCTTGGGGTTATAGTCTATCTGCGTGGTATAGGCATACTCGTTCTCAAAGAGCAGCCTGGGGATGATCTGCGTGTTGGTGTGCGTGTCAAAGGCGTATGAGATGTTGGCGTTCCTCTTGTTGTAGCTGTCGACTGCATACAGGACCCCACAGATGACAAAGCAGTTCCCATAGAAGTTCTTGCGCAGCCCCGTCCGCCATGTGGTCTCCTTCTGGGTGCTGAGGTCGGCTGCGTTCAGCTTGCTCAGCACGATCACCTCCTGGTTGAAGCCCTCATAGCTGATGGCTGGGTAGATGACCCACAGGCCGTTCTCATCCACGGCAAAGTCCACGTCAGAGTGGCCTCGCCACCGCCACGGGGTGGACTCCTCGTAGGCCACGTCGTGCAGCATGGCCCAGGCGGCCACGTAGCGCTGCTTCAGGTCGTACTTGATGATGTTGCGCGTGAAGGCCCGGTTGTAGTAGAAGGAACCGTTGTAGACAACGTGCCCTGTCCCAATCCAGCTGTACGGGAGCTTGTAGGAGTTGCTCCAGCGACCTGCAGGGCAGACACACCTGGCTGCTGAGACTTCCCTTTGCTGTGGGGTGAGTGGCCATGCCAGCAGCACCCTCTGCCCACAGCTCTGCCTGCACTCCCTCCGTGGCTGCCAGCCACAACCTGAGATGTCCCATGCACTGTACCCCACACACCAGGTGCCAGCACCCAAGAGTGGAAGGTCCCTAGGCAGATCATCCCCCCATGATGCAGCATCCACAGGAACGAGGATGCTGCTTGGATCAGCTGAGTGGTGGCTAGCATGGTATCAGAGATGGTGCAAACTCACCTTGCTTGAAATTGTCAAGGTTCCTGAACTCCACCAGTGTGTTTCCATAGTAGTAATTGGTGACATAGATCCGCTCCTCCTGGGCCAGGGGGTCCTTCATCCAGGCTCCCTCGTTGCGCCCGTAGGTGTTCTGCGTGGTGGGCCCGGAGATGGTGGATAGCGTGTCCTTGCAGCGCCCTGCGTGGGCAGGGAAAGGCTTGTGAGGCCAGAGGCAGGGTGGCCATGCTCTCCCTGAAGGCATTACCCCCCACCAAGTCCCTTGCTCACCCAGCAGGTACCCCCTGCCACCTTGGCTCTGGTGCAGCTTTGTGAGGCCCAGCAGGACTGGCCAGACCCCATAAACATCTCCCCACAGCCCCAGCCGAGGCTGCTGACTGACTGAGGTCCCATCTCTTTTTGCTCTGCCCAGCCCAGCCCCTAAAGGTGGGAGAAAACTACAGTAGGTTCCAGAGTTAATAATTAAGCCTGGCACCTCGGTGAAGTGGTATCCTGCTGCCATCTCCATGACACCTTCCACCTGTGACCAAATCCAGGTGTGCTGTGCTTTGCAGGACACACTGGGGGCAAGAGCCAGCCCCCCCTCACAAAGCTGGATGGGCACAGAACCTGCAGGCACTCACCAATGATGTTCCTGATGTCCTCCTCCTCCAGGCCCTCCTTTGGGGTGGCAGGGATGGCCAGGCTGACCGGCATTGCAGGGGTGTTTGCCTGGACCCAAGCTCCTGGGCTGGGCTCCATGTCACTCCAGCCTCCAGTGGGGGTGGCAACGAGCAAGCTCTCTGTGGCTGTGGCCACCACTGTGCTGGCCATGCCTGCCGGGAGCTGTGGGGTCCCCTCCTCCGCCAGCCCTGCCAGGGCAGTCATGGACTCCGGGGCGGGGATCAGCCAGCTCACGGCGTTGGGGTCTGGCGTGGCAGGGGACAGCGGCACCGTGGATGTCACAGCAGTGCCTGCAGCTGGCAGGGTGGTGGGAGCTATGCCAGGGGTGGGTGGCCACCCCACTGGGGAGGGTTTTCTCATGGGCTCGCCTGCCCTGCTGCTGGGCCTCAGGAGCTGGTCCTCTATCAGCAGATCCACCGTGTTGTCCCCGCTGAACAGCTCATCCGCTGCCAAACACAGGCACAGGTGTCAGCCCTGCAGCCAGGCTCCCTGAGCCAGGCCCCTCCAGCCGGCTCCCTGGGCACTGCTGCAGGCTGGCTGGTTCTAAATCCATCTGAATTCCCTCTCCATGTCCCCTCAGAGAACTGCAGAGGCTGACTGCCCATGTCAGGAGGTGAGTGAGGCCCCATCATGGTGACATCCACCACCTCAGGCCAGGCAGAGCGGGAGGTGATGGAGATCAATTCTGCCCTGCCACCTCCCAGAGACAGGGCAGGATGGAGACCCAGCTGCATTCCAAACCAGATCCCACTCACCTAACCCAGGATGCCAAAGCAGGAGCCTCAGCCAGGGCACGGGGATCACTGGGATTCCCCAGCCAGCACAGGCATCCTTTGCTCCTCCTCATCTCCAGGAGCTCACAAACCCCCACAGGGCAGGGCAGGGCTGGATGTCCTCGCTGCTGAGCCAGTCTGCACAGCGAGGGCACTCGCCTTCCTGCCCTGCCCGTACTGCCCGTCCTGCTGGTCCATGAGGGCTCATCCCCTGCTCCCAGCACGGCCAGGGCCATAAGCCCTGAACTGCCTTCCACCACAGCAAACACTGCACAATCCTCCCGGGGTGCCATCGGGCGGGCAGGTTTGAAACACAAGGATATTTAATAAACCTCCATTTACTTCTGGAAAGGTGTTGATGCTGGGTGTTTTGAACCAAAGCAGTGAGCTATTTCCTTCGCTACCAGGGATTTTCCATGGAATAACAATGCTGTGCTGCCCTGCATGCACAGCTCAAAGGCTGCACAGCAATGAGGTACCAGCTGTCCCACCTCCCCCTGCTGCTCCCACACACTTTGCCCCCACATTCCCAGGGGATGAGGCACTGGCTTTGCTGCAGGATGCAGCCACCATCCCACCATGGCTGCATACCCAACTCACGTTGCTCCTCGATGTCATTCTCTGACTCGGTGGACTGGGCTTTGTAGTAGGTGACCCCTCGGACAATGGTGGGCTTGGAAGGAGGCCGGCTCCTCACCCGCAGCTTCCTCTGCAAGAGCTGCTCAGGCTTCTTGTCCTCCAGAGAGTGCTGCAGCTCCGAGAGGGATTCCACAGAGTTGATCTGCTGGGAGATGGTTTCATCCTTCAGGAATCTTTCTTCATATTTTCCCTGGAAGAGACACAGGAGGTTGTTATCAGATAGGCTAGAAATGCCACGTTTTGGTGAAAGGGCAGGTCAGGCTGCACAGCCCCATGCTGGGCAGAAGGATTTGAGCTCCCTCCCTCCTCAGGGTCTCCCTCAGTCCATTCTGCCATGGGAAACCCTTCAGGACACAGCAGGGTGGCAGACCAGCCCTGCTCCTGCATATCCTTGGTGCCCCCCTGCAGTTCTGGGACTCGGGGCTCCATAAGGCACACGCTGTGGGGTGCAGGGCAGGCAGGAGAAGTAGGGTCATTCCCTGGACCCTACTCCCTACCGTACTCACTGCCAGGGGCTGGTTCCAGCAGCTGATCTGCAGAGTGTGCAGTGTGCACTGAGCTTTCACAGGGCAGAGAGGCTGAAGGCATCTTCCCAGCAGGACGGGAAGCTCCTAAGGCAGGGACCAGGAACCCCTCCAGGGCAAGGACCAGTTGCCACAGCTCAGGTCCTAAGGATTTCATCTCATTAAAGAAAATCGAAAAGCCAGCCTGAGGGTTGAAGTGGTGCCCATTTGGCTGACAAGATGGGCCTTGCTGCAATTAGCAGTGAGAAAAGGGGAATATTGGGAAATGAGGTCACTCAGGGTAATAAAAGCCCCATGCTCTGCTCCCCTGCCTGGCTGGGGCTGGCTCCTCTCCAGCAGGCAGCAGCTGCTCAGCTCAGAGAGTGGGGAGCAGGGGAGTGGGGCTGGGAGCACAACTGGACACCCCCGCCTGGGCATGGCTCTCCCTGGGGCAGGGAGCGCTGGCACAGCACAGTTGGTGCCATTTCCCCACCTGCTGACACACAGTGCACGTGTGGGAGCCCACCCCTGTCCCCAGGGGCTTGGGGAGCCATCACCACACAGGATCTGCAGAGCAGGGGTGGAGGGCAAGTGCGGGCTCTTGCCATCCTCTGGAGATGAGCACCCCTGCTTGAGCTGGAAATTATGCACTAACTGTTCCCCCCCTGCCAGACACCTCCTACTGCCCTGCAGAGGGACACTGGGGTGAGGGCAGGACACTCCAAGAGCTGCCCAGCAGGGATCAGAGGAGCACAGGCCATCCTTGATAGTACCACTGAAGCAGCAAGAACTGCGGGACACCCTGGACAGACCTTTTCCCAAAACTCCCCACTCACATCTCTCTGGGGCTGCACAGAAACTGCTGCCCCAGGCAAAGGATGTCCCCATGCTGGGCAAACCCATGGGGACCCCACAGTCTGGTGCTGGGTGCCAGAAGCAGGGGGATGCCCAATCCCCTGCCCAGAGCCTGCCAGGCACAGGGGCTGCTGGTGGAGGGGTAACTGCATGGCTGGGAGAGAGAGGAGGCAGGCGACAGGCTGCCCCTCCACTGAGCCCCAAGCCCTGCTAATCAAAGGCTCTGTTTCCCAGCGCTTCCCAGCCGGCCCCACAATGACATCACGTTTTCCAAGCAGCTCAGCCACCGCTGACCTCGAAAACCAACAACCCCGTGGGAAGGGGGGAGGCCGAGGGAGCAAGCTCCCTCTGCTTCCACCGACATCCCATCCCAGCAGCAGCTGGGCTGTGCCGAGACACACGGCTTGGAGTTGGAGGCACATAAATGGGAGAAGAAAATCACCCCAGGGCAGGGGCCATGTCCAGAAGAATCCCAGGGCTGCGTGAGCAGAGCAGTGACACCGAGCTGTACCTCTGAGTGAGCAAAGGCAGCCTCAGCATCCCGCTGCAGAGAGCTCTCGATGTCAGCCAGGCTGTTGGTGAGGAGCCTGGAGCAGTTTTCCCTGCCAGGGGGATCAGGCAGACCCTCCTCCCCGCTGGCTCCTGCCTGCTGGCTTTCCTGCGTCAAGTTCCTGGACATGCCCTAGGAAAGCAGGAGAGGACACTTTAACGATCAGGGATGTTCTGTGGCCCCCAAACCACAGGCCTGGAGCTCTGTGCTGCCATCCTGGGCTCACAGCTGGGGATTCTCCATGAGGCTAGGCACTTCAGCTGCTAAGAAGATGCCCATGACCCCAGTGGGATCCAGGAATCCCATCCCTGGTGTACATATCCCAGATCCACTCTTTGCTGCAGGTTCCCATAGAGTGGGAGAGTGGCCTTGAGGCTCTTCAACCCCCACCCTCAGCCACATTTGCCAGCTCACAGAAGGAAGAGGAAAAGACAAGCTGAAATACCTTAAGTCAGCCTGGTGCCCTTTACCTGTGGCAGCAAGTTCATCTTGCATTTATTAATCCCACTTTCCTGGCCTAGCCACACAGTGCCTGCACTCAGGGACTGCTGCTCCCCGACACCTTCTGCCCCCACAAAATCTGAGAATCTGGGGACAGGACAAGAGCCAGTGACCCTCAGAGAGCTGTCCTGTGACAGGGACAGAACTGGGGCTGGTTGCAACTCACCCAGCAGGCAAACCTCTTCACCCTTCTCAGTCCCCCAGGCACAGGTACACCCTGTACCCAAGGGATTGTTGCAGTCTCTGCTCATCACTCCTTAGGCTTCTACACCTCAAACAGCAACTGCTTTGGATAGGTGGCACATGAGTCAAAGCACTTTAGCACAGGCACTGGGGATGGTTACCCTGATCCTTCATTTTCAGTCTGTTCTGTCATTAATTTCTCCTAAACCCCACCGTGACCTCCATCTGTGACCTCAAAATTGCCAGCTGATGCAACAGCTGTGAGCTGAAAACAAAGCAGAGGAGCTGCCTCACTAGAGAAGGCACTCCACAGATGAAGAATTGGGGATTCCTTCCCTCTACCGACACCGCTGGTCTAAAATACCTTGTTGTACTGCAAAGAACTCATGAAACCTTCCAAGTTCTGCAAACAGAGGGTCAAGCCTCAGCCCCCTCCACGGGCATCTGAATTCAGAGTCTTTACTCAAGAATCATGAGTTACCGGGACACTTTGAGGCTGAGTCCAATGGCACAGGAACTCTCCAGCAAGCGTTTTGTTGCAGTCAGCAGAGGAGCAGGGCATCTCATGATGCTCTCCCAGGAGCAGCGCAGGAGCAGCTCTCAACACCATCCTCTTTTGGGGAGGATGACTGATTCCAACAGCCCCATGTCCTAACTGCTTCTCCTCTGCAATTTTTTGCTTGTAACCTGCTAAGGGATGAAATCTGCTTCCCCTTGAGTGGAGAGGCAGCCCCAAGGCCTGGCCTGTGATGCTGCTGAGGCTCTCAGCTGCTGTGCAGGGCAGCAGCTGCCAAAAGCACACCTGCCTGGGAGGGCGATGCTCTGAAGCCACGCCAGGCTCCAGTTCAGCATCTCAGCTGTCCCTGCTGTCACAGCCCACGGCCCGTGCAGGGCATGATCCTCCTCCACATCCTCTCAACAGGAATTCCTGTGCTAAGCCAGCAGCAGGAGGCATTTCACACCTGCTGCCTGCATCAGCTCGGCTCTGCCCCAAGCATTGGGCAATCTCCTTCTAACCAAGGCCTCTCCTGCCTTTTTCCATCCTGTCCAAGTGCCCGCAGGCAGCTTCTGCTGTTTTTACATGATACTGCAGCCTCACTTCTGGGAAATTAGAGAACCCTGTGAATTCCCTGCTTCTACACCTCCACAACTCCATCCCAGGCCACACTCCTTCAGCTCTATGGAGCTTTCGGCCCATCTGTCTCCCTGTGACAGGCTGTGAGCGGAGTGACCAGGCTGCAAAGGTTACCCCATGTGCCCAACGTGCCACCATCACTGCTGGCTCTGAACCCCCTGCATAAAGTAGCTGGTATGCAGGGTCACTTTGGTACTGGAGCAGAGTGCAGTGATAACCCCACCTGAAACAATCCCTTGGCAAACCCAAGTAATGACTGAAGAACACATTAAACTACAGAAAGAGGGTGGGATTGCGAAGGGGAACATTGGTGCTTTGATATTTTCAGACCTCAAAACCCCTTTTGGGTCAATTTCCATGCTTGGAAACTCAAAGCCCCCCAGGCAAGTGTGCTCCCCTCAGCAGCCTCCTTCCTGACCCCGGGACGGAGCATGCCGTGCCTTCCCTGAACACTCTGCAAGTGGAATTTTGGCTTCATAAATCATCATCGCCTCTCAGCTCCCGGCTGGAGACAAACAGGGCTGCTCCACTCCGACAAGAATGTGGAATTACCGTCCCAGATATGGACCACGGGAGAAAACTCCACTATTTAATCTGGCAACCTGTTGCTACACAGCCGAGCACAGCTTCAACTGCAAACCCTACTCTGTGCTAGCCAAAGAAATATTAAACTATATGGAAGTGAAAATTATTTCACTGGAAGTCTGCTCTAAAATTAAATTGAAGGTTGAGGGTTCTGCTCTGTTTTAACACAGGCCAAGACGTAACTTGGTCCTTCAGGAATGTGAGCTCCTTGGCTCCCCACAGTCCTGCTGAGTGTACCCCAGCACCAGCCTCGAACCTCTCGCCCCCACATCAAACAGCACAAAAGCTCCTGGTTGAGAGCAATCATCACACCAGCACACAAGTAAAACTGAGAAGAGGAAAAACTTAACAGCAGGGCCTTCTGACCCAAAGGAGATGCTGCTCCTGCTGAGGCCACAGCTGGGATCCCGCTCCCAATGTAAGCCCTGAAGGACTGTGAGGGCTGGAGAGGGTCAGGGAAAGCTGGTGGGGTGGGGATGCACTGAGCACTGCCAGTGATCCGGTCTGGTTCAGACATCTATGTCTGGTCTGGTTTAGTTTCAGCCAAATAGTTAATTAGCATTTCTTCCCAGGCAATGTGGCTCTGAATGTACCAAAGGTAGAAGGAACTTGGCTGGAGGCCAGTCCCACCAAGGGCAAGGACTTTGAAGGAGAGCAGGACTCACCTCCTCGAGCTTCTCCACCCGACCCACCAGTTTGGTTGTGACTGAGTGCAGCTTCAGAAGGTCTAAGCCATAAAAGGCACTTTCCAGCATCTCCATGATGGAGGAGAGCTGCAAGGCAAGGGGAGAACAGTCAGGCAGCAGCACTTGCTGTAACATACCCTCATGTAGCTTCTTCAGCCGAAAAGTGCACTCCACCTGAGCGCAAGAATTTGCATTAAAAGGCAAGATTTCCCTTACACAGCCCTGCTGCACTGCTGCCCTGGTCAGAGCACAGCATGCAGAGTGACACTCGCCACCTCCACAGAGCCTCAGGGCTTCAGGAGCACATTTTGGGTGCTGGGATTAGTAGCAGTGCAAGGTGAAATGCTGCTCTCTTTGCCAGCTCTAGGCAGGCTCTCCCTCAAGCCCAAAGGGAAAGCCCTCCCACATCCCTCCACCAGTGATGTGACTGCCAGCAAAAGAGGCAACAAGAAAAAGGTAGCTCAGTTTGAGATCAGACTCTGAGTTCATGCCATCCCGTGCTCTTTTACCTGGAAAAAGAAGAAACTTGTTAAAAAGTTTTAAATTACTCTCAGATTGCAAGAGTGAAGTAATAGGAATTGGGTGCCAGCCTGGCAACAGTCACCATCAGAGAAATGCTGCTCTCTTCTGCAGCCACTCATTTCACCAACACCCCGTATTTAAGTCACGCCTGTGCCTGTGTCCTGCCCAGCATCAGCCCTAGGTCACCCCAGGGAATCTGGACAGCAGAGCCCTTGTTCTGCATTTTGTCCAGTTTCTGGTGCTGCGCCATAGAGGACAGTGCTGAGCATGGCATGGCTGGTGGGAAGGGCTCCTGGGCCACCTCCTCCTGGTCCCACGTGTCCCCACCATGTCCAGCGTGGTGCTGGAGACTCTACAACCCCAATGGCTGAGCAGGATTTTCAGTGCATTGGAATTACTACAGGGTGGTGACATTTTCTCCCAGCCGCTACAAACTGGTCAGCAGAGCTTCATAAACATGGGAGAATCACAGGCAGCACTGCTGGCAGCACTTGGAGTTTCCACCCCAGCCTCTGTAGCCTCCCTGTGGAGCTGAGAGCAAAGGAAAGATTTTTTGGGCCAGATAAAATGACAGCATTAAGAGACAAGAGCTGTTTTATGGCTGTGCATCCACTTTCCACTGAGAGCTGGATGGAGACGACCGATACAATGCACACTGCCTGCCAGACAGCCACTGGAGACAACCACTTTCCCTCCAGGCTGGAGAATTTCCATCAATGCACAAAGGTTGCAGACTGCATTAACCTTCTTCCAAAGGATCCTGAGCACAGCCTCCTTGCACTGACTCTGCACCAAGACCCCCAAAACATATGCTGTGCCTGCAGGCAGCATGCTGCCATTTCCCAGAAATAGATCTGAGATAAAGCTACTCCCTGCCAACACCATGCTGACCTTCCCCCAAAGACCACACTGATGTTCCCATCAACTCACTGCTTCCCTCCCTTCACCCACCGTGGACTTTGGCTCCCACTGGTCTGATGGTCCATGAATTCCCATTGGACCTTACTGAAGGCAGAGATGGGACTGAAACCTTCAGCTGGGAAGCCCAGCGCAGGCATTCGACTGAGTTTGGTTGCCCTGGGCTGTGTTCCTGCTGCCTGGATTTCTCTCTCTTTCTCATCATTCCCTCAGGGACTCATCCTCCAGGGACCTTCCCACGGCTCTCCCACATGTGGAGTACCCAGGGCTGCTGTGTCAGGTAATTCTGGTAAAACACAACATACAAATGACCCTGTGCCCTTCCTCCTGCTGGATCACGCAAGAGCAACACTTGTTGCACCAGCAAAGAGAGTAAAACCCTTTGGGGCTGCTAGAGTTGCGGGGTTCACTCATTGATAGGTTGTGGGGGCTGTTCCTCATAAGCAGCTTAAGAACTGGAGCTGTGTCCTCTCCTTCTTCCCAGCCTCTCCTATAAGAAGGGGCTGTTCCCAGTGATCCTGACCCCTGGAGGGGCTCTGTGCTTGGAGGGAAGCCAATCCTGTTGCCCAGCTCCCGGGCTGGACACTGGCAGCACAGAAAACCCCCGAGTGTGTGTGTTTGGATAAACCTTGTGCAACGCCTGGCCGCCAGCCCTTGCGAAAGGAGCAGAGGGGCCGAGGCCAGTTCCTAGAGGACAGCCTTTCACACCACAGCTGGCTGCAAGCAGCGCCCGGTGGGAAGCACTGCCAGAGCCAAGGGACAGCCAGGCAGTTCTGCTCCTCCTGGAGGAGGATGAGGAGGGAGCTAGGAGCTGCTGGTGCAGGAGCTCTGCCTGCTTCCCGGCAAGGGACCACAGGGGTGGCTCTGTCACCTCGGGGGTGTCCCCTCCCCTAACCGCAGAGAGCTCACGACTCTCATCTAAGGCCACGTGGGACCTACTGGCTTTTCCCCAGACGAGGAACCATCAAACAACTCCAGACTGGGACTCCTCCTCCCCTGGAATGATGGATTGTCTGCCTGTGCCTGTTTATCTTCCCTAGCTGCAGGGGAGCTTGGACATGAAGCTGCTAACTGTCTGCAGTCGGGCAAGATGAAACACATCCTCAAGCTCCAAATTAATTAGAAAAAGCCCATCGTGGTGGCCTCAATGGCAGCTGCCCCATGGCACCTTGCAGACCACCCCCCTTCCCACCCAAGAGGGATTTAGGGGCACAAGTGCCACCAGTACCCAACCTGCCACTCCAGGGACTCGCCGGGACTGGACCAAGCCAGTGGTACGTTCTGCTGCCCTGCACTGGAAGCAAACTGGAAAACCCAGCAGGGTCTGCTGCCAGCTGCTACACCAGCAAAAGGAAGCATCCCGTAAAAGTCAGGAGTACTTAAAACAAACACTGTCACTTTTGGAAAAGAAGTATATATTACTAGAGAGACAAAATACTAAAGAGTAGAGAAGTGTCAGCATTTAAAACAATAAATCCATCCTGCCATCAGCCAGCTGTGCATCACACCCTCACGCTGACGCATCAGCAGCTTTCAGACCATGGAAGCCAAATCAGCTTTTTTGCGTGGGTCCTTGGGAGTCCCTGTCTGCAACAGAAAAAAGACCTGGCAGCTGCTGAGGGGAGCAGAGCTGTCCTCCAGGGACATTTGGAGCTGGACAGAGGGCAGGGAGCAGCCCAGTCCCTACTGGGCTCTCAGCACAGAAAGCCGCAGTGGACCCCAGGCAGCACAGGATGAATCAAGTGAATCATCCACTGCAGCTGCTCAGCTCAATCCCTTAAGCTGAGCTTGATTTCTATATCAAACATGCAGATATAAATATAACTAGGAGATGGTTTAAGAAAAATGTTCGGAAATAGAACTTTTT
The DNA here is from genome assembly GCF_022539315.1 of Serinus canaria. Taxonomy (NCBI): domain Eukaryota; kingdom Metazoa; phylum Chordata; class Aves; order Passeriformes; family Fringillidae; genus Serinus; species Serinus canaria. The sequence goes on along the minus strand of NC_066322.1, from coordinate 30,299,292 downwards.
TTCAGAAAAAACTCTGTAAAAAAAAAAAAAGGGTTCATAAGATGACCTTGTCCCCAAAGAGTCAGGAGCTGAAGCTGCTCTCCTACCTTCAGGTCGCTGCTTTCTGCCTCCCGCAGCTTCTTCAGCCTGAAGTCGCCCTCGCAAGGGTTGAGAGCTGATGGGGGGGCCACGCAGGCACACTTGCAGCTGGGTCCTGACGTGATGGTTTCCACCGTGTAAAAATCCTCAGCTCTGAAGGCGCCCTCGTTAATCCTCTGGCAGGCGCCACGGCCCAGGGGTCTGACCAGGCATTTGCAGCGGCAGTCGGAGCCCTCAGACACCGCCTTCACCTTGTCGTAGTCACCTAGCAGCTGAGCACAGGTCACCAGCAGTGAGAAACCTCCCGTCCTCCGCCTGCACGCCCAGGGACAACCACGGCCTAGAGCTCAAGGTCCAAACAAGGACACTCTTGATACCCTGAGTCTCGAGGAAACTGGCCAGCTCTTCCAGAATCTGCCAAGCCAAGGAGCTTTCTAGAGAGCGCAGAGCTGATCACTAACTACAAGGGGAAGAAAAACTGCCTTCTTCCAAAGGCGTATTTTTTATTGCACTGTGCACAGAACGCCGCTTTGAATTTTGAATACAAGAATTTTCAATTTTTCTGCTTTCTTTTAATGCTCTGTGTGCAAAAGACCCAATAAGTCACCTGCTACCCAAAGCAAGACTGTTTTACACCGGCCAACAGGGCAAGGGTACATTGGAAGAGTGATTAAAAGCCACCCTATAAGCAGTGTAACCTGGTGGTGAAGCAGTACTTCTGATTAGCTCTATACAATGCCAGGAATTTCCTTTACGGAGATTTGCAGACAGCGCTTCTGGAAGCCCAAGCACAAAAATAACTTTGGCGGTACATTTGCAATAGTCTCTGCGTTAGCCATTTCCGAGGGCAGATAATATGCTGCCTGATCAGCCAAATCTAACAGAAACCTCCACCGCATCCTACTGGCAGGGAGAGAGCCCGGATCCTTCCCCTCGGCACACAAAGAGGCCCCACCAATTCTCCTCTCAAGGAGTTTCCCTTTTTCTGAGTCTCCCCGGAGAAATGATAGGATGGAGTCTGTGAAGTGCTCCCTGATGGGCTTCAGTGATTTCACTGCGCCCTTCGTAATGAACTTCCTCCAGCGCACATCATCACTGAGCTCCACCGAGAATGTACACCCAGCACCACCCAGGATGTGCGCAGCATCACCCAGCACCACCGACAACCTGCACCCAGCATCACTCAGCGTGTGCACAGTATTACCCAGCAGTGCCGAAAAGTCTACACTCAGGAGCACCCGGCTCTGCCGAGCACCTACAGCACGCAGCACCAGACAGCGCCCCGCAGGGCGCGCACAGCCCCGCCCGGCAGCGCCCAGCCCCGCGCCGAGGCGCCGCAGCCCCCGCGGTACCTGCGAGAGGATGTTCTCCTGGTTGTCCGCCTCGTCCTGCAGCGGCTCGGCGGAGGGCCCGGCCGTGCCGGCGGGCTGGGTCCCTGCCCGGCAGCCGGCGCCCAGCGCGGCCAGGCAGAGCAGCAGCGGCAGCGGCCGAGCCATGGGCGGGCGTCGGAGGGGGCCGGGGCCGGGGCCGGCGCGGAGCCGCCGCTGCTCGCTCAGGTGCGGAGCGGCGGGGCGGGCGGGGCCGGCACGGGCTCCCGCCCCGCTCCTCCTCCTTCCCTCCCTCCCGCTCCGACCTCCCACCCTCCGCCCCTCCCTCCGTTCCTCTCCCGGTCCTTTCCCCTTCGGCGGCGGGACGAGCTCCGGGCGTGCCCGAACACCCGACGGCGCTTCCCACCTGCAGCGGGGGCTCCCCACAGCCCCAGCCCGCTGCTCGGGCTCCGCGCGGCACTCGGGCATCACCCGCCCGGAGAAGGCTGCGGGGAGCCCCGGCACTGCTCTGGGGAGCCGCCACCCTCCTCCCCAAAGGGCCTGCGCTGCCAGTCGGCACTCGGCGAACACGAGCATCCCATCCCTGCTGTGTGCCAGGGAGCTGGGGTGAACGGAGAGCCATCCTTACGGCCTGTCTGGCCCTTTTTCCAGCTCCAGAAACAGTCTGGCTCTCACCCTCCATCCTTTGGGCGGCAGGGAAGTGGTCCCGATGGCACGGCTCGGCACACCGCGGCTCTCAGTCGCACTGCCCACACTGGGGTCACACAAGCAGCGTGTTCCAAGAAAGGCTCCCAGCCATGTGTGTGGACCTCTGTGTGCTCGCTTAAATTCAGGCTGACGCCGTCGGGAAGCGGCTGTGCTCTGGCAGTCCTGTATCCTTGTCCGCCTCCTGCCAAAAGGAAATGTTCTGGACTCGCTGTTCCCGGGGAGCGCAGGCTCAACATCTTGTGCTGCGGAGGGCTCTGCACTGCTGTGACAATGGCTGGGCCTCACCGACACAGAAGGGAACCCGAGGTTTGTAAGGTGCCCTTACAAACACACCAACCCAGGGCAGCACAACACCAGGTATGGCACACGTTCACATTTCCTCCCAACATGCCCACAAGTTGCGGGCAGAAGTCACACGCACGGCAAGTGGCACGAGAGGCCATGTAAGCTCTTGCTGAAACAAGGCTGTGCGCAAGCCAAGCGCCCCCGGTCCCTAATGCACACATGTTCCAAAACCACCCCAAATCTGGTGCCTGCAGCCCTGGGACCAGGCTCCCTCCTTGGGGGGACTCCAGCGCCTCCATTCCACCCCTCTCTCCCACGGTAGCTCTGCAGGGATGGAGCTGCCAGACACAAAGAAAACATCTCCTGTGAGAGAGGAAGCGGCTGTGGCAAGGGGATGGTAGACGATGCTGACCTCAGGATTCGTGTGGGATGGCGCTGTGCCTCCCTTTCCTCTGGCCTCCCTGGGAAGGGAAGCCTGCGGAGAAGGGGGCAGGGCCGTGTGGGTCCCTGCAGCAGGGCTGAGCAGCACAGAGCAGGATGGGAAGCAACAGGGAAGGCTGGGAGGAGGACAGTCAACCTTTGGCAACTGGAGAGCAGTGGGAGGCAAAGGCATCTCTAAAAGCCTCACCCGACCAGCCTCTCTCAAGGAGAATTGGTCCCTTGAGCACAGGCTCTTTCACTTCTGTTTCCATGGCTCAACTTCCCTGAGGACAGCTACCCCATCTGTCAGCACAGGCTGTCCTGAGGCTGCCAGGCCAGCGTTTCGGGAGTCCCCAGCTCATGCCCAGCTAGCCCAGAGCACCAGACCCCCGTGCAGTCATGGCACTGCCAGGGCTGGCAGTGACACCAGCCCAGAGAGCTGCCACAGCAAACAGCACCTAAAACTGTGGAGGCCTCTTCCTAATGATCACTTTCAAAGGCTGGAAAAACATAAGGAAAAAAAATCACCCAGGGTATTTCAAAACTAAAAGGAAGGATTTCACATGTTACTGACATACCTTGCTGATTTCTTTTCTTTCTAAGGGGAAGAAAGCATTTCTTATGGTGATATTTACTTTGGGTTAAAGATGGGTTTAATCCTGTCCTTTAGGGGCAAGGAGAGAAACTGACAGGCACTTTGGATTCAGAGCAATCATCTCTAGAGTCTGAATATTCCTCCTTCAAGAAAAAAAACAAGACAAATCTGCAGATTGCAGAGGACAGCAGAGCAAGAAGGCATGGTTCTGGCTTTTCTGTCTTGCTGATGGAGACTGGCCCAAACTTTGATGAGAGCAGGAGGCCCCAGTATTGCCGTAGCTGACCCCATTCTATGTTATTGGGCTCGAGCAAAGCCAGAGCTGCCCAAAGATGCAGGTAGACAGTGCTCTTCAAAGTGTAACAAGAACAACCAGCCAGTCTGGGTAAAAGGGAATTTAAGTCTCAGGACAGGCAACGAGTATGTCTGTGGCTGGAGCAGTGAGTGCAAAATCCTGCCCCCAAAAGCACGTCCTTGGTGCCTCGCCTCTCTGTGCTTGTCTGGGCCCCTGCGAGGGGGCCCTGCAGCAGGGGGGGGACACCGTGGGTCAGGCTACGGCAGGGATGCAAGGACCGTTCTTGTGATGCCAAGGTGTGCTGAGATCGGCAGGACAGACGGACGGCACAGGCAGCACATCCTGCCCCTTGAGGACACCTGAGGCTGCCGGGCCCCCGGGGGCGGGCAGGTGCCCGGGGTGGGGCCCCGCGGGATGCCGGAGCTCGGCCGGTCCGTTCCGCCCGTCCCTCTGGCGGGGGCGCAGCTCCCCCGCGCGGCACCGCCCGGCCCGGACAGCCGGGCGCTCGGGGCTGCGGCTCCTCACAGCTCCTGGCGATTAAAACGCTTCCTGCCGCGGCCAGAGGGCCATGCTGGCCTGACCGCGACCCGCCGAGCCTCCTCCAGGCGGCACAAGCCCCAGCGCGCCCAGCCTTTCCTCGCAGGAGAGATACTCCAGTATCTTCTCCATGGCAGTGACCCCCACTGGAAGCTCTCCAGGGTTTCTCCTGCTCCCGGCCAGCCCCACACAGCATGCAGCACTCCAGGTGTGGCCCATGCGGCCCTGAGTAGAGGGGAAGGATCCTCCCTGTGCCTGCTATCAGCCCTCAGCTAATGCACCCAGGACACCATCTACCTTCTTCCTTGCCTAGGTGTGTTCCTGGCTCCTGCCCAGCCTGTTCCCTGCCAGCACCCTCAGGCTTTCTCTGCCAAGCTCCCTTCCAGCTGGGTGGCCCAGCGCATACCGGTATGGGGGCTGTTCCTGCCCCTAGCACGACTCTGCAATTCTCTATGTTGAGCTACATGAGGTCCCTGTCACCCCATATTCCCCAGCCTGTCTCTGCAGGGCAGACCAAGCTTCCAGCTTGCCAGGCACTCCTGCCAGTCCGAAAGGACACGTGTCAGAAAACTTAGGGTCAAAACATGAAAGATCCCTAGCATCACAAGGATGGGACACATCATCTTCCTTCTTATCTGGCCCAGAGGTGAGCAAGGTGAGCTACAGGCTGTGGTTGATCCTTGCATGCTCCTGGTATGTGCTGGAGCTCTTCCCAGAATCTGTGGCCTCAGCTCAAGTGGCTTTTGGTGCCATGGTCCTGGGTGTCAGCACCACATCCTGCTGAGAGAGACCAAAGCCTCAGGAGGCACATGGTGTTTCTGTTCCCATGCTGGATTCTGCAAGGCACTGTGCACACCAGAGGTCACAGATAGAGAGAGGCTGGTGGAATATGTCCCCACGTTCCTGGGCTGCCAGCAGCAGCCAGGGCTCCTGAAGGCAACACTTCTGCAGCTGCCAAGGAGATGGCTGAGGGTGTGAAGTGAGAGGTGGACTCGGCAGCTGCCACTCACCTAACACAACTCGTGCTTGGGGTGGCAGGAGCCCACAGAGCCGGGCAGGGGCCGCAGCAATCAGCGGCAGTGCCTCGTGCAGCAGCTCCACCACGCAGGTTTGCACAGGTGCCCAGGCTGAGAGAAGCTCCCTCCCACGTCCATCCGCTGAAGGAGGAAATCCATCCCATGGAGGGAATTAACCTGGCAGGAAAACTCGTGACGTGACCCTGAGCTGCAGAGCAATTTGAGAGGTTTCCCCGCTGATCTCAGCAGTGAGATTTTTGTTGATGTCTGTGAGTCAAATGATACCTGGGTGAGCAGGCACATGCTCCGGAAACCATTCTGGGGCTGTCCACAGGAGCAGGAGCCACAACTGCCCCAAGCCTGGCCCTTCAGCATTCTTCTATCAGAGCACCTGCCCAGGGGGAGGAGGCCTGTATTTTTAAATACAGTTTTTGTCCGAGCCAGAACAAAAACTGTATTTAAAAATATGTCTTAAAAGCACTTATAACAGAACTTTCCAAGCACGGTTTTTGAAACCAGGAGCAGGCCAGGTGAGTTGCACTGTGTCTGGTGGGTTAGCTGGCTGGAGGAGCCCCAGGCTTCCTAGGCAGGTCTGTTCCATCCATAAGAGCTTATGAGAGTAGCTTAAGGCTGGGTTTAGGAGAACTTGCACTAAGCTGAGCTGCACAGGTACTGATTACAAAGCTCAGGACAGATTACTGCAGTGTGAGCAAAGTGGGACATCATACAAGTTCTGCCTTATAATGATATTATGCTGAAATTCCTGGCTTCCTGTTCCTATTTACCAAACAGTGGCAGATGCCAGGGCCTGACTTTTTCCCATTGGTGTCAAAGACTTTTGGGATTCACCTGGGCTTTCCTACACATCAAGGGATTCTGTCCCTTGCTGGCACTGGTACCTACAGAGTACCGTGGAAAACCCTGCTCCGTGGCTACCCCATGCATGGCACAGCCAGGAAAACAGCTCTGGCTATTAGTCCTGGTTTGAACAGCACAGGAGATGACAAAGAAATCCAGTGGGTAAATATAAGGGTGTGTCCAGACCTCTGACCCCCAACTCATACCCAGCACGTTCAGGCATGCAGCTGTTCCATCCAGCCTCCCTGAGATGCCAGCTGATTGTACCAGTCCCCACTTCACACTGTAATTAAGCCTGGCCCCTGTGATCAGGGCAAACTTCTGCCCTGCTGTGTTTCAAAATACCAATCTCCTTGAGCACACACATCCCATTCCATCAGGCACGTGCCCTCTCTGCCTCGTGGGGCTGTGCAAGACAGGCCCTGGCTTTTGAGGCCACTCAGCCAGCAGCAGTGCTCTGCCTCACAGCACACGTCAAGCACACCCACACACTGCCAGGCTGCTCCATCACTTGGGAAGGACCAGCACATCCTCCTGCCCTCTCTGTCTGCACATCCCACCCTTCAGCAGGAGGCTGTGACAGGAAGGGTGTGCAGAGTGTGCCCTGCTGGCAGGTGCCATGCCCAGTCACTGCACGTGTGTGCCCTCACTGCCCTTGGCACTGTGGCTGCATCAGCACCATCTGCACGTTGCACCATCCCAGCTGGCACTGGGACCTGACAGTCACAACAAGCAGCCCCTGAGTTACCAACAAGCCCTGAGTTACCATGCTGCTGCTGCAGGACAGCAATGTCTCCACACAGCCCTACTGGAACACCCTGCTCTGCCCACCCCACACACCTTCCCCCTCCTCTGGAACCCCTCCACGTTGCCCTGTCTTCTTGCTGGCCTCAGAGCAGCCCTGCCAAGTCAGGGCAGGGGACAAGAAGGGCCCTCAAGGGGAAGCAGGGGCTTGTGGTAACCATAGAGCTGCTCAGGCACAAAGCAAGCAAGGAAGCAAAGCCTTCTGTTTTAGTCTCTCAGACAGAAAACCCCCTTAGAAGTTTCTGGGGAAACCTCCAGCTTGGACAAAAGTGAGGCTCTGAGGTCTGGTTGGCTTCAGTTCTTTTGGCTCTAGGGAAACCAGCCTGGCTGACCCACATGACTCCCAGCTGTGCTGGGACCCACCTTGGGATGTCCTCCTTGTTATTTCCCTGCTCTGCTCTCTCCTGAACTGAGCCATGGACCTGAGAGGTCAGGGGACTGTGCAGGGAGACCCAGGCAGAGCCTGCACACCCCAGCCAGCCCCTGCAGAGGCTGCTGGAGGTCAACATTCAGCACTGCTGGCAAAGTGAGCACGGGCCAGGTCCAGGACAGCCTGTCCTGCTCCAAGCAGCACTTCTGAGGTGTCCAGGCCACCATGGTTGGACCCACAACTCACACAGCAGTACTCTGATAAACATTGGGAAAGCTGCCCTTTGTCCTGCAACAATCAAATCCCTGATGAAGACATCGCTGAGGGATGCAGGGCAGGGGAGAAAGGTGGAGAGAAAACAGGGATTAGCAAGGCCTGATATAAACATGACCTCTCTCTGACAGCAGCCTGTGTCACAAGGGACAGTATTGACATGTCCCTGGGGAATGAATGAGCTCAACTCCTCAGGCAGGGAGCTGCCAGCATCAGCCTGACCAGCAGCATTCAGGGAAGGTGATTGACTGAGTGGGATGTGCTGGGACAGGTTTCTTCAGCAGGCACCACATACCAGCAGCACCTGCCCCTGAGGTGCCCTGGGCAGCATATCTGGGGATGGCACCGTCACCGTGCCAGCGTCACCAACCATGCCCAGCATCACCTGTGGGTCCTGCTCGTGTCCAGAGGAAGATGGGGAAGGGTCTGGAGGTGAAGCCATGTGAGGAGCAGGGAGGTCACTTTGCTTGATCAGCCTGGAGAAGAGGAGACTGAGGGGAGACCTCATAGCAGTCTACAGCTTCCTCACAAGAGGAAGCACCAATCTCTCCTCTCTGGTGACCAGCAATAGAACCTGGGGAACAGCAAGAAGCTGTGTCCAGCAAGGCTTGGGTTGGATATTAGGAGAAAGTTCTTCACCCAGAGAGTGTTTGGGATTGGAACAGGCTCTCCAGGGAAGCGGTCATACCTGCCAGAGTTTCAGAAGTGTTTGGAAAATGCTCTCAAGCACATGGTGTGCAGGACCAGGAGTTGTGCTTTGACGATCCTTGAGGGTCCCTTCCAACTCTATGATTCTATGGAACCTGTTCCAACATGCTCTGCTTGTCCTGGGATACCAACAGCAGATCACTCTGCCATGGTCAGTGCCCACACCTCACTGAAGATCCTGTGGGCTTTTAGGGGCCCAAGAGATGTTGGAGAGGACACCTTCATACCACCAGCTTCTACCCCCACCAGCTCAGCTTGATGCTTTCCCTTCTCCCCTATACCCTTGCCAGCTCTGCTGCTCTGCACCCCAGCAGTGTTGTCCTTCAGTTTGGGAAAAGAGATGAGAGCAGGAGCTAGGCCCAGCTCCCAAACTGCACAGAGGAAAACTGTGCCCATGGAGGAGCAGCATTTCCTGCAGGAGTGCCCTACCCTCATTGTCCCTCAGGAAACACTGTGCCTGTGGCACCAGGAGCACTGGAAGAGCTTTGTTGGAATGGAAATGCCAAAGGCCATCACCACGTGGCTGGGAGGAAGCCACTGCTGCCAATGAAGCTGAGGTGCCTGCACCCAGCTAGAACTGCCTGCTTGGGCTGTCCTGCTGCTGGCTGATTCACTGGCCCCATGCCTGGGGTTCAGCAAGGCAAAGCTTCAGTCCCAGCAGGACTTCTGGTCCCCCTGCATATGGCAGAGGTGTCCCCAGAGCCCCTCTGTGGGACAGGGTATATGCCAGAGTACCCACCCCGTGCAGAGCAGGGAGCTCAGTCATGGGTGTTCCCATGGCTGAGCACTTGGATGCTGCACTAACCCCACACACTGTCCCTCTTGGAGACAGCTCACCCTACAGCAGAAGTCTGGGTAAGAGGACAGATCTCTTCCCTCAGGTGCCCAAGGCCAGCACATAAAACCCTGAATACAGAACCCTCCCATGGCATGAAAGGAGGGCAGGAGAATGGCTAGCACCGTGGGTCCCTGCAGGGAACCAAGAGGCAGAGTGGCAGGTTATCAATGCTTTGTCTATTCCTGCCCCAGGAGGGAAATCCTTCGCCAGGCACTGCCAAAGTCCATGTCACCACGGGCTGTGAGAAAGCACCTGCAGATGTGAGCCACTGCCTGTGTACAGAGCCAGGCCCAAGCTGCCAACTGCTCCTAGCATTCCAACTTCTCTGACCTGGTTCCAGTGTTCCAGCCTAAACCTGAGGAAGCATGCCTGCAATGGGCTCCTCTCCCTAACTTCAGTGACCTTGCCCTCTGCCACTGCCTGGCAGCGAGCCCAGGGCCCAGAGGAGGAGCCATCCTCACAGCTGGCCTCCAGCCCTCCTGTTCTCTGACATTTCTGCTGTCACATGCACCTGAGTCGTGCCTCCCACAGTGTTCTGCCAGCTCCCATCCACAGAGCCCAGACCCAAGTGACAACACATTCCTCTCCAAACAAGAATGCTTGTCGTGAGCTGGGCTCAGCAGGAAAAGCCTGAGTCAACCCAAGAGCTGCCCAAAGCCAAGGAAGCCAGGAGCTGCTAAAGGTATCCAAGGAATTCAAGGCAGGTATGAGATGCAGCCCTCCTGAGCCCCTAGCTGCGGCAGCTGCTGCCAGGCAGTGTGGGGAGGTAGAGTGAGGATCTGCTCTGCTCTGAGGGGTGTTAGTGGCCATCAATAAACCCCTGGCACCTGGAGGCCGTGCTCCCACGTTCCAGGGCTCTACAGGCCAGCCAGGACAGAGCAGCACCCCCACAGCCTTCCCACACTGCTGCTTGAAGTGACTTCCCCAAACCATCGCAGCCAGTTTGGCCTTTGCTGGCTCACCAAGAATGAGGCGCCTTCTGCTCAGGTGACAAAGATGTGAAATATTGCTGCACCTGCCATGTGCTGCCCAGGGGGGTGCCAGCCACGGTGACTCATGGAGCTTCCAAGGGACACAACTCCCACTAATTCCAGCTGAGCTGACCAAAGCTTCTGCTGAGACAGACAGAAACACAGAGAAGGCCAGCTCTGGAGCTGTGCCTCCATGGTATACCATCTTTGTCTTTAGTAGCTTCTCCTTCGCACAGCCTGAGCCCAGGCTGAGTACCCAGCCACACTCGCATTTGCTGAGCTTGAGACAGCTTGAAGGGAGAAACGAATGCACAGTGAGCAGCTCAGCTGCTCTGCTTCAAGGTGAATATCATCTGCCTGCCCTGTTGTCTCCCCTGCTAGCACTTTGGTTTGATACAAACCCTTGCATCTGCAGAGGGGTTCTGGCAGGGCAGCCTTTCCAGACCCCTCTCGCTGAGCACTGGTGCCAAAAATGTTAATTACAGCATCACAGTCTCTCCAAGCTCTGCTTTGCACAGGAGCATCAACTGATGAGCTTAACAAGGAATTTACCATTCTGATTCTTCTCACGAGTTGTTCCTGAACTCATCTGCCATGAGAGGATTTCTCCTCTGAGCACAGCTCCATCTTTCAAAGCAGTGCTGACAATGTTCCCTGACTCTAGAGGCAGTCTTGGCTCTACAATTTGCCCATTCTAAGTAAAACCCACCCAGACCCAGGTCCCTCTTGTCTCTTCCCTGCCAGACAGAGAGGTCATGCTGCTGCAACACTCTCAGAGGGGCTTCTGCTCCCTGTTTCTCACCCAGCCCTTCAGAGCTATGTGTCTCCTCTCCCCACTCTGGGCAGCTCCCAAGACTTTCAACATCAAAGCTGCCATCCACTAAGCCTGGATCTTTCCAAACAGCCTGGCTGTATTACATCCACCTGTACATGGGAACATGCCGGCCCTTGTTGTTCTCTTCCATCCCATTCCCTTCCCTTCCTGGAGAGGCAAAGGTCACCCAGCCACGGGATTTCAGCTCTGACACACCAATCTCAAGCTTTCTCCTTCCTTGGCCAGGGCTCAGTTCCCACCCACCCTCCTGGTATCCATGCCCTACATAGCTGAAAGCCAGTTGAGCTGAAAAGCAATGGAGAGCTCAGGCTGTGCTGGGGCAAGGCAATGTCTTTGCTGACAAAGGTGAAAAACCAGTGGCTCAGGATGAGGCACAGCTGTGAGATACCAGATAACACAGCTGATTGTGCAGGGTTTCACAGAGCAACCACAACGAGTTTTCACACTGAAGACCTGCCCTGGAGGTTCTCTGGAAAGCTCCATTTCCAAGGATCACTAAGAGCAAGAGCCTGTGTTAGCAGTGATTCATGGCTGCCACTGCCAGCTCTTCCTTATCCCAGCTGGAATTTCTTACCAGCCTGCACCCAAGGGCTCTGTGCTCCAGGCAGGACCTGTTTCCATTGCACAGAGGAGTTGGGTGCAGCTGGAAGGGATTAAGCCCCACGCACAGGCATCTGCTGGCCAGGAGCAGAGCATGAGGAGCCGTCCTCCCCTGCAGACTGGCACATCCACAGCAATGGCCAATTCCTCTCACAGCCAGCTGGGGTGGGCAGCCAAACCTTGGCAGCAGCCAACACCTAAGCCACCCTTTGGGAAGTCCCTGTTTCAGGGATCCAGGTCCTACCCGTGCTTTCAGGACAAAAGAGAAAATGTGGGAGGTGGTTATGGTTCCCACCCCACAAAACAGTCCCATCCTTTGGCTGCAAAGACATCCAGCTTCTCAGCACATGGAGGAGAGGGGCAGAAAGCGAGGCTGAGCACAGCCAAGTCTTTTTCTACAGAAAGGCATGGACAATGATGCCTGGGGTCACAAGAGCAGGCAGGAGCCCCTGTAAAGAAGCAGCGACCTGTGACAGGGGCTGCAGAACAGTGGAGCACCTCCACCCACTGAAGAGCATTCCTCTGCAGACACCTGGGCTGGCTGTGCTTCTCCAGCTCTGTGCAGCACCAAACAGAGCTGGAGAAGCACAAGTGTAAAAATCACAAGTGTATCCCATCTTTCCAGACCATTCCATTCTCCAGGGCTCAGCTTGTGCTTTAGCACCTTTTGTTCCTTCTTTGCATCACTCAGAACAGGAAGCTGAGCTCGAGGTCTCCAGAGGCCACTTTGCACCCACACCAAGGACAACCATGGGCAGCAGCTAATCCCTCACTACTTCTGAATCCCCCACGTGCATCTCCCAGGATGGAATACACATCTCAGGGCACCAAGTGACGCTGCAGCAACCAGAGGGAAGCTAAACCAAACAGCAGGACAGAAAAACACACCTTCTCTAACCCTGAGCTGCAAATCCTCAAGGGAGAGCTACAGACACCTTTAAGATGAACCAGAAAAAAATGCATAGCTTTACTGACAGCAATGTCATGGATAAAGACTGGTCACACATCCTCTCCCCTCATCAGCCACTGCATGCTCCATAGGCAAAAAGCATTTGTCCCATCCCATTCCCACTCTTCCTGTTAAATGTCTAACTTCATCCTACAGGCACACTTAGATAAAACCTAAGAGGTCCTACTCTTGTCATCAACCTCTGCCCATCCAAGAAATTTTCCCCTTTTTTCCAAGCTTTAAGAAAAAAACTCCAAGAGAACCAGCAAACCCATATATCAGAAAACATTTATTTTCCTTAAGTATGCTAGATTATGCAAAGCTACCTCTTCTAGGATCTCCAGACCTCACTGCATTCAAATTCCAGGCCGGACAGAGCTGCAGTGCCAGCTGGCACAGGGCAGTGTGAGTGATCAGCTTGGCACAGGAGCTCTGACCCTTCCATTCCCCACTAAGCTCAGAAGCATTGTGTCAGACTGTTTTGAGTAACACTTGGTATTTCATTTGCCTCAGCCCAGAGAGAAAATGAGGCAGGGATAACAAATGACTGAGGGCCCTTGCATTTGGAGTAGGGGGGAATCCTAAAGGTCGAAGTGGTGTTACCTGCTAGAGCCCACGGCAGAAGCACAGCATAGCTTAAGGTACTCTCTGAAACCAACCAGGGCAATGTGCTTCATCTCCTCCAGAACAGGGAGCCAAGGACTGCTGCAGGATGCTGTGGGGAAGAGAACCAGCCACCGACTCTCCCTGTGGAGAAGGGATAGCACTCCACCAGAAATAGAGGGGTTTGGTCCCAGGGTGTTTTAGGACACAGCTGAACAAAGCCACAGACTCCAGACCTGGTGCTGGGACTGCCTTTATTGCATTTAAGTAAACACATGTATAAGCACAGCCCAATCTGCTTCACAGCTCTGAACAGCTCTAGCCACAGCTGAGGGAAGCACCACCCCACAATGGCCAGCTCTTCATTCTGTTCTGCTGCCAAGCCAAAACCCAGTACATTCCTACCCATACCAGTGCTGGTGGGCTCAGCTCTTCCCACAAGGCTGAGCTGGGAGGGTCTCCTCAGCCCAAACTCAAGACTGAGACACCTCTGCTGCTGGCACCACCCCCCTGGCAGTGTACCCCTCTGCTCTGCTCCAAACCAGTGGACAACAGGAAGAAGTTAAAAAATGAAAGCAAGACTCCTTGAATGTGTACCCCTGCAAGGCAAGTCCATGAAGAGCCTGGATTCTCCTGGCTGCCAGCTCTGTGCAGGTTTCCTCCCAGAGCCCTGAGCTACCCCTCTTTGTGGGTGTCCTGGCAGGAGGCACCAGCCAGGGCATGCAGCACAGCCTCCCCCTAACAGCACCTGACCCCAGGCAGCCCCAGGGCAGCACCTGGGCTCCCCTGCAGAGAGCATTAAGCCATCAATTAATGCATTAAGCATTAAGAGTCATTATGTGACACAGCAGGGTGAGCAAGCACCAGAGACATCTCCCAAGAGCCTAAGGCTGGGAAATAGTCTCAGACTTCCCCCAGGTGCTCAGCACACAAAACCACACTGAAGTCTTCAGAAATCACTCATGTCTTTCCTTAACTAAAGAAGCACACCAAAAAGGTGGCTAACAGCTCTTCTGTCACAGAGAGACTCCACGCTTCCCAGGCAGGCACAGATTTACAGCACAAGGCAACAAATTAAATTTCCTTCCAAGCCTCCAAGTCAAAAGTAGATGGATATTGGAGTAAAAACACCACTGCATCAAGGACAACTCAATTTCAGTCATTTATTCATTATAGCACTTGAAGTTAACTTGGTGGCAGGTGAAGGTCTCCAGATAAACAACAGGAAGAATGATTGGTACAACAGATTTGTATAAAAAGAGTTAAATAGATAAAACAACATGGTAACCTCTCACTCTTGCTCTAAACAGAGCAGACTGGCCCTGAGTGCAGGTTTACATCATCCTTTCAAGCCAGCCATGGTTAAAACCCTCAAGTGCCCATACCCAGGGGACAGCAAGGCATCTGTCCTCACAGTTGAGGCAGGCGTGTGCTTCTCAGGCCAGCTCTTCAGGAGCTTGGTTTCAGCTGCAGGGCAGACCCTGCCTGCTAATAAGGCTCAATCTCATTGAGCAGGACTGTAGAGCCAGCCCCAGCTTTGGTGAACAAGTGTAAGGGCAGCTCTGCTGAAGGTGAGCCTTCAAGTACATCAGGATGAGCCACAGGTGATGTGTTTGAGCCATCTACAAATACCAGCAGAGCCAAGAAGCAGGGCAGCACCCCAGACTGCTGCCTTTACTGCCCTGAGCCAGATGGAAAGCACAGGTTCTGGGGCTGTTCCTGAACCACACACAGCTCAGTCATGCTTCTGCAAGACACTGCTTTGCAACTGTGTTAAGACAGACTCTGCCTACTCGAGGTCTCCAGTTTTAAGCCAAAAGAAACATCCCATAGCCAAATGTCTAAGTATTTCTCTTCAGTTTTCACACTTCCATTTTCAGGAAGTGTTCACCTTCTGTTGAGAAGGAAGATTGTGTCTGAAGCCATGTGCCTGCAGAACAGCTGGCAACACAGGTAGCACCAGAATGAAGAAACCCCAGGTTACTGATACAAGACTCTCACCCCACTGAAACTAGCTTTACTTAATCTAAGAGATCATGGTATTTCTCTAGAGTCTGCTCCTCCAGTTCCAATAGCTTCTGGTAAAACTTCTCAGCAGTGTCTTCATCCACATCCATCTGGAAGGCAAAGAAACAGCACTGTGAGACCATCACCTTGGTGGTAGCCAGTGCAGACACCGAGGGCAGCTCTGGGGATAAGCAGGGTGCATTTCCAGAGCTTCTACCTTCACAAACAGCCAACTAAAGACATCTGTCACCAGGGCATAAGCCAGAGCATATTTTGGGAAAGTATCATTACACACTTCACCTGTTCTGATCATCACTTCCATTGTCTTCCAGACTCCAGCCTAAGTCAGGAGTTACTCTAGGAAACACTGCAGATAACCCCACATCCCTTCTTGCTACTTAGCATTCAACAAGCATCTTCCTCCCACTCCAGGCACCCTTGGCACCAGCTCTCCCATACAAAGCAGATGGCAGATCCCCAGCAACAGGAAGCTCCCTCTCCACTGACCTTTCGAGGCTCCACATAGCATCTCCCCAGTCCAGAAGTACAGCTGTGGTATTTGACAAGAGAATCCAGGTACTCTGGCTTCTGTTTGAACAGCCACACCTGAGAAGAACAACACGAAGATGTACAAGTCCAGCACACACTGTCCCAGCCACGCCTGTGGGCAAAGACCTGACTGCCGGCAGACACAGGAGAAGACACCACAGGTGCTCCCACCAAGCAGGGGAAGATGTGCTATGTGAAGTTCTGAGCTGGCTCCCTTCAGATGTGACCTACCTGAGCCAAGAGTAATGGAGGTTTCTGCTAAAGCAGTTCAGCAGTTGGCTGAACTTGCTCCCACTGTGCTTGAGAGATGCTGTGCCCCCCATCACCCACCTCCATCCCCTGTGCTGCACATCATTCTCCCTGGTCAGGATGTTTTTCCAAAATCATTTATTTTATGGGTATTGGATGAAGCTCGGAGAGCTCCATGTGGCTGACCAGCCCTGGGGACAGCTGGCTCCCCACACTCACTGCTGTGTGCTGTTTGGGGGTCAAATACAGCTCGCACCCACCAGCCTTGCTAAGAGGCTCTTTGCTCAAGCCACAAGACCCCAGAAGAGCTATTCAGAAGGAAGCAATGTAAAATCAAGTTGTGAACCACTTACGTGAGCTTCTGCTCCATTATAGGGTGTCAGAGTATAAGTTTTGGCAAAAAATCGGATCTGAGGGGAAAAGAAGGACATGGCGGAATTTGTACTGTGGCCCAAGGTTTGTTGGCAAGCCCTGAGCAGCCCAGACACTCCAGATTATCTACCAGAGGTACAAATGCTTCTCAAACTGGGCAATAGGTAACACTGCACACTGACTAAAGCATCCCTTTATCACCACAAATGCTTTCTGGAGCCCCCCCAACAAGTGTCACTCCATGGTCCCACACAGAGTTCACCCCAAGGCAGGAGCAACAGGCCACACACACCCCGCAGGTGCCTCTTCTGGAAGGGTCTCAACGACAGGAATGGCAGGAGGCAGAGGGGATCTGCAGGACTGCCAGCTTGAGTATAACTGAGAAGGCATTGCCTCTCTACTGCCAGGAGAAACGTGATCCATCGGGATCAGCTGCTGCAACTGGGGCAGCTTCAGATGAAAAGCCACTCTTGCAGCAAGAGCACCAAGGCTCAGAAGAGGCAGCCTTCAGGGACAGAACTGCAGTGAACCTGGAAAGCTAAAGGCCAGAGGAAGAAAGGCAAGGAAACTTCTGGGGAAGCAGTGGGAGAAGCAATAGAGAGCAGGAAGCTTTGCTTTCCATAGGGTTGGAAAGAAAAAAACAACAGAGGAATGGAAAGAAGAACAGTGGAAAACAGGTTGTTATAGAAATTAACAACATCTCAAAGCACAGGGGCTAAGGTGGGGCCACATCCTGAGCTCTGCTGCCAGCAAGCTAATAGTGTTTCACAATCCCAAAGAGAATTGGCAAACCTTCCAAGGGGAGCCTTGACAAACACTGCTGTAGCTGAAGGGCTGAACCCTACTCCTCTGCAGTATCCAGCACCAAACCTCCAAACTCAGTTTGGAAATTGAGGCCCCAAGATGAGAAGGAAGGTTTCTAGAGGGTCCAGCCTGCCCAGCCCAACAGCAGGAAGAAATCTATACCAACACAGGCAGCAAGGAGCCAGAAGTGTGCTGTACATCACTTGCAGTGAAATGTGTCACAGCCCAAAACCAGCCAGGACATCCACTCACCAACCACATGATGGGCATTAGCAGCTTCCACAGAAAAACAGGCAAAATTCTGTATGTCATGTTGGACATAACGAGCCCAGGACAAACAACACTGGAATACAGACCCTGCAGAGAAGAAACCAAGTCAGTGTGCAATTACACCACAGTCAAAAGAACATGTCATGCTCCTTCCAGCACTCCTCAGCCAGAGAGGGTGTGTACAGACATCAGACAGTGATACTCCATTTAGTACCAGAGCAGAGAGCAATTAGATATCACGATTTTTAAGAGGTCCAAATTGGAAAGGTTTGTGTTAGATCCATGCGCAATACAAACCCCCATGGTAGAAAATGCAACATCCTGTTGCAATCTCCGTGCAGCTCAGCAACCACAGCAGATACCCCACAAATTACAGCCCAGTCAGACTAAAGACTACCTACTCTTTAATATATAAGAGCTCAGCCTTTTGAGACTAAACCATTTTCTCCAGAAGTGTTTGAGAATGGCACAAGCACTACTGCTGGACCAGGGCTGCAGCTGCCAGCACAACCCATCAATGCCCCAGCACAGGGAAGGCAGGTTCACTGGCAAACCTGAGCAGCAGCACAGAGCCTGCGCTCCAGTGCTTGCAGGCAGCACGGCCACAGCCCTGTGCTGGTAGGCAGGGACACTGAAAAAGCAGAAGCTCTTTGCTCTTTATCATCAATTCTGATCTAAAGAGAAGAGCTTGCAAGGCAAGAACCGCTCCTGAATCTCCCGCTCTGGGAAGTTTTTCTGGCAAGAACTCCAGAATCTGGCAATCTCTCTGGCAGATTCCGTACTCCCCACACCACCAGTTCAACCTCAGCCATATTTAGTTCTTACCTGTGCACTAAGGAATGCATCAGATTGCCATGAGTGAATGAATGCAACTAGGTAACAACAATGTCATGATAATTACAAACAGTAGCAGCTCATTAGGTTTTTGCAGCAATACAAACCCCATAATCACCTGGTCATTAAATTTCCTGTTCAGAACCACACTTGTCAGGTCAGTAGCATATTTAGAGGAACTGTATGACTCCTGCCCCTTGGCATGCTGATAGTCAGAGAGGCTGAAGGCAGACTCCCTGGCATTGCTGGAGGAGGTCCAGATGAGTCGTGAGGGCTTCTCATTACCGCAGAGCAGAGACTGAAGCTGACGAACCTGGAAAAAGAATCCTTAACTTAATTAACACAGCAGTTTCCCAGTCTTAGGGTATGACTTTACAGCACCTGAGGCTGTGAGCTTCTCTCAGCTTTCTGAGCCAGCTTTTCCTAGACCAGCCCAAAGCAGACACTTGTATGAGCAGCTGTCATTCTGCTGGACAGCTCAGTTGAGCACCTCAGAATTTGATACAGCCAAGCCTTAGCATTTATCCTGGATGGAGAACTACGTATGATTGACTTCTGTCTGCTGGCTCACTGGTTAGAGTAAGCTCAAAATTGTATTAACTGTTGCAACAAAAGTCACCATTTATTGCTATTTAAACAAATGTCAAGCCTTTGTCCTGTCAGTCTTTATCTGTCAGGCTATAGCCTTCATCAGTATCTGAATCTGTGAGACCTGTACTGCCCAGACCCATCCCTACCCACATCAAACATCAGACTGAGGGTTCAACCTTCGTACGAAGCCTCACCAGCATAAAGTGTCCAAAGAGGTTGGTAGCAAACACCTCCTGAAGCCCATCTCCATTCAGCCTGTCTGTCTGGGTCATGATACCCTCCGCAGTGGTCAGCATGTGGAGCACCCTCCTGGAAGCCAAGAACAGGAGTTAGTGAGGAACCCTGCCAGGAGGAATCCACCACTTCCCCACTTCAGGCCTTCAGCAGTACCTCACCTCACAGGCTCCACACAGCTTCACCTTCAAGGACAACATTAAACCATGAAAAAAACAAATGGGAAAGGTCTAGAGAGTATCCCAGGCCCTTTATTTGCAAGCGCCTCAATACTGTCTAGACCAGAGAAGACTTGTCCCTTCCTTCACTTTCCCATGGTAAAGTACTGTTAAAAACACCTCCTTCCCTCACTGCACACTCAGATAACTTAATCAAGCTTCAGCATCGAGCCAAGGCCTCGGGCCATGCCTAATGCAGGTAAGGAAAGCAGTCTGGCACTAGTGCTCAAGAGCCCAGCAGTTCTGTCAGACTCACACAAGTCACTGCGCTCCTTAGCTCAGCCTGCCCGTACTGCCTATAGAGCAGCAATTCTCACACCAACCGTGAGCTTCACAAAATACTGTGGTCCACAGCTTGGAACAGCTACAGAAACCTACGCTGGCAACACAACAACAGTGAGGAAACCCAGAGTTGAACAGGGCAGCATTTCTCATGTAGTGGCAGGGGCTGCAGGCTCTGGGTGACCGCCCGCCCTCCCCGTGTGCCCAGCGGGCCGCACACCGGGGAGCAGAAGTGGCACCGGGTGCCTTGGACCACCCCAGCACGGCACTCAGCCGACACACCCAGCCCACACAAGAGAGGGCATCCCCCAGGGACGTGCTCTCTCACACCGGGAGGAAGATAGGCTCTTCGGCACGGCACCCAGGGGCACAGCTTGACCACGCCAGCACCCCGTGCTTCCCACAGGCGGGGGCTGGAACCCCCAGCAACACCTCCTACCCGGTGAGGAGACCGTGCCAGAGAGCCTTGAAGTTCACGTGCGGGTTGGGCATGATCCCAGCGTTGAGGTAGATAAAGTCCAGGCGCTGAAACCTGCGTGGAGAAGAGCACAGCAGTGGGGGCTGGAGGGGTCGGAGGTGCCCGCGGGGCGGAGCGGGGCTGGGGGTGTCCCACGGGGGCAGATCCCATACCTGCAGCGGAGCTCACGGGCGGCCCGCAGGACGGAGGCCAGGTTACCCAGGTCCATCTCCACGGTGGACACCTGGGCGGCGGGGTGGGTGGCCAGGATGAGGTCCCGCGTGGCTTCGCTCTTCTGCTCGTTGCGGCAGGCGATGCAGAGGTGAATGCGGCCATCCTCCTCCAGCAGCCGCCGGCACAGCGCCAGCCCCACACCGCTGCAACGGGACGGTGTCAGAGAGAGCCGAACCCAGCCCAGCCCCGGCCAGGCTAGCTGAGCCGAGACCAGGCCAGCCCAGCCGAGCCGAGCCGAGCCCGGCCCGGCCCGGCCCGGCCCGGCCCGGCCCAGGCCAGCCCAGGCCCAGCGCTCCCGGCCCGCGGCGCCGCTCACCCGCTCGCACCAGTGACCAGCACCACACGCTCCATCGCTGCCCTGCGCCCGCCGCCCCCGCCCTATAAGAGCTGCGCGGGCCCGGCCCCGCCCCGCCCGGCCCCGCAGCCAATCGGCGGGAGGCAGGGGGGTGGGACACGCGCCGCCAGTGGCGTGATGGTGAGCCGAGCGCTGGGAGCGGGCCTACCGGGGCGCGCCCTGAGACCACGCCCCCATAGACACGCCCTGGCGCCTAGGTCCCTCCCACATTGTGTTGGCCACGCCCGTTCCGCCCAGGGCCCGCCCCCTGTGCGGAGAGGTTTGAGGGTTCCCTTCCCTTCCCTCCCGCTCTGCTCAGCCCTGCCGCCCTTTGCCACCGAGGAAGGTAGAAATGCCCAGCAAAAGTGCCCAGCAGAAGTGCCGCCGTTCCCGGTGCCTCCTCCATGGCGCGGAGGTCTGGGTGCGCAGCACGGCCATCCGGGGCAGCCCTGCTCCGGCAGGGTCCCAGCTGGAGCAGGGCATGGATACAGCGGACCCCACACCTGCCCCCCAGACCCGCCAGCGTGTTATGGAATGGGGGGGCCTTGCAGATCGTGCAGAGTGCCCGGGCCCGGGGAGCTGCAGATGTGCCGCATCTGCCCCAGTGCTCGCAGCTGCTGAGGCACAGCTTGGATGGGCCACAACGCACCCTGAGCACGGAGCAGCCATCCGAGGGGACAGGCAGAGGGACACCAATTCCAGGACATTAACAAAGCCTGTCCTCGTCTTGACATGCTCAGCAGGGATGAGACATCCTCTGCCGCAGTGAGCAGGTCCACACGGGAGACCAGCCAGTCTGTCTTTGGGGCACAGCCCACCATCCCTGCCATCCCCTCTCCCAGACACACGGGCCTGCCCCGGCCCTGCTGCTGGGCATGTCCTGCCATGGATGCTAAGACTCAGAGCATCCTCCCTCCCACCCGCTGGGATGGACGGCTAGTGTGGGTCAGCCAGCTGCTCCCTCAATCATCCTTGCTCCAAGTCTCAGGCTGTTACCTGTGTTCCACACCACATCCCAGGCACACAGTGCAGCTCCAGAGCCCCCCAGCCCCGGGATGTCCTCGGGGGAGGCGAGCTGAGCTGCCTGCAGAAGCACCACAAGGAAACCATGCAGCCAGATCACATACCGAGTGTCTCTTCAGCGGGTTGGCCCCTACACATAGGTGCGTCTACTGAATATACACATGCCTTAGCCACAGGATACTGGGAACTGTGCCCCGCGCGCCTGCTGGTGCTGAGCTAGTGCGTACAAAAGTGTGGAGGGCTCCACGGACCTTCCAAGTCCACAGTTCCTCCTGCATAACCACAGGAAGGTCCAAGTTTGGGGCCTGGCGGGTCACCTGCCAGGGCACATGGCTTTGGCACCTGCCTAGTTTGCTCAGGATGCTGGCAGCTTCAGGAGCACAGACAGGTGTTAGAATGCTGTGGGATACTCAGGGTGGCAGAGCCCAGCTTGGGTGCTTCAGGTGGACTGTAAGCCTAGACTGTGAGCCAGGGAGAGCTGGAGCACCCTGCTCCATGCCCGTGGGGTTGTTGCAGGCATGGGCAGCAGGCAGCTGCCAATGAAACTCTGCTATATGCATTCTTCTCCTGGCAGATGAAGATATAGGTTAACTCTGGGGGAGCAGAACCTGGAGTTCCCCATAGAACTAAAAGGTGCTGGGATCCTGCTGCCAGCTGCATCACCCGTGGGACATCCAAAATGCATTTCTTGGGCAGTTAAGCTGCCCTGGAGTGGCTGTGGTTGGTGAGGGGATGTCCCCTCGGCCCAGGATGCTCGCTCCTTCCTGGCTGCACACTCCAGCAGCTGGGTAAGGTGCCAGGAGCGCCCCCAGTCCTCTCCATGTGCAGCTAGGGCTGGCCAGCAGGGAGGGCACTTCCTGCCTCTCCATGTGGCATGTCCGAAGCCCCGAATGTCTGCAAAATCTTTGTTTTCACCCCGCAATTGCACAGCCCATTGAGACCCGGAGCAGCTCCCAGATCCTCCTGAAGCAGGTGATGGCTGCCAGTCTGTCCCTGCTCCAGTGGGCACACACCTGCACACATCCCTTCCCCAGGCACCTGCCATGTGTGTGGGCTGAGCTTCCTCATGGAGAAAGTCCAGCTGAAGTTCATCCCCTTCAGCCAGGCAAGAGAAGCCGCTCTGTCCAGGTCCCTGTCACCAGGAACAGGCTGCACCAATAAATAACCCTCCCTGAGCTGCTGCCAGGCTCAGGTCTGCGGGGAACAGGGAGGTTGGCCGTCCCACGCCGTAGGGCTTTGCTGTCCTTAGGGGGTCTCCTCTGAGGCCTCACTGCACAATGAGAACAGGAGCAGCGGCTCAGGGTTTATGGCTAAGTCCGAGTGAAGTGGCTTCAGTTTGCATCTGGGGCTCCTCTGGGCATAGGGAAGGATGGGACCAAGATGGCAAGAGCCAAGGGTCATTCTTCACTGGCTGAGTCCTGGAGAAGACGATGGATGTCCTGGAAGGAGGGACGGTCTTTAGTGTCCCGTCTCCAGCAGCTGAGCATTAGCTTATAGACTGAGTTGGGGCATAGCATGGGCTGGGGAAGGTAGGTCTGCAAAACAAAAGGCAGAAATGGCAAAGAGAGAATTACTGCCACAGAAACTAATGTGCTAACTGCTCCTGGAGAGCCCCGTATCTCAGGGGGCCCCATCTCTCCATGGCCCCGGGTGGTGGCTGTGCTGCCATGTTCCCAAGGGCAAGATGACCCCCAGATGGCACAGTGAAGCAGCTGTGGACACCTGCCTCTGTCCCCCTAAAAGCTGTGGTGGGGTATCCTAGGGTGACGTTATGATGCTTTTATCCCCATTCACGTGTTCTGTTTATGCTGGATATTATGTTCTGTGCCTTCAAGACTGGCTCTGAAGAGCAAATGTTTTGTTTTGTTATCAGCCTGCTTCCCCACAGCTGGCAGGACACAGAGACAGGGTAGTACATAGTGCTGCTTTTGCTTTTTGCTTGGCTTTTTGCTTTGCTCTTGCACTTACTTCTGCTTTGCTTTTGCTTTGGGAGAGGCTATGTGGGTTTGCTTTCTGGAGGGGCCCCTTTTGGAGGTTTCCTCCCAAATTTGCCCTAAACCAGGACATGGGGTCAGTGAGCAAGCAGTGCCTTGGGCTGCGTAAAGTGCAGCGTTTGCCATGATTGGCCCCTCACCAGGATTCCTTCCTGGAGGAGTTCCTTTCCCATAGCTGCCTCACAGCCAAGCTCCCTATCTGGTCACCTTAAAGTCTCTCCTCAGGCCCCTCAAGTCCTAGATGTACCCCTAGTCCTCTTGCCCCATCCATCCCATCCCCTCCCTACCTGCCGGCCCTGGTCCCGGAAGAACTCGCCAGTGTTCTCGATGACCTGCTCGTCAGACATGTGGGAGTAGGGCTGCTCCCGGCACAGCGTGAAGGTCTCCCACAGCGTCACTCCAAACGCCCACACGTCACTGGCCGTTGTGAACTTGCCCTGGCAAGCAGAGCATGGTCAGGCATGGGCTTTACCCCATCCTGCCCCAGAAGCTCTAGGTGCTTGGGGATCAAAACCTCGTTCTGGATGCTTCAGCATCCAGGTCTGGTCCCAGAGAGGTGCTTGGCCCCACAGACCTGCCTTCTGCCTGGGGCCAGAGCCTGGTAAGCTCCAGGTCTGGCTGGCAGCAACTACTCTGGGACTTGCCAAGGACCCAACTCCTGGCAAAGGTAAAAACCAACACTACTCCCTTTTCCAGGCCTGACCATGACCAGGATAAAATGCCAAGCATCCCGTTTAAAGGATGCCCTGCACTGGGACATCAAAAATCACCACAGTCCCCCCAGTCTGCCTCGAAAAGCTGCCACCACCCCCGCTTCCCCCATGCTTCACCCCAAATCTGGGCTGCAGTGAGCAGAGACCTCACCATCCCTCCTGCACCCCCCAGCCCAAGGAAACGGGGTAGTGAGCATCCCCAGAGCCACATCAGTGTCCGTCAGAGAAGCCCCGGTGCCATGTACCAGCAGGATGCTCTCCCAGGACATCCAGCGGATGGGGAGCACCGCCCGGCCCTGGATGCGGTAGTAGTCCCCACTGTAGAGGTTCCTGCTCATCCCAAAGTCGGCGATCTTGATGGTGTAGTGCTTCCCCACCAGGCAGTTGCGCGTGGCCAGGTCCCGGTGCACAAAGTTGAGGGACGAGAGGTACTTCATGCCCGAGGCGATCTGGGTGGCCATGAACCGCAGGTCACTGTCGGGGCACACGGGACGAATGAGCAGATGGAAGGAAGGACAACAGCCAGAAGGTGCACAGCTCCAGACAGGGTGTCCCAGGAGCAAGCAGCACTGCCTGCCCCTGCTCTCCCAGGCAGCCCTACCTGACGGTGGGTGCGTGGACAGCAGCGGGGCCGCCTGCCTGCTGGCGGGACAGGAACTGGTTGAGGTCCCCATTCTCCATGTACTCGGTGATCATGCACAGGGGGTCATCTGTGATGCACACCGCCAGCAGCCGAATGATGTTGGGGTCCTTCAGCCGCGACATGATCTTGATTTCCTTCAGAAAATCATTCCTTTCCGGAACACAAACCACACGGATGGGATAGACAGACCCAGAGGGGCACAGAGGTGAGCACAGACTGGCCAAGAGTGCCACCCGCCCACCCAAACCTCCTGAGGGACCTATGCACCCCTTCCCCTGGGACTGGAGAAGAAGATGAGCTGCAGGGTGGGCTCCGCAGGTAGGCAGGCACTGGGGAGCTGGTTAGGACCAAGGACCCTGACGTGTGACAGCCCAGCATCCCCAGAGAGCTCAGGTGTGTGGTCCTTGCAGCTGCACTGAGCTGATGGAGAAAGGGAATGCTTCCCAAGCATCCAGCTCTCCTGGTGAGGCTCTGCACGTGGGCAGTGCTGGTGTGTGTGCCCCCCTCAGCCCCTACCTGGCATTCTTGTTGGCATCTGCCCTCAGCATCTTCACAGCCACCAGCATGGGGCAGTCAGAGCTGCCATCCAGGCCCTCTAGGGCAAAGTCTTTCCCTGTGAACTTCTCCATCCCCTCCACTTCACAGAGGTGAACCTGGGGGAGAGCAAGGGGCAGCCATTACATTGCTGACTGACAGCCTTCCACAGCCCCTGTGAGCTGGGAAGAGCTTTGCCTGAGCCCTGCTTGGAACCGGCCCAGTTCCCACTCACCTCCCCAAACTGGCCTTCCCCCAGCTTCTCCTTGAAGGTAAGCAGCTTCCTGGGGAACTCCTCAACGGCCACATCCTTGCCAGCGAGCAGGTCCATGGTGAGGGCTGGCACTGAGTAGGTGTTGCTGCCTGTCACACCCTGCAGGTTCACAATGTCGGCCTCGGCGTAGTGTGGGACTCCCTCGGGGACGCTGGCCTGGGATGGCTTGGTGGGGCTGCTGCAGCCTAGGGGGACACAGCGGGGCCAGCCCTGCCATGGGTGTCCTGCCCTGCACCCTCTGCTCCCTGGTGCTGCTCACACTGCCCCTTCTGCCCCAGAGCCCCCACAGGGCTGCCTGCACCGCAGGCTGCTCCACTGCTTCCCCACCAACGGCAAACACCAACCAAGCCCTGAGCACCAGAGGAGCAGAGATCGATGTCTGACCTCCAGATCATTGAGGAAGAGATGCCAGAGCATCCCAAGGATGATAGTGGGACACTAAGCTACACAGCTTAGTCTGGCAGTGGATGTTGCTGATGGCTCTCAGTCACAGGCTTTGTGAGACCTTCACGTGGGATGCATGGGGACTTGTGTGACCTCTCCCCTCTGTGACAAAATGTTTGGAGAGTGGCCAAAAGCTGGGGCTGGAGAGAGGGGGCTGCAGCAGGCTCAGTGAATGATGTCCTGGCTGTCACCTGTGAGATGGTTGTGAGCATGCAGGGTGTCCTGGCTCTCACCTGTGTCCTCCCCCGTGGTGAACTCGGGCAGTTTGCGGATCAGCCGGGATGGCTCCTGGTAGTCAGGTCCCAGGGGGAAGATGCGGTCATAGGTGGAGCAGGACTCCTGCTCGCTGGGGGAGGAGGAGTGGTTGTGGTTGAACATGCTGGATTCACTGGGCAGGGAGAGGCTGACGGTCATTTCATCATCCAGCATCCTCCGTGATGCCTGTGACAGCGGGGCAAGGGAGGAGAGAGGTGGGGTTCCCCACAGCACGGGCAGGATGGTACCAGGGATGTGCCCAAACCTCCCCTCTAGTGCTTGGTCCCTAGGTTGCAACCCCTGCCTGAGTTTGTCCTCATGTTCCCCCCTTCTCTTGTCTACATCTATGGAAAAGGGTTTGGCTTCATCAGTTCTGTGAGTGACCTTGTTTAAGTGGTGGCTGCAGTGAGAACCCTACACACCCAGGCTCCTGTTCCCCAGATCAGCTTCAGAACAGAGGGATGGACAAACAGGCAAGCTCCAAAGTCACCACCCTGCTCAGCTAAGTCCCCTTCCTTGGGAGATGGGTGAAAAGCCTTTCTGAGGAGGGGAAGGGAGCATCAGCCCTTGCATGGAGTCTCTTTTCTCCGTGGTGAGCTTCCAGAAGAACCTGCCCAGAATGACCCCACCACCACAAGGCACCTCACCAGCCACACCACCCTTGCCCACCTTCTCCAGCATCTTCTGCCAGAACTGCCGCCACAGTATGATGACAATGATGGCCACCAGGATGAAGATGATGGCCACCAGGCACCCGATAAGGATGCGCGTGTTGCTGTCGTCTACCTTGAGTGTGGGGTCTAGCGGGAGAAGGGGACAGAGAGGGCCAGTCACAGTGGAGACTGGGGGGACCCCCTGCCCCTTTCCTGCGTGGGATGTGGCACAGTGCCCACCCAGCACAGGGTGACATTGCTTACCGTAAGTGGTGGGGACTATGGGTGCCTCGGCGGGGGGCACTGAGTTGTTGTACATGGCTGCATCTGGCCAGGGAGAACATCAGGGTGGGGGTGTGGATGGCCCACAGCCCCACCACCTCCTTGAGCCTCCCACCCAGAAGAGCCTGGTCCCCACGGGGCTTGTGGCGACGGGTACCTGACTGGAAGGTGATCTCACTGAACATCATCCAGGTGTCGGCGAAGTAGTACTGGCACTTGATGGCACTGGCCATGCGGTGGAGCAGAGGCACGGTGACAAAACGGGCGCTGGGGTTCACATCATCCAGCACCAGCACCGAGGAGACGGCGCCGGGCTCCCACTCGCTGGCGTCGGCGCGGAAGTAGCACTGCACCTCCTTGAAGATCTTCACACCTTTGGCGAACATGTTGTTGCAGTGGACCTGTGGGGCAGCCTGTCAGCATGGCCACCGAGGGGCACAGGGAGGGTGACAGGGCGGGGGGGGTGAGGACCTTCATGGCGGTGAAGTTCCTGATGCGGTCGAACTCAAAGGTGATCTCCACATAGCCACCTGCTGTGCTCTCGTTGCGCCAGCCCACGTAGTCGTAGCCTGGCCAGACGTGGTACTCATGGGTCTGTGTGAAGTCGTCCAGCCCTGACACCCCATCCGTCAGCTGGCCCAGGCCCTCTGTCATGCTGGCATGGGCAAAGGGACAGAAGGAATGTGACTCTTGCCAGCCTCACAAACCTGCACCACCCAGCACCTCCTGGCAGCTCCTCACGGGCCCCAGGACACTCAGGGGGGGATTTTGTTCCTGATGTTCTCTCTGGAAAAGGCTGTGGGGCGCTGAACATGTGGTGCAGTGAGAGCAAATCCAAGGGAAAGGCTGGAGCTATTTCCCCCATCACACTGACCCCCTCATGATGTGCAGCCTTCCCAGGCTGGCCATGTCCCCCACCTCAAGGACACCGCAAGCATTTGCTCTGCTGAGGATCAGCCTGAAAATGCAGGGAAAAAACATACCCCTCGCCTGCTACCCAGCATGGCACCCAATCCTCACCTGTACCCAAAGGCCCCATCGTACACTGAGTCATTCAGGTAGATGATGGTGCCCCCAGGAAGGATGAGCTGCTGCCCGACCGGCGCGTTGTAAGACACCAGCCCATCTGCAGGGAGGGAAGGGTGAGTGCATGGACACCCCGCCAATCCTGGTGCAGCAGGACAGACAGCCCCCACTGGCCAGCACCCCAGTATGGGCACTGGGGACATGGGACAGGCAGGGGACCGCACCACGCACCCAGCCAGGCGCAGCCGTACAGCTCCACACGCAGGCAGATGTTCATGGAGTGGTCGGTGACGGGGATGAAGCGGACAAAGCGGGCGATGAGGGGCGGCTCCAGGTCCTTGAGGACGATGTCGTAGGTGTTGGTATTTCCATCCAGCACCTGGAGAGAGAGAAGCGTGGTGGGGATGGGCAGGAGGAGCCTCCTCAGCCACCATCCAATGCAGCCCTGACCCATCTCCTCACCTGCTTCCCGTGCCGGTTCCTCCAAGAGATCCAGCGGGTGCCATCCCGGCTGTAGTTGATTTTATACATGGGGGCAAACTCATTGCCGTGGCCCTTGGCGTGGCGCCCCTGAGTGCCCACCAGTGTGATGAAGTGCAAGGCTTGCAGGTCAATCTGCAGGAACTCCTTCAGGTCATTTGGTTCCACTGGGGTCTTGGGGCACCAGGCTCCATCGCCTTCCTCTGAGTCCAGCCTGCAATCCCAGAGTGGAGGAGCTGTTTGCATGTGTCAGAGGCCAGTCCCGTGTCCCCCTTCTCCCTCCATGCCAGCCCAGACCCTGCTGTGGCTATTGCAGGAGGGTGCCCACACTCACCGTCCGTACTTGGCGGCTGTGGAGTCAGACCAGTGGCTGGAGGCTGAGATGTCCTCGTCAGGGATGTGCCCACCCGACATTCCCAAGGGGTACCGACACACCGCTGCAACGACACCGGCAGGGCACTGAGGCAGGAGGCAATCCCTCCGTGGAAGTGGCCTGGGCTGGGGCACATCCACTGTGCCCCAGGGCAGCACTCTCCATCCCTCTGGCTCACAGAGAGAGGACGAAGCAAGGAGGGGACAGTCCTGCCAAAGCAGGCACCTTCCTGAGCAAGTGAAGCCTCTGGCCAGAAGCGGATGCCAGCCCAGCTCCAAGTGGAGTGGGAAGAAGGGGAGGTGGCTCCAAGGGCTGACGGGCGCACTGGGCCCTGTCCCCTGGGATCTCTTCAGCCTTGCTGGCAAGGATCTTGGCTGTGGTGCAGAGCCTGTGAGCTGGCACTGCTGTCCCCATGCTCCAGAGGGCTCACTCCAGAGACCACTTGCCCAGAAACTTCACCAGCAGCACTGTGCTGTGCTGTCCCACTGTTCCCTGTCCCTGCCTGGGGGAACAAGTGACACAGACAGGCACTCATCCACCCTGGTGACCCCTCAGCTCCCACCACCAGCCCTGCTCCTGGCTGGGCTGCAAGTGGAAAAGTACCCAGGGTGGCAGGCGGGCTGCACCCCCGAGTGGCAGCCGACTCCCTCAGCACCGCATCCTCACTGCTTCACAGGAGTTATTTTTTCACGCCTGGCTGCCAAGAGCACTGCTGAAAGGGCGGCTTGTTTGGCCGTGTTTACCATCTGGCTGCTGGCTCCAGCCCACCGTGGCCCCGCCACACAGCACCCCGAGCAAACACACGCACCGAGGGGGCAAGGACTGGGCAGGGCACTGTGCCTGGGCCACCTCCTGCCCCACAGCCCTTGGCTCACCTGGCACTGCACCCACAAAGAACCCACATCCCATTGTGTCACCATCCCCGGGACGCCACACACAGGGACCATATCCTGCATCAGGCAGAGGGATGAGTGCATCTTTATCGTGAGCTTTGGCACAGTGGGAGCATCTCTTCTCGTCTCCTGCTCTCACACTCGTGATGCTCTGCAGAGCACAGCTCCCACTGCATTCCCATTTAATTCTTGCCAAACACGGAGCCAGCCCTGTGTTTTTGTCTTGGTAATAACAATCCTGGCCGGGCAAATCCAATTCTGCCAGCCATCTGATGTCTGCAGGAGAAACAGGACTACCTCCTTAAATAAGCACTGTGCAACCTTCAGGGAAGACCCAGGTTAACTCCTCCCACAGATGGAGGAAGCCTTTCAAGGGACTTGTTAAAGGGACTCCCTGGGGAAACCCTGGGCTCTGTCCATGCCTGCAGCACAGGATGGGGCTGAGCCCTGTAGGAACAACCATCTAAACACACTCATGCTGCCAGCCGGCAGCAGTGTTGTGGTTTCTGAGCAGAAGCCAGGCACCCAGTCAAGCCACTTCACCAAAGCCAGCCTTGGTTTGCTGCAAAACCAGCAGAGAAGGCACAGACCAGCAGAGAAAACAACAGCTTGGCACCTGGCAGCCTCCAGCCTCAGTGAGCCCCCCTGGGCAAGGGCCCCACTCAGAGCCAAGGGCTGAAGTGCTTTGCCATATCCAGCACCCTGCCAGCTGCCAGGGGCCAGACAGCACCTGTGGCAGGCTGAAGTCACTGCAGGTGCCCAAGTGAGGTGCAGGACAGGAGAGTGACCAGGCAGGGGCAGGCTTGGGGGCCATCACAGACTGCTCCCAGAGTTGAAAAAATCCCAGAGATGATGCAGACGATGCAAGTCCAAACTTGGCCATCTGGCAGGAGCAAAGACCAGGGAAATGAAATTACGGCACCTGCAGCCACCTGGTCCCTGTCTGACTTACCGGGGTTGACCTGGGCTCTGGCAGCATGCGGCATGTGCAGCAGCAGCAGTGGCAGGAGTGGCAGCAGGGCCAGTCTGGGGGTGGCTGACATGTTGGCAGTCCTGTGGAGACAGAACCAGGGCTCATCACGCTGAGGCAGCCGAGGAGGGGGCAAACACCAGCCTGCTTGGGGCAGCCAGCTGAGGATGGGAGCACTTCTCCTGCACCAGACTCCGTGTCCCCACCTCAGTCTTGGAGGAGGAACAGAGCCCCAAGCTCAGATCTGTGGTGGTGGTCACAGGGATCCCAGACCACATCCCTGGGAGCCATGGTGTGCCACATCCACATGGAATGGCCACAGGACCCACGGGAAGTTCCCTGGGCTCTGCCTGGGGCCAGCACTGGCTGCCTCCACCGCAGGGCATGCAGGGCACAAAGGCTCTGGTGGCCGCCCACCCTTGGCTGCCTTTGAAAGAAGAAGTTGCACAATGCCATCACATCAGACAAAAATAGCAGGGTGCCAGAGCGGTTTCTTGCCTGTTGGCTTTGAGAGGAGAGCAGATAATCACCCGAGATTTACAGGATATTTACTGGGATAGCTCCACATGGCAGAGTGGATGTCAGGGCCTCGTGTGACACAGAAAAGTGTGACAGAGGGCGTGGGAGCCAGCTTGCACCCTCTACCTCGAGGGGAGCATTGGATGAGGCTGGAGGGGACCTGAGGGTCCTGGGAATGGGGCTTGGTCCACAGCATGGGGAGAAAAAGGTCTGGTGCTGTTGGGGCCCCTCCTCAGAGGGGACAAGGGCACATCCCCAGGACATGCCTGCCCTTGTGTCAGGGCTGTCACCACAGTTGCCTTGGCCCTGGGCAGCCCTCAGCTGCCAGGAGCCCCCAGGGCAGGAACAGCTCCTACTGTGCCCACACACCTCTGGACACCATGCCGGGGGCACCAGGGACACCCCTAAAAGTCACCAGCCCTGCCCCAGGCTCCCTGAGACACCCTTATCTGACAAGAGAACACTTTCACACTAGCACCAGATGCAATCAGTTCTCTTTCTATTTAAAAAGGCTGTTTTAATCTAGTTTAAATGCACATTAACCTTTGAGAGAGCAACCTTCCAACCTGGGGGATAAAGGGACTAGAGCTCCTGGCCAAACGGGGCCTGGCTGCTGGGGTAAATCCCAGCCAAGTTCACTGCACCAGGGATGTCTGTCATGGCTGGCACATCCTTAAAGCAGCCCAACACCACTGATGCTGCAGGTGAATGCCTGGTTGTGTCCCTGCATCACCCCACGGCCTTGTCCCCACCACTGAGAGAAAGGCTAAACACACCCAAACCAGCTGCCCACCTCCCACAGAGGCAGCTGGGAGGTGCTGGATATGGCCCTGGGCTCTGCCACAGCTGGGGCTTGGCTCAGCAGCAGCAAGAGCGGGGCTTCTTGTGGCCACACCAGCACCCAAGGGGAGAACAAAACCCCAGGAGCTGCCACTTGCACTCTGCGAGGAGCTATCTGCACCCCACAGCATTCCTGGGGGACTCTGCCAAGCACCACAATCTCTTCAGGAGGTACAAGTAAACACCTGCATTTGGGATGATCTCCCCCCCTTCTTTCTAATTTTCCTTTTTTATTTATTTCTTTTCCAAAAAGCACATATGCGGTTGCTTTTCCCCACCGCCCATTCCCAGCTGGGAAACTAGTTGTATCTAGTTGCAACTAACTCAGCTGTAACTGGGAATTTCAGCTGCATTGCCCAGAGGCACATGCAAGAGGCTCCTGCATTTGATGATGGCCAGTTCCCCACCAACACTAAAATCTTAATTTCCTTCTGCATTCCAAAAAAATATCCAGGGATATTTTCCCCCACTATTCTTTCAGGCTGAGTAAACTCTTTAAGCATCAGGATACCACATGTTGTAATGTCCTGCAGGGAATCCATTTACATGTAGCCTAGTATAGGGAAATCTTCCCCATGTAGCCACTGGGAAGTGCCATTGCTCCTCAGGGGTATGGGGCTGGGGGACAGTGTGGGGACAGTGACTCAGACCACAAGGCTGAGGGCTAAGGGACACACGGTCAAGCACAGGGGCAGTACTGGCAGCCCAGCTGGAAATCAGTTTTGTGCCACCAGCCCTGCAAAAGAGATGGCTTTGCAATGCTTTGACTGAAAATGTTTGCTGAAATTTTTCAGTCACTGGAAAGTTTTAGTGTAGACAGTTTCTGGAGCTCCTCCCTGGCATCGCCTGGGCTTTGAGTTTCCCTTTGTTGTTTTCCCTTCTTATTTCCCTCCTTCCTTATTCCACTGAAATAACCAAGGGAAATAACCGGGAGGAAAACTACATTTGCTTTTGTTAAGAGTCAGCCCCCACCCGAGCCATGGTCCTTCTTGCTGTCAGCCCGTTCCAAGTGAGGTCCCCAGCTGGGCGAGGTCTCCAGCTTGCTTCCCAGGTGGTCACTGCTACCTTTGCCTCATCAGGAGGATGCATCATGCATGGGGAGAGGGCTAGATGGCAGCAGCCTGCACCCCTCGTGCACACCAGGTCCTGGACACAAGTCTGCAAGGACTTCTAGGGCTCCTGTTGCAGAGCCTCAGTCCTCACACGGGGCTGGGGCTGCCGTCCTGCTGGGTGAGACAGGTAAAGGCCACTCAGGGAATGTCCCTGAGTGATGGCAGGCTCGCTGTGAGCCCGGCCCAAGGATGTTTGGATAAGGGGGTTCAGGATCTGTGCCCCAGCTGGCACTACAGCCCCCAGCATGCTGTGCTGCCGGCAGCCTTGGCGGGAGCACAGTGCAGCATGCCGGGACCTGTAGTCCTCCTTCCTTCCAAAAAATGCCATTTTAGACTTTTTCTGGGCTGGATGCAACCCCATTTCCTGCAGCAGCAAGCGCCTCCCCAGCCATGGGCTCGCTGGCTCAGACCGGGGCATCGCAGCTGTCCGGGGTGCGAGGAGCAGCCAGCAGGTCCCCATGGCTCCAGCTGCCCTGGCGAGACCTGCCAGGAGCATGGCTGGGGGCCCGGGGACACCGTCCTGCGGGTGCTGCATCCTGCGAGTGTTCCTGGCAGCCAGAAGCTCCCTGCCCTAGCCCGCCGCCAGCAGGGCTCCGCAGCACTGCCCCAACGCCACCCAGGGCTGGCAGCCACGAGTGGGCTCCCAGCACCAGCACGGGGGCACGATGCTCACGAACACCAGGGCAGTGGCCTTGTGCTCCCCTTCCCAGTGTGACCTGGTGCCTGGCTAGGGGACCCTGGGGACAGCAGGGCCTCCCTGGCTGACCAGCACTGCCGCCAGCTCTGCCAACAGACACACAGGCGGGAGCTGAGGAGGGACACCAGGAAACGCCGGTCTGGCACGAGGCACGGGGGGCACCGCTGGCACTGTGGGGTCAGCTGGCAAAAAGGGGCCAGCTGTCACTCCCCCCTCCCCGAGTGAGGACAACACCCTGCTGCTGCCCCAGACCCTTTCCGGGCAGAGATACATCCCTGCCCCTGAGCCTGGGCTCGCCGCCGAGCACGCCTGAGCCCTGTCCCCCCACAGAGCCAGGCCAGGAGGGTCACACACCCCTACACGGCCCAGAGGGACCCAGAGGGACTCACCCGAGTGCGGCAGGGCGGAGGACGGGCGGGCTCCGCGCCCCTCGCCCGGGCCGGGGGAGCCAGGTGAGGAGCGAACTTCCCCAGGCTGATGCAAGATGTCTCTGGGAGCTCGCTCGCATTCTGCGGATTCCTGGGAGCCGGCCAGAAATCCCACAATCCTACATCTCGCACATTTGGTTTCAATTAGGGAGCGGAGAAGGGGAGCCAGTCAGCGATCCGGGCTGGCGTTTCGGCAGAGGTTATTTTCCTCGGCCCGAGGGAATGTGCGCAGAGCTATAATTTACAGCAAAACCCATTCATAGCGCGAGAGAAAAAAATTAAAAAGTCCCCGTGGCCAGCAAGGGAACTTAAAGCAATAGGCAACGTTTCACGTTCTAGTGCCTGCCCCGCGGCTGTGGCATGGCACACACGTCCAGGACCCTCCTCCTGCACCCGGGGGCTGGGTAGGACACCCCCAAAATGTGGGTGATGGGGACACTCCGCAAGACTCCAGAGCTGGCCCAGAGGGTCCCACATGGGCTGCCCCTCTCCGGGCCCCTGGGGGAATGATTTGGGACTCCTGCACGGGCACACGTGGCCAGGACAGCAGCCAAAGGACCAGCCTGGCTCAGGGCACGGGCTCGGG
Organism: Serinus canaria; assembly: GCF_022539315.1. NCBI lineage: Eukaryota > Metazoa > Chordata > Aves > Passeriformes > Fringillidae > Serinus > Serinus canaria. The sequence continues at coordinate 30,264,047 of NC_066322.1, read as the reverse complement.
GCTCCAGCTCCCCAAGCTCCACGCAGAGCTGGTGGCTTGACATCATTTCCAGGCACTGGCCTGGCACAGTGGCCACCAGCTACGCAACGAGGCAGGGAGAAAATACTACTACTACTACTAATAATAATAATAATAATGGGCTTATATTAATTTTTGTGCAACATCAAAAACCACAATTTGAAAAAGAACTTTTTCAAAAAAATTTTTAGACTGTTTTGGCTGTGTTGAATTCCATGCTCATATTATGGGAAGGAAATAGGACCCCTGGCAGCAGGCCACCAACTCCCTAAAAAGCTTTCTTGCCCAACAAGACACCCCAAAGCCCCAGGGCTGTAGCCTTGCTCCTAAAACTTCTTTGGCAGCATGAAGTCTCCAGACAAACCAAATAAATCACAGGCAGGGGAAGCCACGCACCGTTCCCAGCAGACACTGGTGATCCTTGTCACTGCCACCAGAGAGGGGCTGTAGCACCAGCTGAGCCGGCACTGCCCAGGGCAACAGAGGCAGGGCACAGCTTCCCCCAGGCTGGCAGGGAGCAGGTCTGAGCAGTGCCCCATGTGCTGCCCCAGATCAGCTGGCAAGGAGAAGCACAGGCTGTCCTACGTGCACAGTGGCACAAACACCAGCCAGCTCTGCTCCACTCCCCTCCTGCTACCTGGAAGTGCTGCTCAAATAACTTGGCAGCAGCCCTGGCACTCTGTCCCAGGACCTAATGCAAAGGTGGTGGTCTGCAAAGCCCAAAAGCCAAAGGCTCGGCCTTGCACAGCCCAGCCAGCCTGTGGTGAGCCAGGAGGAGACGGCACCAGCCCAGACACCCCACGCTGCCCTGGTGGCCCAGGCACAGTGCCTGGGGAACCAAGTGCTTGGCTTGGCTGAGCCTGGGATGCCCAGCAGCCACCTTTGCACCTGGGAGGGCACATAGTGACTGCCCCAGAGGGAGTGGTTTGGATCCCATTCCCAGGCCTACAAGGGAAAATTCCTCCCCAGGCAGCCACAGGGCAGTGAGAGGCTGTGGCCACATCAAGATCAGGAGAGGAGCTGGCCAAGCTCTACATCCTTCTTCCCAAACAGGAGTGGAGGCAGCATAGCTGCTCTGCCCCAGGCAATCAGGACACATGCTCCTCGGCAGTGGACTCATGCAGGAGCCAGAGCCCCTCCAGGAAAAGCAGAGGGCACATGGAGGGCTCAGTGCCAGGGTGATTTCACCCTGAGCACTCCAGCAGTACCACACACCTGCCTGTTCCTACCTGCTCAAGGCTTGCCAGTGTTTGCAGAAATATAAAAGAGGCTACAACTCTCTGCTTCCTCCAGGAACAACCCAAATGAGCACTGCAGGCTAGAGGCCCTGTCTGCAGCCACCCCAGACAGCCACCCCTCCTGCACTGAACAGAGCACTTGGCATGATGCAGCTGGCTCTCTATTCCATGAGCCTCTTGGTGCAAAGTCATTGTCACTCAAACTCCACCAGAAGACAAACACGAGTAACTCAGAGTTTAATTGGGTGCTTCCAGTTGTGCAATATACAAAGGATGACTAAAAAGGAGGACATGGGCAATGGCAAGGACCCTATTAAAAAAAAAAGTCATGTAGATTTAAGAAAAATAAAAATTCTAGATTAAACTCAGCCCCATATCATAAAAATCCCCTCTCTGCATGTACAATGCCTATTACTATACACATGTTTAAAAAAAATGCCCACAGGCTGAAGTGCAAAGGGCAGCACCACAGCTGTGCTTTGTGGCAGGGGAATCTGTAGTGTTTGGTTTTTAAATTAAAATATAAATAGAAGCATAAAACATGCCAAGAACTGAGTGGGTCAAATCCCCCTCTGCACAGGGCCAGAGCAAACAGGAGCAGTCCCTGCAAGGCCCAGCTATCAACCTTGGTGTGCCCCAGTTCCTGGTGGGATGGGCAGCCCTGCCTGGGCACCAGGCTGCCGCTACACCCCATTCTTCACCAGCTCGTGGATCCCGTCCTCGTCAATGATCAGAGGTGTGCGGAACTCTCGGTCCTTCACCAGCTTCTCCAGGCCCTGCGGGGATGAGAGTGGCTCGTTAGGAACACATCACACATCACCTGCCTCCTGAGCTGCCTCTGCTCCCCTCCCGTGCTGGCAGCCTGGGGGCACTGCCCCAAAAAGCTCCCCAGTGAGTTACCCTCACACGTGTGCCCGGCCCCAAGGGCCCCCGGGCTCTGCAGAGCCAGTACTCACTTCTCCTCCATAGGAGACAAGGGGAGAAATTTCACACTGGATTGGCAGGTCGTTTGCATCCTTCAAGCTGCAGAGAAAAATATACTGTCAGGAGAGTCAGGTACAGCCCAGGGGGGACACAGATGGGGACACATCTGCCGGGGCCAGGCAGAGGCTCAGGGGCTCTCTGGGCCCACACAGGCCCCACCAGCACAGAGCTGCCCTGGGTTAGTTAAGCCTTGCGTGCTCTCCACAGAGGTGCCAGCTAAAGTTTAGATACCACCAGCAACTGAAAGGGAAAAGAGCTTTAGATGGGGCTCTCATGATGCCTTTCCACGTGTGTAACTACAGCAGTGCCTGTGCCCCCAGCCCCGCTATTTTTGATGCTGCATGGAAATGAGTCACCCACTCCTTCTCCTCCTGCAGCCCTGGGGTGATGTGAGATACCCTCACGGAGCACCTTCCCTTAAAGCAAGAGGTCTTTAGCTTTTAGCCCTCTCTTGCTTAAAGCACAACCTGAAGACACGGGGTAAGCCCTTCTGCTCACTCAGAAACACTCCCTGCAGCACTGTCTGCTCCTCCTGCCTTTGCCTGTTAGATCAACTAGCTTGGCTCCTCTCTTCTGCCTGCGAGATGGCGCTGGTGAGCAAAATGTCAGAACCACACCAGTGCTCCCCACTGCAGCAGCACTGCTGGGCAGGGGCCTGTGTGGAGTCCCTGACCCTGCTCCTGCTGCCACCAGCCTTTGTAGGACATGCTTGGATGATCCCTGGATCCAGTTAGCATGTAAATCTGGGGGTGCAGCTCTGTGGACCCAACAAGCAGCCATGGCAACAACACCCCAGCCAGTGGCCAGAGCAGCCAGGCAGGCATGGCAGAATGCCAGGTCAAAGCTCCTTCCTCTGCCACACACTCACTCAGCCCCCTCCTGTCCCAGGTGTCAGTAAATAAAACTCACCCATCCCAACCCACATTGGTATTTACCTTGAATGTTAGATTCAAGATAGTAGTTTTAAAAAAAATTGATATTAACTGTTAATGAAGGCTAAATGTGGGACAAGGTGCAGCTTTTCTCTTGCATATTGACTAGTGTGATGGCTTAGTCATAAGCCTGAAAACACCTGAAGTCTGGAATTACAACAGAGATAAAACAGCTGTACTACACCAGGAAGTACCTGAAGATAAAGCTTCTGAAAGAGGGGAAGTGAACAAGATTGCTTACTCTGTGAGTCATTTACACTCACCAGCTCCAAGCCCCATCATGTCTGTGCCTACAGAACATATCAGAAGAGTTAAAACTTCCCTGTGTATTCCCGTAAACTTTCAAGCACTGAGCCAGGGGCTTTCCCTGGTGTCACACTCTGGATCTTCCAAACTCAAGAGCTGGAGTCACACGAAGCCCAGCTGGCTGCTGTACTCAGATTCACATGTGCTACATCAAAGCCTGCCTGACATTTGCTTCATGTTTTTAATCCCGTTTTGCTCTGCCTGGACGCCTGGCGGACATCAGGGGATGGCAGCAATCCCCAGCTCTGGGACCGGCCAGGACCAGTCCCTGCCGTGCTGTGACAAACAGGGGAGTGGCATCAAAGGACATGCCAGGGTGTTTGCCAACAGCACCCTGCCTGCAGGGTGCCCTTTGGGGGCTGCATGCAGTCAGCACCAGGCTGCTGCCATCCTGCCTCTGTATGAACAGCATGAGCCCCATCCATTGATCCCGCAGAAAGGAGCCCAGCAGGGAGCAGAGCTGCCTGCCTCGCCACCATGAGAAGCAGCACCCCCTGTCGCCAGGGGTGACATGCCCCAGCGGTCACATGCGCCCCCCGCCCCGTTAGCCTGGCACGCCACTCCGCCTGCAGCCCGTTAGTCCCTAAGCACAGCCCCGCCACCAGGCACCTGGCACATGGATAGTTACTTGTCATTGACATCTGCTGGGCTGGCAGCTGACCTTCCGTTTGTGAGGCTATATGGGAACAAACAAGGGTTAGCAAGGGGGGAAAAACAGAGCAAAACGAGTCTGGGGTCTATTGTTCCCAAAGGAGGGCGGCGGGAGGTCTTGTGGTTGAGGGATGCATCGATGCTGGCCTGGCTGCTGCAAGGACCTGTTGCCGGGCTCTGTCTTTAGGGAGCCACCTCCCTCCTGCAAATGCAACCTTGGCTGTGCAATGGAGGCTGGCAGGATTCAATTCCTGTTGTCACCACACAGCTCACACCCAGCTCTGTTCCACAGATCACCCAGGAGAGGGGACCCCATATCTGGCTGCTTCTGTGACACTGTTATCAGTGCTGGGATTGTCTTGTGCTTAATACCCAACCCAAAAAGGAGCAGGAGTGTCAGGAGAAGCAACTCACCGAGGGATGGCAGGGATGCGTGTGCCGTTTTCATCCACAAAGTGCCCCCCTGCATTGAGAACCCAGCAGTGGTGCAGGGACATCAAGGCATGTCGGGCTGTGGTGGGGTTGTCCTTGCCATTCTGGCTGTCTGCATTCTTCAGGGGAGAGAACTCATCCTCACGCAGCACTTCATACACCACAAACTTCCTGGGGGAACACAGCATGGGACGGTCAGGTTTAGAAACTGTGGGTGCTTCCCCTGCCAGGGTGGCTGAGCTGGGCCCACAGCCCTCCCCCAGCCCACACCCACGGGCTGTTTTCACAGCCATGCAGGAGGGAGGGGAGGGCCTGGCCTGTAGGGTCAGCAGATGTTCCTCTGGCACAGGAGCAGGGCTCAGCCCGGCAAGAGGCATACAACACCCATGCCTCCAGCTGCCACCCTATCCTGATCCCGGGGCATCGCCGGTGGGCACACCCTGACACAACCCCAGAGGCTCTCAGAGCTTCCCCAGGGAGAGCCAGCAGCCAGCCTGGACCCCACGGAGAGCAAAGGACATACTTGGAAAACTGGAAGATGTCGAAGACAAACTTCTCCATCTTAATCCCATTTGGCTTCTCAGGTTGGACTAGCTGCCCTGTAGAGATGTCCACATGTGGGATCTTCTTCTCAGCCACGTGGTGCTGCAGCTGTGGTTCGTAAGTGCTGCAACAGGCCAAGAGAGAGATGTCACTTGTCCAAGCCACATCCCCATTTCAGACATGGCTGCAGCAGGATGGCTGCCCTGCTTTTACCCTGGCTGCCCCAAGGCATGGGCTGCTCATCCCCACAGCAGCCAGGAGACAGCCCCACATGCCTGCACTCTGGAAGCAGCATCCAGATATGGCCCAGAGAATGCTTATCTCAAAAAAGCAGACAGGTGGGGGTCAGACCAGCTCTGCAGGGGCCTCATCCCAGCATGCCTGGAGCTCAACCAGCAGCAAGAAAGGCACAGCCAGCTCTGCTTGGTAGCAGCACTTCAGTGCCAGCACTCCTGTCCTGGCACTCCAGCAGGCCCTTACTTGACCACATCTTTCAGGAAGGCAGTGGTGAAGTAGTGATTGGCGATGTTGCCCGCATTGAAGAGCAGCCGCCCGTCGGGGCCGCGCTGCTGGGCAGTGCCCAGGGAGATCTCGCTGTACTCCACCACCTGGTACACACCGTCCACCCGGCACACCACGCCCACCGGCTCCGTGGGGTTGGTCTTCTCCACCACCTGCCCAAGGGAAGCACTGTCAGGGAAAGGCGCCCAAAGCCCCACGCTTCCAACACACTCCCTCGGAAACAGCGGGCCCTGTTTAGAAAGGCTTTTTCCTCTGATGGGATGGTGCAGGGATGGGGATGCAGGAGCCCTCCCCTCCCAGGTGCTTCTGGCAGTGGGAATTAGAGGAGGCTGCGATGGCAAGGCTGGGTGACAGGTGTCAGACATACCCAGAGGGCACAGCAGGATTTGGCACCAAGCTAACATGCAGCTGGCAGTAGGCACGGATATTTTTAGCCAGCTTGCTGTTCACAACCAGAAGGCTGCTGGCTCAGCAGAGACATCCCCCTGACCTTCCTCTCCTCCTTGCACCTCACACACATCCATCTGGGTTATGACATACCCCAGCAAATCCCTACCCACCGCTGCATGCAGGGACGCAGGGCTTTCTCCTTTCTGCATGCTAAGGTTTATTTCCTCTTTCTTTCATGCAGGCCAGGAGGAGAAACTGCCTTCCCTTTCTCAGCTTACCCTCTGAAAGCTGCAAGACCAGTAAGTCCTTTCACCTGTTTGCCAGAGCGAAGCCAAATGCAAACAAAACCTTTGGCTGTCAAGCCAATCTTTAAGTGTGCCATGTTCTATCCGCAAGACATGGAGCTGGGTTCAGTGTCAGCTGCAGCCAGCTGCATCCTGGTCTGGTGTCCAGGATGTCTGGCCGGGGACAGCTGGCAGCTTATGGGAAGGATCCTGTCTGCCTGTGCTAGCCACAGACACCAAGAGAAGAGCTGACCAGCATCTGGGTGTGTGCCAGGCAGCTACACAGGGCTCCCAATCAGCCTCCTGACCCCAAGGGGGCCTCCTTGGTGCCATATTCCTGTGCAAGGCAGAAGAGCAGTGCCAGGCATCCTCCAGGATGCCAGGGGCAGGCAGGACTGTGGCAGCATGTGTTACTTTGCCAGCAAGCTCCAGATACTTAGCTATCCCTCCTGGTTGTGGCAATCCAGCAAATGAAGGGTACAAACTCAGGGAAGCCAGGCAAAGAGCAGACCCCACCCAGCTCTGCAGAAGCAGTGCCTGCCTCCTCCCAAAGCCATACCTTGGCCCCACAGTCTGCTCCCTTCTCCAAGCAGAACCCGATGAACCTGGGGTCAGCCACCTTCACCAGGATGTTGTCCACACAGTAGACATGGACACTGTGCACGCCCCTCCGCTCCATGTCGTCCATGATGCCATGTGAGCCCAGCGCCCGGTATAGGCCCCCGTTGCCATCTGCAGAGGGAACGCCCCACTGTCTGTCAGCCAGCCATGCTCATCCTCCTTCCCCACAGGCTGATGTGGAGGGTCATCAACCCAGCCATACCACACCCTAGTCCTCCCTGCCAGGGCAGACACAGACACCTCCCAGCCTGAGTCAGCCATGGGCCAAGTCACAGTGAAGACTGCAGTTCCAAAAGCTGTTCCTCAGCACCACGTCTCACCCCTGGCCACCAACCTGGTGCCATAGCAATCTTGCCCTTCTCCTCCAGTAGGATTTTCCCATCGAATCCCAGGGCAGGCAACATGCCCTGCTGGAAGAAGATGACATTCTCCTTCTTCAAGCCAAAATACCGATGTTTCTGGAAAAACTCCTTGGTGGACTCCATAGTGCGGCCACTTGTCATAATGTACCTGTTGCAGAGTTGAAGACACCCAATGGGCAGGGAGGAGAGGCAGGATCGCACACCCCTCATCCCAAATGTGGGGAACACCCAGGACATGCTTCCCCCCCCCACACTTAGGAGGATCTGACCTGCTGTGGTCCCACCATTTTGCCAAGCCAATGAAGGCTTTCAACCTTCCTTGCAACACATATCTCCAAAACCATACAACACTGTGCTGCAGTGGCCAGCTCTTGCCTTGTCTACAATGCACCTCAGGAGCTCATCTCCCCACTCCCCCATGGCTGCTGTCCTACACGGAGACATGGAAACCTTTCCCAAAGAGCCGTGGGACTGAGTCTGACAACGTGGGACCTGTCAGTGCCACCCTGAGCCTTGAACCACTCACTCTAAGGGGCCATGCCCATTGCAAAGCATTGACACCAAGAGGGGCCATGCCATTCCGCGGGGCTTGGGCAGCCAAGGGGCTCCGCATCAACCCAGGGGCTGCACAGGGGAACCGCACCACCCCAGGCTAGCCTCGGGCTGCCAAAGGGAACTGCACCACCCCAGAGGAGCGCGGGCTGCTGACACTCAGAGGCTATGCCAATCTACAGGACCCCGATCCACCAGTGCCAGCCGGACCCTACCGACACCACCCCACGAGCCGTGTCCCCCTGAGGCCGGGGCTCACCAGGGGATGTGGCAGGGAGTGCCGTGCTGCTCCTCCGCCATCTGCTGCAGCCGCCGCAGGCGCTGGGCCTGGAGGTGGAAGAGGGTCTTGCGGGAGGGCAGCCCCACGTCGCACATGCCCTTGGGGTAAGGGACGCCGAGGCGGGTGCCCTGCCCGCCGGCCAGCAGCAGCGCGGCCACGCGGCTCCCCGCGATCTCCGCCAGCCCTGGGGGAGCAGACACGCGTGGGGCCCTCCGCGCCGGCTCCGCGCCGCGCCGAGCCCCGCCGCCCCGCGCACCTACCGCGGCTCTCCCAGCGCGGCACCAACCCGCGGTCGCGGGAAGCGCTGCCCAGCACGTCCCGCGGCACCGGCTCCATGCGCGCGTCCAGCCCTGCTGCAGCCGCCGCCGCCGCCGCCCCGCCGCCGTCCCCGCGGGCGCGGCGGAAGAAGCGGTTGATCTCGGCCACGTCCATGCGGCACAGCTCGGCCGCCAGCGCCCGGCGGGCCGCGCCGTCCAGCTCGGGCCAGAAGCGCAGCACATGGTCCTGCCCGCCCGCCGCCAGCCGCTCCCGCAGCTCCCGCAGCTCCGCCACCTCGTGCCCCAGAGCCCCGGCTGCCTCCATCCCGCCTGCCGCCGCGGGGCCGCCGCCGCCCTTTATAGCTCCCCGCTGGCCAATGGTCGGGCCCCGTGTCACCTGGTGCGCGCCGCACGCCCAATGGGCGCCGGGGGAGGGGCGGGACTGCCCGCCCCCCTCGCTGTGACTCCGCCAATCGGAGCGGCCGCTGCGGCGCCGGCGAGGGCGCGCGCCGCTGGCTGCCATGGCAATGCGCGCCACGTCAGCGCGCGGCCGTGGGGGGCCCGGGGGCGGTAAGACGGGAGGGGAAAACCCCAAATCCAGCCCAAAATGTGCCGGCGAGGTCTCTGCGGAGGAGAAGTCAGCCCGGCCAGGCCCGTGAGCCTCGGGGCGTCAGCAGCGATGACACACGCACCAGCGCTCCTGCCGTCATCGGGGTCGCGTGGTATCCCAGAATGTCAGGATGCGCTGAGCTGGAAGGGGCCCTCAGGGATATCGAGTCCAGCTGCCGGCCCTGCACGGGGCACCCCCGGGAGCCCCACCCTGCCCCAAACACCTCTGGAGCTCTGCCAGGCTCGGTGCCGGGACGGGGCGGTGTCAGAGCGGACTGCAGCCAAAAAACTGCTCACTCGCTCCCGCCTCCAGCGGCCCCGGGCGTTGTGCAAGCCGCAGCTCCCCCGGGGACGTTCTGCGTTACCAGGCGGTTCGCCTGCGGACATCGTCATTCTGGGAACCCTCAGGCCAGCGCCAGGGTGGGACCTGTGGGGTGTGGGTAAGCGGGGCTGCCGCAGGAAGCCGAGCCCCGAGTGCCCGGGAGGGAACACGGTGGGCTCCGGCCGGGCAGAGGCCACCACGGCATGTGGGGCTGGGGAAGATTGCCCGGGGACGCGGTGAACAGCTATTAGCAGCAATTAGAGAAATGTGAAGATTTTTATTAGTGTCTTAACAGGAGTTATAATGGTACAGAAATTACAGGGTAAATCACAGTTACTGTTCCCCGGATGGAATACAGTTGGCATGAATTGAACAGATTCCAAGATGATTTCCCATACAGATACATGCTAAGGGGGATGGAGTGGAGTAGGGAAGCAGAGCAGAGACAGCACATCCAGGCTCCGTGGAAATCCCCGCAGGGAGAAGGAACTCGATGGTACTTTGCAGGTGATACTTTGCATGTCCCCTGTCAACCACAGGAGAAAGGAGATGTCCTGCTGCTGAGCCAACAGCTGTGGTGAAATTCCCCTCCTTAGATGAACTTGCTTCGTTAAAGCGTAATAATAATGTTAACAGCCCTCTCCATCCCACAGTTCCCCGCCTCCAAGCTACCACCACCCCTCACTGGAACTGGAACGAGTTCTGACAGCCATAGTCTCCAAGCACAAATACCAATGCTGTCATGGCTGGGTCACAGTCCTGTCCCCCCAAACAGAGGCCCTGCTGCTCGGTGACAGACAATTGCTCAGCTGCATGACATTTCAGTGTCCCACAAGAAGAGCACGCTGGACAACCACCTCATACTGAAGCATGGTTTATTAATCACCTGTACCAAGCACACATCTGCTCAGCAATGGTGCGTGACGGGATACAACAACTGACATCTAACTCAAAGGGAGGCACGTGGTTACAGGATCTGGCACAGCAGCAAGAAGTGTACTGAACCCTCTGGAAAGAACCTGCCTACAACAACACGGTGCTCAGGCTACCTTGTTACAAGGCTGAAGGCCAGTGAGAATAAAATTAGGAATAAAGCTAAGACGGGAGCTGACTTGTGCTTTGGCCAGTGATTTAAACACCAGTTACCCTACAACTAGGGTAGGACTAGGTAGGTCGGTGCTACACCGAGGGTTACTGGGGGGGAGCAGCACAGACCAGGAAACCCAGCGAGCATCTGAGGAGAAAGCCTCAACACTTGGGCATCTCAAGCAAGCAGTAATCTGGAGACAAGGAAAGCCAGGCCCATCCCACACACCACAACAGGCACCTTGGACTGAATCACCATGCACACTTCAGATACAATCTAGAGTTAAGGAACTCAAAGGTTTTAGCAGGGCTAAAACTTATGCCAAGACACCAACAGGTCACTGAGACACCAGAGTGAGCTTCATCTTGGTAGAAAAAGTCTTTGAAGGCAGAGTGTGAGAAGAAACAATACAATGCTTCTAAACCTCCCTGTACCCCACAGCCTGCGGTGGATCCAGTGACAGGACAGAGATCAGCCAGAAGGAATATAACAAAAAGCAGCTTTGGGTTTTTTTACCCAGCTCAGTGCTCAAGCCTGGTCAATGAACATCTGGAGAAAAATGTCTGGTAGCAGGAGTTTGCATCATGAGGATTTATTTAACCCCTGTAAAAGAAGCTGAACAAAACCCCAGCTAAACTCTGGCAGAAGAGCTGCCATGCTGCAGAAATAGGCTGTGGCTCCTCTCTGAAGATAAATCCTGGCACTATCCCTTATTGAAAGAATTCTGACTGAAAAAATTGTGCTTGAAAGATGACAGAGCAGCTCACAGTCCTAGACAAATGATGTGAGAACTTTGAACACATTTAAGTTCCATAGCTGCATCCCAGCATCTCCCTGTCCCAGTGTTGCTGTAGGTGATCGACCTCACACCCTGCACCCAGGGGAGCTCCCTGTGGCCCCACCTGGGCTGGCATTCAGCAGGGCAGGAGCTTTGGGGTCTGCTCCTGCCATGGTGGCATTCAACACGTGCATGTCTGGACCCCTGGCTCAACCCACAGGGATAGCAGTAATGCAGAGCTGAAGAGGTCATCCAAGACCCAACCATACTTCAAACACTGATCTCCACACAGGAAAAACCTTCACCCAGTTACCATTCAATTCCTCCCAGACACTAAAAGGTGCTTCACTCAAAGGACGGTTAAATTAAAAGCAATGGATCACACACCCCACACATGCAAAGGCTGCTGAACAGCTATGTACACCAAAGCAGCATTATTCCCAGAAAAATCTGATCAGCAAATCACACCTTAAAACTCATTGTGGGATTTTTTTTTTCTTTTCCCTGGCAAGCCCACCATCCCAAAGGCAACAGAAGAATTCAGAGATTGGTCCTTTCTGAGGGAGTTTGGTAAGGGCCACAGTAGACAGCACTATACACCAGCACAGAGAGCAACTCAGACTCATGAAATGCTACAGACATTGGATCTCCTGACACACCATGCACAGCACAAAAAATCAAGAGGAACTTCTTAAATATAGGATTCCATCAAGTCCAGCATCAGCAAGATGCAAACAGTAAACTGCAAGGTAATTCAGGTATTATTCCAGGGAAGGTCAGGGATGGTTCGGGCAGCTGTCTGCAAGTATTTTGTCTAAGAAAGGAATTCAGGAGGGCTTTCCTCCTCATTAAAACTGAGACCAAGACCAGAAGCCAGAATAAACTGGTGACTCTCAAAACAGGGCTGTTTCACACTGTGCCCATTAGGAGCAGAGTGCCCACCCTGGAGGGAGAGGCTCTGCCAGGTGCATGGGTTTGGAAATCAGTCTCTGCCTGCCCCATGGCAGCAGCTGACTGAAGCCACGGGAGCAGAGCATGCTCTGGGGGGAAGTGTTGCTGCTCACCACAGTGTCTTCCCCAAAGGCATGTGGCTGTTGTTCCTGACACTGTGAAAGACCTCCTCCGGGCCAGTCCAGTCTGATGACTCCTTAAGCCCTTTCCATACAGGATCTCAGATTGCCTCAAGCCCTTTTTGTAACCTTTGAAGGACCAAAAGTGTCAGTGCTTCTAATCTACATGTCTTAATGGGTTAATGCAAAACCAAAATGCACAACACAGAAAAGCCAAGCGTGGGGCCTACAACGGACAAATATTTGTTCTTATAAGACTCTCAAGGCAGGAGTGACACAAAGAATACTGTGTGCTGTAGCACACCTTTCCAAAAATATCACCAAAAGATGCTTACATATCACAGATGATTTGGCATCAGAGCTAGGGAGCATCAGTGCCAGCACAGGGTATGTGCTAGAAAGATGAATCCACACGGCGGGGTTTTCACATCTACTCAGGCTACAAAGTGCTTACAGGTTGTGTTGGGACTGAGGCTGGCACTGCTCTGACCAGGTCTCCACCAACAGTCCCAGCCCACCCCAGACAAACAAGCAAGCTCAGCTCCCCACAGGCAGCATCACCCACACGTCACTGCCCAGCCCAGCATCAGCTGCATGGCTCTGCTCAGGTCACAAGGACAGGGCAACCCCACAGGCTCAGCAGATCCAATTTCATTGCCTCTCTCTGCTCTATGTCAGGAGAAGACTCAAAAGTCCTCCTGGTCTGGTTTAGAGAGGATGGTGTTTCTGCTTCTTTATTTATAACAGTGTCAACAAAAAGCAGGCAAGCCTTCCTCTTCCTTCAACACAGGAGAAGAGGATTTGGTTACAGGAAAGCTTAACAAAGAAATCCTCTCCCCAGAGCCAAGCCCAGCGCTAAGGCCAACACTTTGGTCTCACTTCAAATCACTGTGAAGCCCTCGCCAGGATCTGCTCCGCCTCCCGGGTTCCCCCGGGCAGAGCCACACCCCCTGTAAATGAGCAAGCACAGCACACCCACAAGCAAGGCTGAAAGCGTCCAGGCCTCCTCAGCACATCACAAAGCAGCAGAAAAGTTTCAAAGTCCATTCAAGCCCTTTGCACCTCTCCTTCACAGATGACTCAGAAGCAGGGCTAGGAAGCTCTTTTGCACATTCAACTGTAAAACACGTGAGGAAGAGGAGCAAGACAACTCTCCTGATTGTTGCTACTGCCTACAGCAAGTTTTGGTACAGATATCCTCTCTTATAGGCACTCAGTGGGTAAAACGTAGCCACAACAAACTTGCCATCAAAAATCTTTCCAGTCAGCATTTTTTGGGCAGCTTTGGAATCACCAGCATTTGCATATTCAACAAAGACCTGAAAGAGAGAGAGGAGAAGTAGGACTTCCAGTGCACCATGCAACTTGCCCCCTCCAACCTCTGCAATGGGGGAAACGATTCCTAAACAAATTTTTCTCCTCCATCCTTGGTTGAGCAGAGAGCACTGGAGCTAAGAGTTGAATCTCTAAACTGGGATTTCATCTCTTGCTCCTCCATTTAGTAAGGTGGGAGAAAGTATGCTGGTGGTCTATACCCTCAACAATTCCTCTCCCAGCCATTGGCTTCTCCTCTTCATTCCTTCCATTCATGCTAAAGCTGACTGGGCACCTCCCAGGTTAGATAACATTACATAACCAGGAAGGAACCTGTGCTGTCCTTCAAAACAGCCATTTATTTATAGCACTGCCATCAGCCAGGAGATTTCCAGGCACTGAGCAGCAGTCCTGCAGCACCTGGAGTGTACATAGGAACACACAGCTTCTTCCCCCGTTCACTTACTTGGCCTTTACCAGGATTCTCCTTTGGAATAAGCAAGGAAATCACTGGTCCGTATTTCTGACATTCCTCCCTTATGTCTTCCAGGATATCTGGGAAAGGAAATAGCTTGTTGTTGTTCACTTTGCAAACTAGGGTGAGCCAAGAAACAAGCGAAGGCAAGATGAACACATCAAGAACACCTGGGTAACAAATATTCCTTCCCTCTCAATTTAAAATAAACAAGCACCAGGTGACACAGCAGAAGCTGACACCGCTAATGGCCATGTAATGAGATGCAAGCATTTGAATGGAGGCTCAGAAAAGTAGACCTGCAGGCAGTGAACCTCCAGCACAGGTTCCAGTAGCTGAAACATCGGGGATTTAGGAGTGCCTGCTATGGCACTCGGAGGAGGGGAACTGAAGGAGCTGGCACAATCACTTCTTTGTGTGAGCAGAACTCAGCCTTTCAGCTTGTGTCCCCAGAGTGCTCTGGTTTGTGCCACTGATGGGGATCTGACAGCACGCAGAAACACAAACCCCACACCATGGGGTCACCACCATGCCTGCCATCCACCATGCTTTAGGAACTCCAGTGAGAAATTTTAGTTCTCTGCTGAGATCTTGGCTAAGTTCATTAGCAAATTTTTAAGGATCTGTGCTATTGGGCTTCTGAGTCCTGTACATATCCAGCAGATATGCCACAAACACATTGTGAATTTGGTGGGCATCTAACCAAAGAAGAAAATAATTTTCTTTTTTAATCTGGGATTCTTCAAGAATTCCCTACAAGCTCTGCTTTCTCTCTCAATCTCAGTCTATTCTCTGTTGGTGCAGTTGACCCCTTGTAACCAAAGCTCAGCTGGGCAGCTCTGTTTGCTGTTCTTGTGTCTATTAATTGGTCATCTGCTTGTTCTTACATCCCCAGAGCTGCAGAAAACAAAGTCTGTAAGACAACATTACTATATGGGGATTGCACCAACCTTCATATTCTTCTTCACACTGCAGAGAAGCATCACTTAGAACATTTAGCAGCCTCAGCACAGGTGTAGGTAGCATCACCAAGTCTTCAATATGGGGAGCTGTTTGACACCCACAGAATCAAAGAAACAAAGTCAATGTCAAAGGGGCAAGCAAAGAGGAAGCTGATTCAATACACATTGTGATACTGAAGCACTTACTTCTCTCTCCAGTACAGTTTTGCTTCTCTCCACTATAAACTGCATTTAGAGTCTGAATTCTCCATTACCATCTTATAGTTACCTGTGCACTGAGAGACTCTTCCATGTACTCTGCAATTATTCTGCTGCTAGCATCTGAAATTGCTTTTCAAATTAAAGCTAGAATTGTGTCTACTTAGCCCAGACTCAGAAACTGATGTGACCTCAAGAACTATGCTAGTTGAACAAACTACCCCATATATATATGGAGATGTGAGAAGATCACAGGAATACTCTGCAACTGTCTCTCCTGTCACTGCTCCCAGACAAGCTGAAAACAGGCTGGCCAGCTTCCCTAATTCCAATTCTTCAGCTGTACTAAGGCACAGGCCTCAGATCTCCTTAGAATATCTTTTAGTTCTTCTCTGAACATCATGTAAACCCTCCTCCCCTCAAAATCCAACTGCAATCCACTGTTTTGAAGACCACCATACTTAAGCTACTTAAACAATGCAATGCTGTAGAATCAGGTATGGCCACAAGGTGTGTGAGCAGTGATCCTTGAAGGACTTCACAGGAGAAGAAATAAAACCCTTTGGGTGCTGGACATGGGGCACTTGGCTCTAGAAAACAAGCAGTTCCAGGATGGCCTGGAGCAGGGCAGCACGGATGCCACTGTGGCAGAAGGCAACAGCCAAGGAGAAAAGGCGAACAACAAGCTATGAGCTATCCTCACATTCTGAGGATCATCAGCCCTCTAGAAACCCAAAGACTCAGGGACAGTGTCACTTCTGCAGGAAAAAAAGCTTGATTTCATGTTCCTGTACAATAGTGACAGGCCATTAACGAATTTAAGATCTGGGCACCCAACCTGCAGTACTTGGAGAGTGTTGATGTGTTTATTTTGGCAGCTACAGCAGCTGAACATAATAGCAGGACAGCTCTGCCACTTCACTTCACTTGAGAGGAAAAGAAAAATGGCTTCATTTCTCCAGTCTGAGCTTTCTGACCATGCCTGCAAAGTGGGCTGTTATTTTCTAGGAAATACTTTTCCGAGGTAAGCACACAATGCCTGTGAAGAAGTTGACATCCCTGCCAGGCACAGTCAGATGTTGATCTCACAGTGCAAGAAGAGATCCAAGGCAAGCACAGAAGCTGTAAATCTCCTGCCTGTCATGGAAGAGCCCTTAGGAAAAGCTGAGAGTGTGAAAGGCCTTATCAGTACAGATGATGCCCAGACAGCTCTCAGTGGTAGCCCTTTGAAGAAAGATGCTAACTTCAGATAACCAGACATGTTCCAGCTCCTAGTGCACCTCTAGGACTATTTGCAACCAAGACACATCAGATGAACTGAAGACTGAAGAACATTTAAGTGTCACCATGGTCTTATATGCTACTCCTTTTATTTGGAGAATCACAAAATCGTTTAGGTTGGAAAAGACCTTTTAAATTATGAACTCTAACCTGGCATGGCCAAGCTCCCCACTAAACAATGTCCTCAGATGTGCCACATCTACACATCTTTTAATGGGCATAGTGACTCCACCACTTCTCTGGGCAGCCTGTTCCAATGTTTGACAACCTTTCCCTGAAGAAATTTTTCCTAACAACCAATCTAAACCTCCTCCAGGGCAACATGAGGCTGTTTCTTCTTGTCCTGTCACTTGTTACCTGGGAGAAAAGACAGACACTAAAGTAAATCTGTCCTTCATTTCATATGTCTTTTTCTAGAGAGGGAGACAAACCAGCCCCTAGAACTGAGACACCTGGTCTTCTTGTACCCAAGTGACAAATCCATTTCTGGCAATCCCCCTCTGCCCTAGGAGGTACTCTCTGCCCAGCTCCTCCGCAAATGACAAGTGACACCAACCACAATGACAACACAGGAAAGAACTTGATGAACTGGAAAGTCAAGACTTAGCTGTATATGACAAGGAAAGCTATTCTCAGCTGTCTTTGCTCTAAACAGAAAAGCTGTGTCCAAGTGAAAGGCAATGACAGGTCATTTTCTGACTTGCTGGGAAAGCTGCAGTAAATGCTTCTTTGTGCAGACAAGCGTATGTGCAAGTCTGTCAAAGAAAAGAAGCAGCAAAGAGAACGAAGCAAAATGGAAGCTGTTCTATAAACTCCAAGCACTAACCACAGAAGCACCTTCCTCAGTACAGTTAGAGGTCTGTGTGTTTAAAACCAGCCCAGAAAGCACTGCCAATACACAATTCCCTCTGCTCTAAAGCAGTACTGGCTGGGAGGTTCAGCCATGGAAAGCAGCTTTGATTAGAACAGCTCCAGCTTCTGAGACATATGTGAAGTTTGGAAATACGAATGAGTTTGTTACCTTTGCCTGACATACAGAAATATATTGCTTCTATAAGAAGCAATACTTAATAATCTTGGCTGCAAGGTGCACCAAGAAGCTTAAGAAAAGCAGGGCTAAGATTCAACTGGAAATGCTAGCTCAGCCTGAAGTATTAATTTATGCTTCAGAAAACCTGGATGCACAGCTCCTCACTGGTGCTCTTAAAAGCAGACAAGCTCTGAAGAATGCTACTCAATTGCATCTGGAACAGAAAATAGGGAAGGACACAAGCCTAAACAGGGAGGTCTCAGCCCACCTTTGCTGACTGCCTGCAACGCACATGGGGAGTTCTTGAGGAAACATATTTTATTAAATCAAAGGGACAGCATTAGATGGAAGTGAGTGACATCTGTCCATGATCTGCCACACAGATTACTGCAGGCCAGCCACTGCAGAAACAGGCTGCCACCACAAACCACCTGTGCAGAGGCAGCAGCAGAGGCCACCATCAGCCCATGCCCAAGGTGATCTCATTCCTGGTGATTTCTGAACTGGGAAACAGTTGGTGTAAGAAAACCCATCCACTCACCATAAACAGTACTGCACTCTTCAAATGAACCTCAACAGTCAGAATGTTAGGTAAATATCCTGGTTATTCCTGTGCCCTCAGACGAATGTTGCTGCCAATACTTTAATGGGGACAGTGTTTAATCAGAGTCCAGCTAAGAAAAAGTGACAGCCTGTGGGGCTGCAGGAGTAAGGCAGCACTGAGAGCACAGGCATCACTCTGACCTCCCTCCTGTGGCGCCATGGAGAGCTGGCAGGTGCCAGAGAGGAGCAGCAACGAGGCCAGACCGAAAAACAACAGACAACTGCCCTCTGTGCTGCTTCCAGCACATGCTGAGAGAGTCCTGAGCAGGGGCCATAGCCACAGCTTACCAAAAGGAATGCTGAAGAATGGGCTGCATAAAGCCTTCTCAGCAGAGGCTCGTTTTCCTTGGTCACAATGAAGCATGCTGTAAGAGAAGATACCTTTATGTTCATGCATGTGACATTCCTGCACTGATACATTCCACTCAGGCTGGAAGCTAGCATAGAGGAACACCCTATCTTTGGGGTGGTTATGGTACAAGAAGAGTGGGAAGCACATCTTGCAATTTGCAGCTGAAGCATACCAGAAGGATCCTCTGAAAGCATTTTGGGTAGATGGTGGAGCAGGGTTTCCTTCTTGATGTCTCTCAGCACCAAATACTGAGAACTGCCCACTTAAAGTCTACAAGGAGCACTGCATGTTCCAGCTCCACATCCTCAGGCCATTCATCCCACATCTCAGGCAGACACACAGTCTCATGAGAGTGATCACACTCCAGGGTGCTCCCACATCTTTTCACAAATGGGATTCAAAGCAGCTAATAACCCAGAGCTTGCCTGAGAATACTCCTAACTTGGCTTTATCAGGGGCTCCCAATGCTATTTATGCCAAGTTGTGTCTTCTTCCCTCTGTAGCCTCAGAGCACAGTCAGACAGTGAAAACAACCCCCTTGGCAGACTCCTCAGGAGAGCTGCAAAAGTGCCTTTGAATCTTGGCAGCAGTGGAAAGCAGCAGTTTCTGCCCCCTCCCTCACTTTTCTGATAACAATCCCCAAAACCAGCAAAGTCTGCAGTTTTCTCCAAATACAGTCTCTCGGCTGCAAGTGCAAAGCACTGAAACAGCAAATGATCAACATAATGACTGACACTCTCTATGTGCTTACTCCAAATTGTGCCAAAATCAGAGGAACTGAAACATCTCTGCTAATGCTTGCACTTGTTAACAGCAGAGGGGGAGGAGATGAAAGAAAAAGGGGGGAAGAAAGGAAAGGAAAGGGAAAGGGAAAGGGGAAAGGGGAAAGGGGAAAGGGGAAAGGGGAAAGGGGAAAGGGAAAGGGGAAAGGGGAAAGGGGAAAGGGAAAGGGGAAGGGGAAAGGGGAAAGGGGACAGGGGAAAGGGGAAAGGGGAAAGGGGAAAGGGGAAAGGGGAAAGGGGAAAGGGGAAAGGGGAAAGGGTTAGGTGTGGGCTCTAAGTTGCTAAGAGCAAGGCTTGACTTTACAGAGTACATCTTTAAGCAACAGCTAACAAATATGCCACAGTACCTTTTGATAAGGTCTCTGAGGTGATAAGCTGGAATGGCTGAATTAACCACCCCCTCACTGGCAAATATGCGATCAATGATGGCAGAACTGTTTGTCTGGAAAGAAAAAGAAACGGTGATTAGGGAGGTAAAACCAGACTGTGCAAGGCTTGCAATATCCCATCATTTCCCAGAGTGGATGCAGAGGGCTGTGGTTCTCTGGGGTTTTGTGAGTGATCCCCAATGCCCAAGCCTCACATGTTAAACTAGCAGGCTCACATCAAATCAACTTTTTCCCATTTGCCAGCAAAAGCTGGAAATTTCCACATGCAAGAAACTTTTCTGTTGCTGTGGAGATTCTGATGCTGAAAGGATTCTCCTTCTGGAAAGAGGAGCACAAAAAGTTATTTCACACAGATCAGAGGACAGTCTTGTTTTCTCAGTATACAGCCTTACGAGAAGATCCCCAAATTACAGCTAACGTTAAACTAAACCCAGCAAATAATTCCTCTGCCATTGAGCTGCTGAACTAGCTGACAGTCATCAGGCATTGGTTTTGTTCTTCCTCCTATGCCACAACTACAGCCAGGACAGCTTGCCTACCAAATCTAGGCAAGACACTGGCTCCAGACAGAGACTCCTGGAACACCCCTATTTCAGTAACCTGAACACAAGTAGAATTCAAACAAGCCAGTCACACAGGGCAGGTGGGTCTTTAAGGCTCAGGAATCTTAATTCTCAAGACAATAGGATTAGATAAACATCCTGGAAACACTACCTAGTTGCCAGGTGCTACCTCACAAATCCAGATTATGAACAAGAAGCAGAAGGATTCATTTGGTGCAAGCAAGAACTGTCTCACCTTCCATTCCTGAGATTGGACTGTATGTTTCAGTTTCATTCCTGAGAACATTTCCAGTAAAACGATTCCCAGACTCCACAGATCCACAGCAGAGGTACACTCTGTCTCACTCTGGAGCCCTGCCTGTGCCAGGCAGTTCTGCAGTTCTGCCTCTGGAGCCCGATACCCGTCTGTTTGAATGTATTTCACATCCTACAGGGGACAAAACACAGGGAAAAAGTTGATTTTCCACACTCAGGTTCTCCACTCCATCCTTAAATCAGTTCTGATATCCTTCCAAAGGGGTCTCCAAAATACTATTGCTAAATTGACAGAAAGCATTGTAGAGTCAGTTGTGCAAGGCAGGCAGTTCAGTTCCCTATACTGCTGTGCTGAGGGAAAACCAGGACTGTCTGGAAAAAAAAACATCTCCCAGCAAAACACCACTAGCATCTGACCTCTGAAACTCAGCACTGCTGGGAGGAAGGGGCTGGATGTCCCTGTGGACTGGCCCTTTAACCTCTCCTACATGCAGATGATGCTAGAAATTTTGGAATAAGGGCTGAACACCCCCAATACGGTCCCACACTGGCTGCCTGAGAGCACAGACAGCCCCATCTGAGCACCAGGAGCTGCTGTCATTGTTCAGGTGCTGATGTTCTCTGGAAGCAAGCAGCTAAAATGCTCAGACAAGGAAATCATCAATGGCAGTTCCCATGTACCTCTTCCATCTCCCCTTGAAGCCTCAAATGCTGCACAATCAGTACCTGCCCAGCTGCCGGGCTGGCACAGTGAGAGGAAATGCCCACATGCTGCCTGCTCCAAAGAAATTAGAGAATTATAGAATCATACAAGTACTGGCTGGAGGGGCTGCTCTGAAGGCTCCAGTCCAGTCTCCTGCTTTCAGGCAATACTGGTCAGTCAAAGCTGTGGCTTTGTCAGCCAAGTCTTCTAAGTGTCCAAAGACAAACTGCATGCTGGGTCTTTTTAACATATGGGGACTCATTTTAGACACACTGATGCAACACAAGGAATGACAGAAGAATATACAAGCCTTCTTCCTCCTGGATAAGGCATAGGATTAGGAATTCTTACCATGAGAATATATTCAGACCAAGATTATGTGGTTCTCTGACTGAAAATAAAGTTTACAGAAGACATCTTCCAGCAACAGAGCTCAAAAGTGGTTTATGAACTTAAAAATGATACACAAACTGCTCGTCCTTGTCCCTCCTCCTATCAGTAGGGAGCAGAACCTCCAGCATGGCAATAGCAGCAACTTGGCAGGCCCCCAAACAACGTTTAGAGATAGAGAAAATACTGTGATCAATGGCACCAGCAAAAAGAGAGAGAGGGAATTTCACTCCTACCACCTAAAGCATTTTGAGAGCTGTAAGTGGTTGAGACCTTGCTCTGTATACAACCATTCTCTGTTAAACAGCAATGGCAGGAAATTTTGCGTAAGAATAATCTTGGCAGGGCTGTCATAAATAAAAGTAGCATGGTCTTTGGCTCAGATAAGGAAATTATGCATGCAGGCTGCAGCCCAAGGCAGGGGTGGGGACGGGCAAGGTCAGAAGGTTCACCCATACAAAAAGTGTGTTTTTGAGAAAGGGCAAAGGAAACTCAGCCCAAAGAAAGCAGATTGGAAGAAACCATGGAAGCAAATAAAGCACCCTATCAACTATTATGAGGCAGCTCGCACAGCAAGCAGCAAAACACAGACCTGAATTAAATAAAAATACCTGCATTAGACACAGGACACCAGGAGTGTGTATTTTGCTGACAGACAGCAACAGATTACCACCAGAAACTCAGCCAAGAATGTGGGAGAACTGAAGACAACACGGGGGAGTTAAGAAGTCCAAACATTAAAAACAACCCCTGTACCAAAGAATTCAGAGACAGGTCACCCACACAACCCTCTGATATTCACAATCAGTGGGCTGTGCTGTCAATACCAGGTAAACCAGTAAAAAAGTATATAAATTTAAAACTGCTAAGTGGGTAAAGTGCATGCAATAGGGACAACCAGGACACTGTAGGAAGGCACAGAAAAAATTACCATCTATCATCCAGTGATTAAAGGCAAGTGTGCTACAAGGTTACCTGATGGAAAAACGTTACTGAGACTCCTCACAGGCTGCTACTGAGAGAGGGAGGAGTGAAAGGAAGATCTATTAAGCCAACAGCAGAACATCCTGAGGCTCTCTGCTTCCATCAGAAGCCATGGAAGAGAGTAAAATGGGCAAGGACAAACAAGTCAGTATCACCAAAATAAAAGTGACAGCAAGGAGACTGAGCAGGAGACCAGCAAATGGAACAAAGAGTACAACAGACACTGCCCACCCAGGACCAGACCATGGACTTTTTTGATACATGTGGGAAAGAAACATCCAGACTTCCTGAGGAAGGGAGGCTGCTCAAGATAGGGAGAAATTAAAGGCAAGCACAAGGACACTGCCAGAGATAACACACTTGGCTAGGGAGGCTGATGGCAAAGCCTGGATTACTACAACACATGGGAAGGGATGATAAAAGGGAATTCTACATTTCTAAGTGCTCCCACTCATCTGACCACATAAAAACTAGCAAACTTTCCAGGAAGCTGAGACACCACTTTTCTCAGGGCATCGTTAACATTGGAATTTGTAGCACAAAGGCTAAGACATGAACAGAAACCAGAGACATGGAAGCAGAATGGAAACACAGGTTCAGTGTCTGGGGCAGACATCATTTCAGCCTTGTCAATTAACCCTCAGCACCAGCTCAGCTCCTAATCTGATCAGGTCACTTGGAAAACATCACAGAGCCACACAACTCAACACAGAGCCCTCTTGCCTCAAGAGTAGCACATTCCAAACCTGATTCCCCTCTTTGAAGCTAAGTCCAAAGTCAATGAGCTTAAAGCACTCCTCCTCTGCACTCCACAGGATGTTGCGTGGCTTGAGGTCTGCGTGCACATAGCCTTTGTGGTGCAGGAAAGCCAGGGCTTCCAGGACATCTCGGGCGCAGTGCTGGATCATCCACATGGAGCAGCCCTGGTTGCTGGAGTGCAGCAGCAGCTCGGACACGCTGATGTCCAGCAGCTCCAGGAGCAGACAGCGAGATGGGCCATTGGCAGAGTAGTGGTTGGTGAACACGCCATAGAGTGTCACTACAATGAGACACGGGGACAGGCATCGGTAACGAGCACGCAGCCAGCACCTTCACTGCTCCACGCCACAAGAGCTGTGGCAGGCAGCTCGGATGTTTTGTAACGGGTGGTGTTTGGAGAGATGGAGAACCAGGGAGGAAGAAGCAAGGGAAAAGCAGCCATTTCACCCCTACGAGCTTCAGGGGACAGGCTGATCTCACAACACTCCCCAGGCTCTGCTAAAATGATGGGGCTGAGTGCTCCTGCTCAGAAGGACAGCCCCTGAGACAAGGATAAGCACATTCCAGTGGGCAAACTGGACACAGTGCCACTCTTTAGAGACCTGTCAATCTCACCCCGTGACAGACAAACTTTGCAGAGTGGGAACCCATGTGCTGTCTGGGTGTCCAGGAACACTATGGCATTAAAAAGCATTTCACACCGACAAAAAATATCAGTGGTGGGTGAACTTTGGCACTTCCAGCAATCACCTCTCACACACAGACTTCCTCTCTTCCCAGGCTCATTCCCACCCAGGAAAGAAGTCCTGGAGCTGTAGCACAGTGGGAACACACGGGCCCACGGCTGTCTCGCAGGGAACCCAGTCCTTGCTGGGGATCTGGCACCCCACCCAAAGGAGGACTCCAGGGTGCCCTGCCTGCAGGGACCCACACTGCCCATCTCTCCTGGCCACCCTGGGGATGTCACCTGCAGAGCCCCACCCAGGGAAGGGTGGGGTACCCAGGAGCATCCACTGCAGGGAGGCTTCTTTGGGGTGTCCAGGCTGGGGGCCCTCAAATCTGCCCCCCGAGGGGTGCCAAACCGAGGGGCACATTGGCCCGGGGATGCGTTTGGGGGCGAGGCTGCCCGTATTCCCAAAGCAGCTGAGAGTTCTCTTCCCTGGCTGCGAGGGAAGACACCAGTTTGGCAGGGGGAGAGTGCCCTGAGGGGTGCTCTAGGGACAGAGGGTGCCCGAGCAGAGGTGTTTGGGGATCGGGGAGGGGGTGCCGGGGTGCGGGGGTGCCGTTACCGATGTTGCGGTGCCCGCGGAGCTGCTCGAGCGCGGCGCGCTCCTTGCGGAACCCGTACTCGGCGCAGTCCGCGGCGGGCGGGCGGGCGCCGGGGCGGCGAGCGAGCCCGGGCCGCGGCCCCGGGGGCGGCACGAACTCCTTGACGGCGCCGGGGGGGGCCCGGGGGTCCCCGCAGCAGCGCACCCGGTACACCGAGGCCGAGGAGCCGCTGCCCAGCGGCGTCTGCACCTCCCACAGCCGGCCCAGAGCCTCCAGCAGAGGCGGCGCCGCGCCCCACGCGCACCCCGACATGGCCCCGTCCCGCCTCACATCGCCGTCCCGCCGCGGCCCCGCCGCTGCCCCGGCACCGGCCCCGGCCCCGGCCCCGGCAGCCGCCGCGCTCCGGCCGCCATGACACCGGAAACGGGACGGCACGGCGGCGGCGCCGCCCTCAGCGGGGCGGGGCCCTGGGCCCAGGAGCGAGCTGCTCCCTCGGTGCTGCCGGGTCGGAGTCCAGCGCCCTCTGCGCTGCCGGGGGTCGCATGCCCTCAGCCCAGACACCAGCCAGGGCTTCCGCCGGGGTCCCGGTTCCCTAGTACCCTCAGCCCGGGCTCCAGTACCCTCAACAGCCTCGGAGTTCTGTTCCCTCAGCCTGGACACCGGCTGGCTCCCATTACCGCAGCACCCCCGGGATCCGGCCCTTGTGCCCAGGCCAAGCACAGCAGGGCAGCCACGTTCTCCATCCCAATCTGGACACCACCAAACTCCCCCTCCGCCCCCTGGCTCCCCACCAGTATGGCGCCAGGGTCGTGCAGGGTGTCCTTTCCCATCAAAGGAATGCCACACATCAGTAGGTACAAAAGAAAAAAAAATTTATTGTGCAATCTGCATCTCTTGTCCCAAACCACACGCACCCTGACAACATAAACAGAGGGACTGGACTGGCTGTGAGTGACAACTCTCAAGGGGAAGGTTCCCTTGGGGTCACAGCAATTGAAGACACTGGTTCTTCAGAGGGGGCTGCAAGTCCTGGTTTCCATCAACACCAACATGGCAGTGCAGACCTGGGCAGCACACACACATCCCTGTACTTAAGGGTGGAGGCGGCCGTGTGTTGTATTGCACTAAATAGTTTATTTAGTTGTTGTTGCACTGGTGATGGGCAATTTCTACTGAGCATGTTGGGTCAAGTAGAGGGGTTTTCTCCCTCCCTCATCCCATGGTTTCCTCCTCACACACCCCCCCTCCGTTACACACACCTGGTCTGTCCCACAGGTGCTTCGCCCCTCCCCAGTGGCATCCCATTGGCTCCGGCTCTCTCTCCCCCGCCCCCATCCCCCAGGGTATAAAACCTCCTGTGTGAGAGTTCCAATCTCTCCTTTTTACCGGGGTGACCCATCACCTGTGTCCTGTCCCAAGCCAATAAACAAGATACTTGCACCCACGTGGAGAAGAGCGCCTCTCATCTTTTACTTTCGTCTATGCAGGTCCGCGTGAGCTAGAGTCTTAAGTTAGCCGGATTGGACTCATATAAGGCCCAGGAAAACCACGGATTACCACAGCCGTGCACGGCGTGATCATATTGTCAGGGGGTGTGACACCTCAGCACTGAACATGGGCTCTGTGCAACTCTGCACCCCTTCACTCTTGAGCAGGGCTTTCCCAGACCAGAGAGCTGCAGGGCCCCAGTGCCACCGGGGCATCACCATACCAACGGCAAGGACATGGGTGGCTGCTCCCAGGGCAGCAGGATCCGTGCTCACAGCTTCCTTCCTTCAGCAGGATAGCATGGCTTTGGGTGGTGGAAGACATTTCTTCAGCCCAACCACCCTAGGTGGCCTGGAAGGAGCTGTGAGCAGGTCCATCCATGAGCTCCTGGGTTCCTCCAACCCAGCCTGGGGCTTCAGAGCTTTTCCTCTGAAGACAACCTTTGTGGTGCGGATGCACATAAAAGCTCTAAGCAAAAAGTTCCATCTGACAGCTGCTGCTTTGCATTGAAACAAATGTCCCCAGGCTGGCTCATCCCTCCTGTAATCCATGGCAAAACACTCATACAGCAGTATCAGAGGACCACGTGGCTTTATGTCCCAGTCTCACAGAGACCACTGTCCCAGGAAATAAAGGGGAGCAGTGACACTGACTCACACAGAGAGGGCTGCCTGCCTGGACAGCTCTGTTCATGGTGGCTGGGACGAGACCAGGAAACAAGCAGGAGCTGGAAGAGGGTCTCACAGAGAGCTCAGCTCCCTGCCAGAGCCCACCAGCCAGCAGCTGTTCAGTCCCAGGTACTCAGCCTTGCACCTCGCCAGAGCCCAGGACTACTGCATCTGGGGCTCCACTGCAAGGAGATGGCACTCAGCAAACACACAGCACGAGGTCAGCACCTGAAGAAGGCCCTGGACACATCTGCTGTCCTGGTTCATTGGCATCAGGGCTGGGTGAGCCTGCTGGTACCCCAGGATGGGCTATCTCAGCAAGCATACAGTGTAAGCTGGGAAATCCTCTGGACCAAGGCAGCCACTGCAGAAAGCGTGTGGTGCTTGTGGGGTGCTCACAGGATGCTCGCTCCAGTAGAGCCAAGGGGGTTTGGGGCAGGCTGGCACTTCTACCCCCACGCACCCCCTTGGTTCCCAGTTCAGCAAGGCTCCTGGCTGCAGACAGGGTGGCAGTGGCACTGTGGCAGGACAGGAGCTTAGCACTGACCAGGGTGAATAGGGGGCCAGAATGGGGCTGCAGAAGCTATGGCAGGACAGGCATGTGCCCCTCCTGGGAATCTGGGGAGAAGCAGGTTGTCATGGCTCCCCAGAGCCCACACTGGGCAGCAAATGGCTCGTTCCACTCCAAGGCTTCCCCCTTTCCAAAGTAATCACCCCAAAAAGGCAAGTGGCAGTGAGAGACAAGTTTGGGAGAGCCAGCCCCCATGGCACCCCTGTCACAGCTACCCACTGCTACTCAAAGGACAGTAGGTCAGGATGGGCCCCCTCCACCTCCCAGCCAGGGGTACGTGGCTCTGGCTGCCCTGTGCTCCCTGGTGGCTCATGCTCCAGCCCCAGTCTCCGTGAGGGCTTCTCTGTGCTGGGTGACATCTCAGTGGCCCTCTCACCCACTTGCCACTGGCTCTCCTGGCGGCCCTTATGGATGAGGTCGGGCACGGGCAAGGCACTGGTAGGCTGGTCCCCGTTGGGCTCTAGGGCACCCATCACACTGAGGACACCAGGGCATTCTGGAGGAGACAGGTCCCCCATGCCCAGCTGCTCCTCTGTGGGCTCAGAGTGAGCTGAGGCTGGTTCGGGAGGCTCCTCAGTGCCACTCCTAGTGCCGGTCCCCTCCAGCTGCGGAGCAATGAGCATGTCCTGGGGGGTCTTCAGGGCGCGCGGTGTCCGTTTCTTGGTGATGGGGGGCGGGGGTTCCAGCCGGGGAAAGGCCTCCAGCCCCACAGCCCTGCAAACAGAAGGACAGCTGCATACAGCCCCATGCTGGGCCACTCCAGCCTGTCCCAATAGCCCTGGCATGGGGTGCACACTGCAGGGACACTCACCCGTCCTCAGCAGCCGGCTGTCCCGTGCTCAGCACAGCGCCCACGCTGGCGTTCACCTCCATGGCTCCCACGGCAGGCAGGCCGGCTGGCTCCCTGCGGCGCAGGAGGTCGTTCACCCTGGCGCCCACGGCCTTGCCCAGGTTGCGGAGGTGCTGGCTGCCAGCGGGCCGGCAGGGCTGGGGGAAGGTGCCCGCCGCGGCAGGGACGTGCTGTGCCCGTGGCGTGGGCGCCGTGCTGGCGCTGGCGTTCTCAAACATGCTCTGGTCCACTGGAGGGGGTAAGGGAACAGAGATGATGTGAGTCAGGCTGGAGGGAAATCCCAGCAGGGCCAGCCCACCAGCACTGTGGGAACAGAATTTTGGGGACTGGGAGGATGTTCCTACAGCCCTGCAGAGGCTGTGGGCAGCCAGGCTATGCCAGGTCTGCACAGGGCAGTACATGCACAGGGGACCATGTGGGGCAAGAGAGGGTAGAAGTGAGCCCAGGGCCCCATGCTGGCAGTGCCAACACACCGAGAGCTTCTCTTACCTGACACCAAGCAACTTGGAAAGCGAGTTGTGGAAAAAGAGAGAGCGAGCAAGCATTCACCAGGGGAATGGCAAGGGAAGAGGCCTGTCCCTTCCACACTGCCAGGTGAGGCATGCTGCCAACCCCCTGCTCAGATATGTCATGCTACCTGAAGAGATGGGACTCACATGGGGGTGGGTCCCTTGTCAGCCACACCCTGGTAAAGCCACAGGGCCTTCTCTGGGGACACCCACGGTGTTGGTTCTGCACTGCCCACCCCACCATGGCTCCCTCAGCTCAGCCCAGGCTGGGTCTCTGTGGTGGGTGGCAGCAGGTGCTTGCAGAGGAAAGGGCTCCACAATAAAACCCCACCTCAGAGCTACACTGGCTTCCTCCACTATGTCTTCCTAGCAAGAGTCCTTGAAGCTGTGGGGGCTGCCCCCAGGAGTGCCAGCTCAAACCCCCGTGGCTGCCTCCATGTCAGAGTGAGTCTGTGTGATGGCTCCAGCTAGTTCCTGGGTGAGCCTGGCGCTGTTCTGGGGCCTTGCTGCCCATCAGCATCCTCTGCCCAACTCTACCTCTGCACCCCGGGGACACATACTGGGACAGAGACAACCACCTCCACGTCCCATGGCACAGGCAGAGAGGAAGGGTTCCCAGCACTGCTTCAACCTCGTGGTGGGCTGGACTCTTACAGGGACCCCCAACTCACTGCAGGCCCTTTCCTCTGCATTCTGTGGCCCCACAGTCCTGCTGAACAGCAAGCTCCCTGCCTGCACCTGCAGCATCCACCAGCCCTGGGGTTCATCCTTCAGCTATTCATCTGCACCAAGAGAGCCACCCAGCAGTGCGTGGGCAGCTTCTCCTCCACCCTAGACACCAGCTCTCAGGAGTGTGAGCAGCCTCACAACCTCTTGAAGAGCTCTCTTCTGGCTCCTCAGATGACTTCCAGCCCCTGAGAGGGCCAGGCTGGCCAGCAGCAAAGCCAGCATTTTGGTCCAGGACAAACTCACTGCTTCTAAGTGCCAGCCTTTGCTCCAGTGTGGCTACCAGTGCACGTTGTGCTGCCCCATCTTCCCCACACCATGGCTGCTCAAGACCCAGATCCAGCACAGCTCCCAGCAGGGCTACAGCTTCAAGGAGTACTACTGCAAGCCCGAGGTCCTGGGGGAGCAGGAGCTCAAAGCACAGGAGGCTTCAGCACCCGGGGTGTCCGTGCAGCCAAAGCAGCCACGCGGCTGCCACGGGAGGGCACTGCTCCATCACTCCTGCACAATGAATTGTTTCAGGAGCAGTCAGCTCCTGCCGGCGTGCTGCTTTTGCCTACACAACACTTCTGCCATCCTTTAAGAGAGGCTCTTCCCTATTTTTCCTTCTCCAGCTGCCAAAAATTTCCCGAGCCTCTGAAAGTGCCGATTAGCATCTCTGTGGGGAGTTCTGCAGATGCCAGGAAGCCCCTGACACCCTGCAGCTGTTGGATCAGCCCTGAGACAAGCCTGTGCTGTGGAGTGGCTGAAGGGTGAGACTGAAACACCTCTACTCCTAGCAACATTCTGGGCACCTTGCTCTCGTGGGTATCCTGTGGCTAGCACCACAAGCAGGGGTCCCACAGGAGAGGAAGCTTAGGTTGGAGGGGGTCTCTGCAAGGCCAGAGGATGTCACTGCTGGTGCTGGCATCCAGCATGGAGAGGGAAGGAAGCACAGAAAGAGAAAGTCAGTGAGAAGAAAGAGACAACAGAAAGCCTTGAGAAATAGAAAGATTTATTTAGCAAAAGCCAGTTGACTCATGACAACACCCAAGGGTTAAGTGCACTTACATTGACAGATTGGCTTCCCAGATAGATTCAACAGTTAGTAATATGACAGTTGTAGGAAAAGAAAGGACAAAAAATATAGCTATAAAACCCCTGTCAAGGTCCATAACAAAAGTGAGAGGCTAGAGAGGAGTCTTGGAGGCAGCACTGACTTAGGAGGGGTCATTTACATGTGTACACCCATGGTGCAGCATGAGGCTGGCAGGATCCCACCCGGCCCCGGCAGCACCCCCTCGGCCTGTGGGGCACCTGCTCCTGTCCCCTGTGGGCAGAGCATGGGGCAGGAGCCTGAGGCCACATCTGGTCCTGACAGCCTCTCACAAGACATGGCCTGAGCTCCGTGTGTGCAGCAGGGATGGACTGGAGCACTAGCTCAGGAGATGGCTCCCCCCACCTGCTTCCTGAGGCAACCCAGCCTGGAAGAGACCTCTGGCCTGCTGTTGCTCTTTTTAGGCTCTCCCTTCATCTGCCCCACATGTACAGCTGAGCTCCTGCAGTTCTTTCCCCTGAACAATCTCTGCCCACATGGAAATCCCTGTCCAAGCTCAACCATGCCTACCCTGGAAGTACCATGCCTTGTGCATGCTGTGCATGCCCACTTCTTCCTCCTAGCTGAACCAACCTCGCACCCCTTGCGAGCTGCCAGTGGCATGCCGGGTCCCCAGCAGAGGGGCTGGCACACAGCTGTCCCCACAGCCATGTGGGACAGGGCATATGAAGGCAGTGGTGCCTAGAGGACAGGAGCACCCTATACCAAACAGCACTCCCTCCCACTCTGCCTGCTCTGTGGCTGGTGTAGAGCTCCCCTGAACACCGGGGCTGGGGACACTGCTGGGGACACTGAAACATGTCCTTCTTTCCTTCCCACTAGACCCTCTATCTCCTCAAAGTCCACCCAGTCCTGTTGTGTGGTGGAGGGTGCACAGCACAGCTTGTGCTGACCCCGGGGGTCTCATCCACACACTCCTCAGCAGCTCTCAGTCCCAAGGGGACCAGGGCAGAAAGAAGTGATGGACTTTCCTCAGCAACCAGGCTAAGCCCTGAAGGAGAGCAAGAGGTGGTGTCAGCCAGGGGTAAGTTGCAAGCAGATTGAGCAGAGACAGAGCTGGCAAAGATGAGAGCAGCAAGGAAGCAACAAAGCAAAGCAGAAGCAGGATAGGAGGGAGGATGGGGAGGAAGACAACTGTGCCAAATCCCCACCTCATCGAGTGCTTCCACATGAAGCAGGGTGGGCATCAGGACTTTGGTTCATACCCCTTTCAATCTTGGCCTCTTAGAGGCTCAGCACCAGGCAGGTGATAAAAGTGTTTGCAGAAAAGGAACAAGCTCTGGATCCCTTGGAGGCCCCCACAGATGGCTTTCAGCCATAAGTGTCTCGAGTGCTGGTGGGGGACCCCTGAGATCCTGGATTCACTTTTCCAGAGGGTGCAAACCAGAGGTGTGATGAAGCACCCCTGCAGACACCAGCAGTTCACTCCCCATTGAGGGCTGGAAGTGTGCTCATCCCTGAAGATGCCAATGCCAGCATTGCAGCTCCCAGCCTTGGTCTGGGGCAAAAAAACTGCTTGGAAATGGGAGGGTTTGTCCATAAAGCAAAGCAGGCAGTTTGTGGTGATCGGAAGTGCTTGAAAATGTGACTTGAGAGCATGAAAAAGGCTTTGAAACCTGGCAGCTGTGCCAAAGAGCCAAAGGATTAGATGATGAGGGGGAGGACACTCCACAGCTTAATGCTGCATGCCCTGGCTCCCTGCTCCACACTACGCTGAGCCTTCCTCTCTGCTCTGCATCCTGGGAGAGGAGCGGACTCTGCCTACACGCCCTCCACCTGCATTCGCATAGATAAACCCTGTCCTGAAAGTGCCACATCCCCCTGCCAACCACTACCTGCACCTGGCCAGCCTGTGCAACCTCACCTCACCCCTTCAAAACCTTTCCAGGCTCCTTGCCACTGTCCCTCAGTGCCTCACTTCTCTCTCACAGACCAGCTCTGACAGTGCACCATCACCAACCTTCATTTAGCATGGCTGTCAGCCACCCTGCCCACCATGCAAAGAGCCAGACCAGCTGCTCTGTCCTTGCTCACCACCTTGGAGCTGCCCCCTCAGTCCCTGATCACTGCCCTAGACTGCTCTCCCATTCCTACAGCAAAAGCTCTCCTCTGCTTTACTGCTTCCCCAGCAGCAGCAGAGGCTAATCCAGCAGAAGTCCCTTACCTCTGCCTGACCTTGACACACAGTTTGAAGGGAGACGAGGCCAGGGGGGAGCACAAGGAGCTGTCAGTTCTGTCTGCTGCAAAGCAGGGATGCTGCAGCTCAGCACACAAGCCCACGCATGCCGGAGCACAGCACGCCCGGCATGCGCCCCGCACACAGCTCCATCCTCCCCTCCAGACACTCCCGACTGGGCACTGGAATCCTCCTGCTCCCTTCTCCCCCCCTCTCTGGGCTGTGCCATCCCTGCCAGGGCCATGGGACTGCAGCCAGGGTCCTTCCCAGCTCCAGCAGGTCCTGGCTGCTCTGCACCACCTCCTGCTGACCCCTACACCGCGATCTCGTCCTCCAGGCTGTCGCCCAGGTCCTGCCTGGGCTGGACGTGGAGCAGGCGCGGCGGTTCCTCCTGGGACCAGGAGTCGCGCTCCTCGCTCTCGTCCGTGTTGGACTCGTACTCGGAGGCGATGCCCGACTCACGGAACTTGATGAGCTCCAGGCTGCCCAGGGCTGGCTCCGGGGCAGGTGGCCCCGAGTCCGGCAGAAAGCGGTAGCACTCCAGCTTCACCAGACAGTCATTCCTACCTATGGGGCTGCCCATGGTGCTGGGGAAGGCCGAGCTGGGGCCCAGCGATGGCGGTTGGGTGTCCTCGGGCTGCGGGGTGGTCGGGTCGCAGAGGACGGGGAGGGTGTTGGAGCGGAAGGTGATCTCCAGCAGACTGTCCTGGGAGCCTGCTGCAAGAGAAGGGCGCGGCTAAGAGGCTCAGCTTGCCTGGGCATCCCCTGGCTGACACAGCTGGCTGCACACTGGCCAGAGGAGGACAGTCTGGGGTCATTTGGGTATCAACCTCTCCACTCTTGCTGTTTTGAGGGGCTTATTTGGTGTCACTAATGCCAGGAGCTGCTGCTGACCAACAAAGGGCCAGTTCTCCAGGACAAGAAGTTAACTATCTTCTAGCCCAGCTCCTGCAGAGAGTTGATGGACACATCCTGTTGGAGAGGAAGGTGAGATAGGGGCTCTTGGGCAGGTACGGAGCTGGCCTGGAGCATGCAGCCACTGAGGAAAGCGGACATACAGCTGATGGAGGGTAGGTGACTACCTGTCCATACAGCCCTCCCCAAGCCCCTTCCCATGCTGCATGCATGCACACGCACAAGCCAGGCCAGAAGGGCACAAATATCTCTCTGAACAAAATAACTGGAAATGCGCAAAAAACCCCAAGAAAAACACTTGCATGCATGTCCCCCATAGCCCTGGCTAGCTGCAAGGGGAGAGGAATGGGCGGCAGTGCTTACTGGTCGTGTTCCCTGCCAGCTTCAGCTCCAGCTCCTGCACCTGTTTGACCAGGAGTGAGATGTGCTGCAGCAAGTCCTTGTTCTGGAGCAGGAGCTGGTGCACACGAGCCTGGGCCTCCAGCCGTGCCGCTGCTTCTGCTGCCAGCTGGTCCTTCAGCAGGTGGACCTGGACAGGACACAGCGGGTGAGCACGAGCAGATGCTGCTTGAGGGTTGAGGGCTTCACCTTTGGCCATCCCTGCCCATCTCCCAGGGCTCACCAGCATCCCAACACATGATGTGATGAAGCACCCTTCCCTGCAGGTACTGCAGATGTGATGGGGAGTGTGTGGGTGGTGTCACACCAGGACTCAGCACACTGTTCCCTGGCCTCCCTGATGGAAAAGCTCAAGACCAGATGGGCAACACTGGTTGAACTGTCAGTGGTGCACGTGAGCTGCAGATGTGCATGAAAAGGGCAGCCCAGGAGGAACCAGATGGATGCAGCAAAGGAGACACGCTCAACCGATAGGATGGTGCCGTGGGTGTGTGAGGGTACAGCGGTGCAGTGGAGCTGGCCCGGGAAAAGCTGTCTTTTTGGGAAGCTTTCCCAGAAACAGGGCCCAGCCAGTGGCCTCTGTCGCAAGGAGGGGAGCACCAGAGATGGCAGGCTGCTGCTGAGGGGTGCTGCTCTCAGGTGCGAGCTGGCTGCTCAGCCTGGCTCTGGAAAGCAAAGCCTGCGGAGAGCCCACGGGCAAGACCACCACTGATTCCAGCACAGCTACCTCTGTGCAAACATCTGTGTCCCCAGAACCACGCCCCTGAGGGCAGACAGCCTGGAGCTCCTGCCCAGGGCAGCTCTCTGATCTGCATTTGAGCAGGGAGAACCCCAGAAATGTACACTGCACAAGGGAACAGCAGCGACCTGGGGGCCACTTTGCTCAGCGCCCCTTCCTGGCACCCACCCACAGCTCCTACAACTGCTCCAGGAAGGACTGGAACCAGGAAAGCACAGATTTACAACTAAACAAAAAAAACAAAAAAAAAACCCAAAAAAATCAAACAAAAAAAATTTTCCAAAACAAAAATAACCCAAACCCAAAAATATCCCCACCCAACACAAAAGGCCATTTTACTGTGGCCTAGAAAGTGACCTTGAGGAAGAAGAGGAAGCTCTCAGTACCTGCCAAGCTGTGAGCTGCAGCTGCAGGGCCCCTGAAGTTGCCCAGCTGGGGGCCACCTGCCCCCACAGATGGGTACCAGGAGGCAGTGCCAGCTGTGCCAGCAGGCAGCTGCTGCCCAAATGTGGCCAGCAAGGTGGCACAGCAGTGTCCTTGGCAGAGCCAAGCTAGAGCATAGCAAGTCTGGGAGTGACAGGAGTCCAGGCAAAGGACTGGGATTTACAACCTTCCACGAAGCCAGACCAAGAGCAAGGGGTGCAATATTTTACACTTTAAGCAGGCCCATGGAGCCTTTTGGATTATGAGCAATACTATACTTGGACCGACACAAAGGATTCCCGAATAACGGAGATCCCTCTTCCAGAGGGGAAAGCAACTTGTAAGTCTTGACCCCAAAAGGCATGTGGGCTCTGGAGGCAGCAGCTCAGCCAGAATTGATCAACAAATACTGATTTACTGATGTGAGAGGAGCAAAGCCATGGGGCAGCACAGAAAGGCTGCTGGAGCCCATCACTCGGGCCATGAAAAAAGTTGATGAATTGCAGCTAGCTCAGTGCAGGGTCAGGGAACAAGTAAAGCTCCGGTGATGAGTTGGATAAAGCAACCGAGCTGCTTCAATGAGAAATAGCTACATGGAGAACAAGCTGCCAGCTGCACAGTCCAGGCACACCAGTCACTGGGGCAGGGCACTGGCGAGCAGACAGGGGCCAAAGGCCCCAGACACCTGGTGGCAAGCACCTCATGGAGCTCCCTCCCCATGGAGCTGCCTGCCTTCAACGCTGCCTCCAGGCAGGAGACTCCAGCAGCCCCAAAAGGTTCAGTAGTGTGCCCCAGCCCTGCCTCTGCCCCTGGGAAAGAATGGAGGGGAGAACCTGTGCCACGGCCACTTGTGTCTGCTGCTGCTGCTGCTGCAGGAGTTGCTGGAGAAGCTGCATCTGGTGGTGGGCAGAGAGGGGTGTTCCCAGATCAGGCAGCTGGGCAGATGAGGGCAGCAGCATCTTGGGTGATGCTGTCAGGATATCTTCAGGGTGGAGGCAGCTCTGCAAAACACCAGTGTTGAAAGTGTGATCCCCTGGCATTCACCTCAGAAAGCCATCGGGCACATACGAGCTTTGGCACAGAGCAGCCACACTAAATACCCAGAAAAGAAGCAGCTCCATTTATAGCTAATGCACACTTTGCTGAGGGTGCTTACAACCTTTGAAAACAGTACTTTTTCAGTTTCAACAACAATCCACATACTTTTGTAGAAGATTCCCAAAAAGGCTGATGCTTCCTGTGGGAATTTCCACTGTATCAAAAAAGTCTTTTATTTTGGTGTTTTTGGTGGAAAAAAGTCGCTATCAGATCTGCCCCAAACCCTTTCCGTGTGGCTGCACATAGCTGAGCCTCAGCACAGCTCTCTCCCCTGGGCCCCAGCCAAAGGGCAGGTCTGCAGCGGCAGATGGCTTTGATCCAGGAGCTGGGGAATGCTGCACAATCCCTCCCGACCCCTGGGCCCTCGGGATGCAGTCAGAGTCGTGGGGCTGGGGCCGTGCCACCCCCTGAGAGTAGAGGGCAGGGGCCCTGGGCTCGCTGTGGCACCCACCTCCTTGCCCACAGCATCGAGGTCAGTGACGCCGCGGCTGAAGTCCAGGATGTCGGCTCCGGGCAGCGGCAGCTCCACGGCGTCGATGTCGGTCTCCTCGGCGGAGGCAGCCGCTCTCTCCACACCGGAGAGGCGACAGGCTGCGGGTGAAGGGTCAGGGCAGGGCACAGCCTGCCTGTCCCGGGAGCTCACCCTGCTCACCCGTGGCGTGGGCAGCAATGCCCACCGTGGGTGCCCACGGCCCCCGTGCCACCCACCCTGCGGCTTTGGCGGGAAGCAGGTACAGAGAGACATGGCTGCTCTTCCTGCTGCTGCTCGGGAGGAGGCTTGCAGCTAAAAACACACCCAGCCCCAGCACACCAAATCTGGGGAAGGGCAGCCAAAAGCCCTGATGTGGGACAAATGGGCCACCAAGAACAGAAAACACAGATAAAGCTGAAGAAAGGTAAACAAGAGATTACGGGAAAGAAAAACAAAAAACAGATGCTCTGAATTCCCCAGGGAGCTGCATATTGTGGCCGGGACATTGTGTGGAGGAAAACCAAACAATGACCGGTCCAGGGCAGCCCAATGATTAGGTCATCAGCACTGGTTACAGAGGCAAGCAGGAAATCGCAGCCCAGCCCAGGCTGCTCCTGTTGGGATGTGGAGGATCCAGCCCACAGCATGGCAGGGCAGGGCAGGGAATCCACACACAGACAGGCAGCAGGACCTGCCAGGGTCCCACCTGGGACTGGAAGGGTTTGACTAACCTCTCATAGAACTTCTGCCTCCCCTCAAGCACAGGCACCAGTGCCAAGGAGAAAGGCTGCTTCCTGGGACCCTGCTCAGGGACCAGCAGCCTGCCAGCCAGGCATCCCTGCAACCTCTACCCACAGGGCTGAGAAGGAGCAGGATCTGCAGCCTGCCTGCAACGCTAACAGCTTGATGGGAGAGCACAAACACAGCTATGTCCATTCTGGGAATTGCAGAGAGGACACGAGGAAGGTACGTGCTTGGGGCCCCTTGTGCGGAAGCAGCGAGGGAATGTTTGCAGCATGTGCAGCCAAGCACAGAGCAGAGCCCTGGGCACTGCTAATGGGCTCTCAGCAAGGGGGATGTCTGAGAGGATCATGGCTAACACCTAGAGAAGGTTCCTTGCTGGGCAAGATCCCAGCTTGAGCCTGGAGCACAGCAGGCCAGATTGCTGTGCAAATCCATTGCCCAGAAATGTCAGCCATCAAGGGGCAGTATGGGAAGGCAGTGCCTCTGTGAACCACATCTGACAGGCTCTGGGGGCCCCATGCCACCCCCACATCTCCACCTCTGCAGAATACCTGGGATGTCCAGGTCGTCTCCATTCCTCTCGCTGTCTGCGTCCTCCTGGCCGTCAGCGTTCTGCTGGGTGTGCTGCAGGCTCAGCTTGTGGCACACCTCAAACGCCTGCCCCACCGTCCGCACGATGCGCATGGCTTGGCTCTGCCGGGGAGGGGAAGGGACATGGAACTGCAGCTGGGCTGCCTCTGCATGGTGACCCCCCCAGGCTGGCACAGCTCTCACGGGTCTCTGTGCTGCCACAGGGTCTCAGATCCATGGGGTCCTGCCCCAGCTGCTTCACCCAGAGTACACCAGGACAAGATGCATCCTGGTATCTTTACCTTCTTCTTGGACTTGAAGACGTTGCACCTGAAAACATTGCTAGATCCATCCCTAGCAATGTAGCTGAAGATCTTTAGGTCCTGGGAGTCATGAGATACATAGAATATCCTGCAAGGACAGAATGGAAGGGAGGATATAAGCATACACATTACCCACATTCCCAGGAGACTGCTAAGGCCACAACCAATGCTTCCCATGGCACAGGGTGTTGCAGATGCCCAACCTCTGCACTACATCCCTGCTAAAGCCCACCAGATTTTTTTTGGCAGTGGTTTTACCTCAGCTGGGAAAATTTGCCTGCTGATTCAGCAGCAGAAATGTTTTGCAAAGGTAGCATAGGACTTCTCTGCTCAGCCCCCAGGGACAGCATCAGCAGCCCAGGAGCCTCCAGAGATTGAGAAGAGCAAACCCCACTCCTGGCCAGCTCACAGAGCTGGATTGTCTTGCCCACGTGCCTGCCACCCCTTCCCCAGCATGGCTGGGGGCCTCCCTTGCTCCAGTTTGGCCTTCCTGGGACAGACACCCTCTGCTCTTGGCTTTTGGGAAGAAGATGGAGGAGAGCTGGAGGCTTGGGAAGCTCCATGAGCTGCCCTCCATAGGATGGTGGCGGCTCTCCAGGGCCCAGCATGGGGCTTTTGTGGTTGGGCAAGAGGCACGGCAGAGCCATGCAAGCCTCCGTCCCCTCACCCAACAGCCTTACCTGTAGATGGGATCATGCATGACAAGCATTTTGTTCTCGTCCCAGGCCCATTCTTTTTTCTGCAATGAAAGAAGCTGAAAATGAGTACGTCAGATGCTGTCCTTGAGAACAAGGACAGGGCAGAGAGACAGTCCAGGGACATACTTGGGAAGCTCCTGTCGCAGGTCTGCTGCTGCTCCCCTGCAATGCTTTGCTGAGGGTTGGGTCCTTTTGGGGACCAGCCACATCCCACAGCACCTCCCACAGGGCCCTCTGAGCCCCTTCTGCACTACACCAGGACTGGCTCAGCCACCCTGCAGGAACATGACTCACACAAGGCTGACCCAGCCCATGCCCCCCTCTCCCAGCCCACCAGATCTTCCCAGAAGTTCAAGGATGCTGCAAGGTCTCTGCACCAGGAAGGGAGGGGTTCTACTGCTGAGGCACTGCTGCCCCAGGGACCAGTGCTGCCTACCTTCTTCTTCTTCTTCAGAATGACCTTCACGCCGTCCACCGACACGATGAGGTTCACTTTCTTCTTCTTGATATTCTTGGCTTTAAACTCATACTGTGGGAGAGGGAAGAAAACACCTGCATTAGCCTTCCTGTGACAGGACAGCCCCAGGGAGGGGTAAAGAGGCTCCCATAGGAAGGGGCAAGAGGGACAGGACAAGGGGTCTTTTTGCCCTGCAGTGTCCCTGTGCCCAGCATCTGGAGGAGCACACACTGAAGCAATCCAGCCCCTGGATGTGGATAATGCTGTATCCAGTTCAGGATGCTGCTGGGAATATTAGCTTGTGTTTCAAAGGCACTTGGTCTGCCTCTCTGAAGGGCTGTGCCTCCCCAGAGAGGGACCACCACACCCCCAAGGATCTGCAGCCTGGCTGTTCTTGCCCTGCTGGCTTGTGGCCATTGCTGAGCTCTGGAAAGTGAAATGCCATTTTGAGTTGGGTATTTTTGGGCTCAGTATAAAACTGAAGATGATTCCTGAGGATTCTGTGGACCCCTCCAGGGGAGGTGGGATAATGCAATTACCTACCTGAACTAGAAGTCACCGGGCAGGAAAAAAATCCCAACATGAATTTCCAAAGATCAGTGACTAAACACAAAGCTTTGCTCTGGCTTAGGGAGAGAATGAGATTCCCCCAAATCCACCCATTTTAGCATTTAGAGTGTTACAAGCGGGGAGAAGGCTGACAAAGGAGTAGGCTCAATAAGCAGGATCAACTAATTTGAGCTGATCCTGCTGTGGGACTTTTGAGGATTCCCATGACTGGTTTGCCTCAGGTGCAGCCACATCAGGCACCAGATATGCTTGTCCCACTTGCAGGGAGCTGTGCACAGCCACGGGACAGACTCTCTGTGCCCAGAAAAAGCCCTGCATGCTGCCCTGGGCCTGCCTGAGGCAGAGGATTTGCTTTATCCTCTCACCATTTGGGCAGTGTCTCTGCAGAGAGAGGGGTGCCCTGCCCGTGCCAGCCTCACTGTGATATCTCCAGCAGCGCGTGATGCATCAGCTCTGGCAGCCAGAGCCAGCAGGCAGGAGATGCTGCTGGCCCTGACCTGTGATCAAATGATCAAAAGACCTGAAAGCACAATTCCTCAAACCATTTAAAGTGGCTGAAGGTGATGGGAGATTCAGAATCCTTGAGAAACAGTGCAGGGAATGCAGCTCTGCCCTCCCCCAAGTACTGACCCGGTAAGCCCACCCACAGTGGGGGCTGGAGAAAGCAGAGGTCAGGCTCCCACCATGGCTTTGGTCAGCCTCAAAGCCCCCAGCACATCCCCACATGCTGCTTGCACAGCCTGTTCCTCATGGAGAAGGGTCTCACCAAAGAACTCACCAGTGTAGGCTTCCAAGTGCATCCCCATCATTACCAGCAGAGATGAAACTGCATTCAAGACCACCTTCTTTGTGTCTTGTCAGGGCACTAGACCAGTGCCTGATACCTAACACTAAAGAAATGCCTTGATTTAGCCCTGAAAAGGTGAGCTTTGGCCTGACTACCTTGCAGTAATTATCCCAGTCCTTTCTGAGGGTCTGTATATGATCTTCCAGGAGCTGCAAGCTGATCTGGAAGCTCTCTGCAGCATCCAGGGTGACTGCATGGCTCCTTGGTGCTGATGCCTGATTTATTGGTCCTAACAAATCACTGATTATACACATCCAGTTGCATTTTGGAGCTCCTGATGCTAAGGGGCTTCTACTCTGGGCTACCCCAAGTGCAACTGATGTGAGTTTGGAAGAGAGAAAAATATCTCAGGGTAAGACAGACTATTTTTAGTATGTTTTTTGAGCAAGTAACAGCCCCAGGACAGTGATGCAGACAGGCCAGGAGGTTTCAGCAAAGATACTACCCAGCTCTGGCACATTTCAGGGACAGAGCCTTCCACAATCTCTGGCTGCAGGCAAGGGATTCTGCCCAGGCTCACCCTGAGCTTGGCACTGGGCAGTGCTGTGGGAAGAGCTGCGGAGCCTCTGCCA
The DNA here is from genome assembly GCF_022539315.1 of Serinus canaria. Classification (NCBI taxonomy): domain Eukaryota; kingdom Metazoa; phylum Chordata; class Aves; order Passeriformes; family Fringillidae; genus Serinus; species Serinus canaria. The sequence goes on along the minus strand of NC_066322.1, from coordinate 30,222,589 downwards.
CACTGAAGCCAAAGCCCCCTTGTGCCTGGGTCACGGCAAAACTCCAGCAAAATCCATTGGAAGCAAAGAAGTCAAATTCTCAGAAGGACCGAGCAGACAGATTTGTTAAGCCCTTCCGTAAATCCAGGCCTTTATCCTGACACCAACTGGAGAGCCAAGCTCCTTTGCAAGCCTGAGCCATGTGCTTAGAGAGCTGCTGCCCGTCCCAGCCCTTGCAGAGCTCATTAGAGCAATCAGCCCCGGCTCTCTGGGATGCTCCCCGTGCTCTGCAGCACAGCCCCAGCCAGCAGCACACTAATGAACTCAGGCCACTGGGGCTCTAATGCAACACCAACCCTGATTCAGTAACAAATCAGCCAGGAGGAGCATTCAACAGGACAGCAACTCAGCCCAGCTGCCTCTCACATCCAGGGGCTCTGCAGGGAAAGCATGCTGGGTCCCACGGGCCAGGAGCCGCCACTGCTGATTTTGGGGGGCTTCCCAATTTGGTCCAAGAAAGTGTCAGCTTTGAGCAGTTCCTCTGAGTGAGATCTGAGCCACAGACACTGCAAGGTGTGAAACCAACACCCTTTACTTAACAGGGCCATGGAAGAGCATCTCTGTACAACTGATCAGGACCTCTCTAGCTTGGAGCTGTTCTTGATGACTACTCTGCCCAGACACAGAGATCTGCTGTGCCTGCCCATGTTTGTCAACGCTCCTCCTTCCGCTGCAAAACAAAGAGAGAAAGCTTAAGAGGGCTGCAAAGCCTTAGGATTTGGCTGTTCTTGCTGCTGGGAGGAGAGCAGATGTGATGATGGCAGGGTTGGAAATGCCACCGAAGGGTCTCTGAGATGGTCTGCACAGCCACTGCCACTGCTGCTGCACCCAAAACAAGCAGGCACTGGCTGACCCACAGGAAAAGGAAACCCCCATGCTTCCACTGCCACCCAATCCTTGCTGGGAGTATATCCTGCATTCCCAAAGATGTGCAATAGGAACATCTGTATGTTTGGGTGCAGGGAGCTGGGTGGCAGCAATTCACTCCACACTTGCTGGGCACTGCACTGGGATTTGGTGATTGCCTCAGGAGAAAAACCACATTTCATATGTGATTAAGCTCAGCCACCCATGGCTCCCTCTTGAAGAGCTGAATCCTAGCCTACAGCTCAATAAAGAATGGATACAGAAATAATTATCCAGCTTGAAATCAAGAAAGGAAAGAGGATTTGCACAGCATTCCCATGATCCCCTTTGGTTTCACACCATGCAGGATTTCACTGTACTACTTATAACCAATTAAATGCCGTAACAGAAAAGCTTTCTGAGCTTTCAACCCAGCCATTTTGCCCATCTTGGGCATGTTTCTGGACCTTTAAATATCTGTAATAATACTACAAGCTTGGGTTAATTATATTAATTCTTTTTTACAGCTATGTAGCAATGCCAGAAGAAGGAGAATAATTAATTTCAGGGAAATACACAGAAAAGGGAAAAGGAAACAACAAAATCATCTGTTCCCAGACTTGCATAGCTCCACAGTTGGTCTCCAACTGAAACTCTAAGAGCTGCATTAAAATTTTTGAGGGAAGACTGAAAATGGACATCTGAGATACATCAGTTAAAACACCCTGCAACTATTTGAGAAGAAAATCAAAGATGATCTCAGTAATGCGAAAGAAGTGCAAGATCACTCATAAAATCCAACCAACTAAGTGAATAAAGACTATCGCTTAATTTTACCCTGCCCACAAAAAACCACATTCATCTTTTCAAATGGAAGAGAAACATCTACTCCATCAGGGCACAGGAGCCTTCCCATCAACCTCAGGTTAGTGGGAGTCTATTTTTAACATCTGTCTTTTGTGCAGAGTTCAGTATTTAAATAACTTTGGAAGGAAAAGAAGCCAGCTGGCATATGCATCATTGCGCAACGCACTCCTACTGGCAGAGCAATAAAATTGCCCTTTCTGGAGAATTGAGTTAACATATGTTGCTTAATAGAGAGCACATGTAACCTTGTCATCTTGGAATAAAATTATGTATGAATCCGAGAGCGATGGCTACGTGTGAAAAGCAGGGAAAACTCAGCATCCCTAGAAAGATGCTACCCATCCCTATCTGGCTGTTTCCACACAGCAGAACTGTGGGAAAACTCGTAACCACGCTGCATGCAAGGTCAGGCAGATCAGGCTCTGAGGAGGAGAGATGATGTCTTTCTAGATCCATCATCCCCCCACATTCACGAGCATCTGAAAAATGTTAACCTGAATTAAAATGCCCTCATTTCATTCCAGCCCATCTAAACTGCCTCAGGTACAATTTAAGTCTGCCCAGTAGCACTGTCTGTAAGTAAGGGGAGGTACCAGGAATGCTTTATGGTGACATTGTGGCAGCAGAATACAAATAAACAGAATACTTTTTAAAGGAAGTTGCTTTAAGTGCATCGAGCTGCCCCCATTCCCATCCACCCTCTATCCCCCTCCTCGAAACAAAACAAAAAGAAATAAGAGGAAAAAGGTTACAAGCTTGTACCTTGTATTGGGGAGAGAGCAGTGTTTTGAGAATTCAATTAACAGGGAAAAAGCAATTCCCCCTAAACTCAATGCTGCTCTGTTAGCTCGGGAGGCAGGAGATGAAAATCTGCCATAAGAAAATCAACAGAAGAGGATGTAATTTTTGCCAGAAAGCTGTATTTCTGTGTGTTTGTTTAGAAAAGACATGGAACTGTGAGCAAAGCTGGGTGCTCCTGCGGCACAGGGCTGGCTGGGCAGGACCAGCTGGGAGCACCCTCAGCTCTGTGCTCTCCGGCCCCTGGCCGTGTCCCCCAGCTCCTCCTGCACCTGGCGGCACAGCAGCTCCTAAAATACCTAATAAAATACCTGCCGAATTAGATTTTAACCCCGGGTCAGGCCGGGCTAATGGCAGAGCAGCGCCGCTTCCCCAGCGCTCGGGGGAGGAGCGGCGCTGTGCTCGGATAAAGAATTAACTCATTACAAAATGACAGCCGGGATCGAGTTCAGCGGGCACAGGCTCCACGGCGCCAGCCACGAACGGCTGGGGGGAGGCACGTACCTCACAATTCCTGCTTCTGAAAACAAGGGGAATGACAGCAAACCTCAGAACCCTCCAGGAGCTTCTCAGGAGGGAAGCCTGAGAAACCTTGCTGGGATCCTAACAGCCGTAATTGGGAGGAATGGCAAACGCAGCTCTGTACAGGGCAGGAGGATTTCGCTTTACTGAACCACACAAAGAAACGGCAGCAGCCCCAGTGCCCTGGAGTGACTCAGAAGCCACCTGTGGGCTCTGCAGGAACGGGAACCTGCGAGGAAAAGGCCCTTTTTTCCTGGCCAGGGGTGCCAAGCCACCTTGGGGCTGGGCAGGGAAAGCAAGAGGAGCAGGAAGGCAGCATCAGCTTCCCTTGAGCCCTTTGTGGGGCAACCAACACCCCGAGCTCGGCCCGGGGTCCTGCCAAAGCACCAGGAGCACACTGCAGCCAGAACACCTCTTGCCTTCCTTTTTCCTTCTGGTTAACTGGAGGAGAAGTGTGCCTTTCAGTTAACTGAAATAAAAGAGCATTAGAGAGAAGGGAATGATTTTAGATACAGCTTTGGATTAAAAAAGTAGCAGACAGATATAACCCGGCCAGAAGCAGCCTTGCAGGTCAGAAGAGTCACAACCATGCTAGCTGTGATACTGTGTGGTGTCCAGCAGCCAGCTGGGCAGGGAGCAGAGGCAGCACTGGCTCTCCCTAGAGCCCAGGGTCAGAAGGGTAGGGCAGCAGAGAGCCACAGTGCTGCCAGGGGGTCCCCAGCCACGCAGCATCCATCATTCCCTGCTGCTGCAGCCTGCTGCCCCCAAAACAGAAAAGCACCTGCCAGCCTGCCCTGGCCCACAGCTCCTCCAGCCCTGCCGGGGAAGCAGCAGCAGGTGTGAGGGGATGAAATGGCTGGAAAGCAGGGCACTTCCCAGGAGGGCACACGGCTTCATCCAAAAGGCATTTCTGAACAAGGCTTCAGAGTATCTGACAGTCCACTGCTCTGGGCTGCACTTCATGCCCTCAGGGGACTCGGGCTGGCTGAAGAGGAGCACATTGAAATACCTGCTTAGCCTACTAATGTGATCAGCAATAAACGGACTGAAAGCCATTTTTAAAACAGCACTAAGAGCCATGCTACCAAAGTGCTGTGATGCTGCCTGTGTCTGAGGACTCCCATGCCCTTCACTGCACCCCAATTCCTCTGTGCATCTGTAAATCTGGCCATGACTATGCCCATGCTCCACACACAAGCAGGGCACTTGCCATGGGATGCCAGCAGCACCTCCCTGCTCCCTCCAGGAGCTGGGATACAAAGAGGAGAAAAGCAGGGAAATTTGGGGATCTCCTCAGTGTGGTTATTTTGCTTGGGCTCCCTGCTCCTGCCACCAAATCTGAGGACAAAACCAGGCCGTGGCACTCACACTTGGAGCAGGGATGGGTCCCATTGTGGGGCACAGAAACACGGAGGTATCTGGGGCCAGAATGAAGGTTCTCCACCACTCCGTTGGCAGACTGTCAGCATGGCATGGCCAAACATGCTGGACACCTCTGCTACCCTGATCGTTTGGGTTTAAACTATTCCTCAGGATTAAATTTCCCCTGTCCTCCTGCCTACACCCCACTGCTGGTAGTTTTAGCACAAGCTGGACTTTAATTTAAGGCCACAGTAATTTTGAAGAGAGGAAGAATAATGAAATACAGGATGCTTGTTCTTGGGCTTAATGATGCTTTTTAAGACTCTTCCACAGTTCCTTGGAGTTTGCATTTGCACATATGGGAAATGCAGCTCTGAGGTACATGTGTTTGTCTGAAATAGATGTGATTTTGGTTTGCACTGACAAGGTCAGTGCCTATTTTCCCATCCAACTTCAGGTTTAATTTTGGTAAGCGTCTGTGATGGTTGTGCATACCGATGGGTAAAAATGGGAATCAGGCTAAAAATACCCTTGTTGTGAGAGCAGTAGAGCAAAGTTAAGGTTGCTGCTTCAAAACCACCCCAGGATTGCAGCATACCCATCCATCACACAAAATATGTTTTCCAATAACATCAAATGCTTCACAATAAATGCCTTCTGCTCGGTTTGCTATTTCCTCCCAGAGAGCTGCCTCCATCCGCTTCCTCCAGCCTCCCCTCACTACCTCCGAGTTTCACAAGTTGAGGTGGCAAACTGGGACACACTCACGAGCCATCTGCAGGAGAAGCAGCTTCACAGGAAGCTCAGAGAAATCAGAAGGGGTAAGAATGAAATCACTATCAGCCACAGGGTTAAATGGAGAAAGCTAACAGGCAACAACTTATGCTACCCTTTTTTTTGAAGACTTCCATTTGCAAGATGATTTACCTCCCTTACAAGAAATCCTCAGGTATTCCATACCTCTCTGTGCATTTTTTTTTTTAAACACCCTTAAATCAGAGGTTCAAAGGTGGCCTGAGGCACAGCAGCAGCTTGCTGTGTGCCACGGAAGCCCACAGGGGATGCAGCAGCAGCACCAGCACTGTGTCATGAGGGATGCAGGTGCTGGAGCAGGAGCACACCTCCCAGCTACATCCCTCAGTTCCACCAGCAGCTCACCAAAGCCACCAAGGTCCCTGTGCAAGCATTACTATTCATTCCATGGGGGCTTGGCTAATACCAAGCTTATGAAAGAAACCTGAGGACTCCAGCCTAGCCACATCATTTCTCGTGCAGCCTGGGCATATTCAGTGACAACTCTGCATGGGAGCAGTGCCTTATGGGCTGGGAAAAAGAGCACCTCTCAGCCAGGCATGGAGGTCAGTGGGGACCCTGCAACAGGCTATCCCCCAGCCTTGGAAACATCTCCAAAGTCCTTTCAGAAATCCAAGGAAGTGCCAACAGCATGGGCTGGACCTGTGTGGGAGGCGGCAAGGCAAGCTCCCCCTACCTTCACATGCTGCATCTCTGGTGACCACACCAGGGTGTGAATGAGCCGTGTGTGGGTGCGTGTGGGATACTGGTCAAACTGGTTACAGAAATGACAGCCGGGCTTTGAGCTGCTTCCTGCAGTCAAGGAGAACAAGGACAGGCTCTGTGTGCATCTGCAGGCACCGCTCTGGCTCTGCTCTTCACAGCCCGGGAGGGAGAACACAACAAGTGAGCTGTACACGTTTTCATATTTACCACCTGCTGCTAGAATAAGCAGAAGTGCATTCCTTGGAAAGCCCACATCTGACTGGAATTTGTGGTATTTTTAATTAGACATGCATTGGTTTGACCTATGCAGGCAGAGGCAGCATAAGTTGTTTGGTGCAACCACCCTTTGAAGAAGTTGAGGAACTACAGGAGCCTGGAAATGGCTTCTGTTCTTCCAGCCCAGAGCAGGTTTGAGCCCCTGTGCTGGAACAAACTTGGCTTCAAGAGCAGCACTGCCATTTGCAGCAGTTCAGTCATGCCCCTTTACAGTATCCCCTGATAAACTCCTGCCCCTTCTGTCACCAGCCAGTACTGATGCCTCAGGGACCCCAGGACTGAGCGATACAGGCAATGTCCAGCCCAGCACCTCCCTCCATCTGGGAAGGAAAACAAAATTCCTGTGTTTAAAATTAGCTTTCTCCCCCAAATGCATCCTTTCATAGACCCTCCCTCAAGGCAGCTGAGGTAATCCTTGCCCACATGGATGGGTCGAAGGCAGGGCTGATACTGCAGAGGAGCACAAAGTCACCCCAAATCTACCCTGAGGGCAAGTGACAAAGCAAGGGGCAGCCTAAGAAGAAACCCACACAGCACTTGAGAAAGGTGTCAGCTCAGCAAAGTGAGCCAAATTGCAGCACGGTGATATTTATGCCCCAAGTTGTGAAATACAGGATTTATTTTGGTATTTTTTTTACTGCTCACCACAGAGCTGCTCTCCCACTGTTGCATAAAAAGCTCGAGTAAGATCAGTTGAGAAGGCAAATGAGAATAGCCAGGCAGAGAAGCAGTGACACGCCAAGGAAGGCAGGCTGGTAATACTGTAACTAAATCAGCAATTATGAAATTCAGACAATTAATAAAGAATGAATGAGCAGCAGCATTAAACGCTTGGTGCATCAGAAACAAGGCAGCCCTGTGGGGCTCTCAAGATGCTGGCAATGCTCAACAATGTTTCTGAGTTGTAACTGGAGAAAAGAGGTAATTATTCATATCACTCTTGCTTCACAGGTCCTATTTCAACAACAACTAATGCAGGTATTAAAATCCATTCACTAAATTCTACACGTTAAAGGCAAGAATAATGTCCTTTAGAGGGATTTAGACATAATAACAGAAAAAATTTCCAAGTAACAAAAGCATCAAGATTTTAGGTGGAATTAGAAAAAAGGGGTTGAATTCCATCTCAGCAGCAGAGCCCCACATGAAGCACCGAGAGACACAGGACAGAGTGTCACTGTGCTTCCAGGAAGCCCCAGTGAGGAGAGCACAGCAATGCTCACTTCTATGCAGGGCTGGGAAAAAAAAAAGAGAAAAGAGAAAAAAGAGTATTTGCTATCCAGGCCAAGTGCACAGGAATCTGGCATCTACTCATCTCAGGATGATTTTATATGGCATTAGCCAAGCAGCCTCTCACAGGAAAAAGGAACAGAAGCTACATCTGCCAAGATGCAGAAATGTATCCTAAAAAGACCCTGGAGGCATTGCAAGGTGTCATGCCAGTTCAAAGGGCACTATGAAGACAGTGTGGTCCTGGGCAATGTTCAGCAAAACAGAAAGGTGACTATCTCAAACCATGGCACCACTGAAATCACTACCAATACAATCCATTCCTACAGAACAACTGCTTTAGCACACACTTCAAAGAAGAAACAGGAAACAGTTCAGAAGAAATCAATAAGAACATGAGGCAGTTTCCTCCTCCATCCCAGAGGTTAAAACAAACTCTCTGTATTTGGCTTATCCACAGAGAGGCTCAGTGGACACTTGTCCACAGCCCAGACCTGGGACTTGGGAAGGCATCAAAAGCTCTGACTTTAGGCAAATGCACAAAATCAGCTAGGAGTTGAAGTTGGATCTACTCAAAACACAGAAAGACAGTTCTTTTCACAGAAAGCTCAAAGGGACCTACACCCCAAGTCACACTCACCAAACTGGTTTGGACAATTATTCTGGATTTCTCTTCTCCTTTTAGATAATGTGGATTTCTTAACATGTAAGTAGAGGTTAGCACAGATGTGCTCCTTGTGTTGGACATACACACACATCCCTCAGGTTCCCAAGGATCAGGGAATGCTTGAAGGAGTCCAGATCAGTCCCATCCATCATGTTAAGAGGGAATAAGAAAATGTCATTGGAGAAAAATTCTAAAACAAAACTGGAGGCCTTGGAGAGAAAAAGAAAGAGATGGCTCTCTCAGATGCATATCAGCACTGCAATCCAACAACACTAAAACATCACAGGTCTGGCTGTTTCCTCTTAAAGAATTAAGCTGAATTTTAACCAACTCTGCTGAAGTTTCCTGTGGCAAATACACACTTCAGGCTGGCTTTTGCAGCTTTTGCTGGAACAGATCAGCAGTCCCATATGCAAGCCCATTACATGGGGAACTGGTTTGGTTGGGGATTTTTCCCTATCCTGTAACACTCCCACTGCTGAAAACCAAGTGACAGATTAAGAGTCACTGGGATGCTCATGCTCCATCAGGAAAGCCTGGCCTGAGAAGGAAACATTTTCTACTCTGAAAATTCTTTGTCTAGAGTCTTTGCCCTGGGTAGATTTTACTCCAGCTGGGAAAGTCTGTGCCTCCCAAAAATCCCAGCTGAAGCAGATCACCTACCAACTATTGTCTGCAGAGCCACCCGAGCAGCCATGGCCACAGTGCCACGAGGAGGAGCAGCAGCCCTGTGTGGCCCTGGCAGCTTCCCTGTGAGGTGACAAGGAGCAGGCAGGAGGAGGTAGGGAATCTCCAGGGATTTCAGCATGCTCTGTAGGCTCCAGCCTCCTCTGCTGGGATGGGAAGAGTGCTTGGCTCCTTTCCCTTGTTCTGGGCAGTGCTTGCTCCTTCTGCTGCTCTACAATAGATACATCCTTTCCTCCCACTCCCTAATTAAACTCCCATTCCACAGACCCGCTCACACAATAGATTTTGGAACCTCTCCTTTTAACCAGCTGTGCTGCTTTCCTCTGCTCCCTCACAGGGCAGGAACACCCACCCATGACACCCCAAACCCCTCGCACCTTGCTGCAGGGACACCCCAAACCCCTCTCACCTTGCTGCAGGAAGCAGGGCAGGCTCTGACTCTGTGCCTCCCCAGGGCACAGCATCCCTTGGAACATCTTCCTGCTGCACTGAGCCAAAACCACCAGGAATTAATTTTAGCAGGGAAGAAACTGGGGCACGTGGCATTTTTGTGGAAGGCTGCAGCCCCAGGCTTTTGTCTCTCTTCTGAAGTGAGGCAGCAGAGAACACCACAACAGATTAAATTAAAGGGTGCTTGGCCTTTGATGACCAGCAGGAAAGCAGAAAGGATAATACACAAGAGCAGAAAGGATCATACTCAAGAGTAGCATTCAAAGCTGCCTTCAGTTTGGTTTGACTTTAATTCAGCCCAGTTCCCTGCACAGAGATGTCTCCCTCAGAAGGAATCTGACAAGCCACAGCCTCCCTGTGCCTTAGGTTCTCACCCATAAAATGGATACCAAATATTGCTGCACCCCTGCTTGCGAGCTTTAGTAACTCTTTGGTCTCCTTTTGGGAGGTTATTTCTCCCTTTAACCATGAAGCAAGAGTGAGGTATTGTCTCTGGACACACTCAAGCCCAGCTGAAAATGTGGCTGCCCAGAACAAGGCTGTTTGCATCTCTCCTGCTCAGGCCCATGCAGCATCAGCACTCAGCACCAGAGAGCGTTTGGTCCCACTCCATCCCAAGAGCAAAATGTTGCCATGATGGCAGAAAATTGATGAAAACACTGATTTGTTAAAAAACACATGGTAATTCCAGGTTGTAGTATATAAGAAGGGAAAAACCTCCAAATAAAAGCAATGCCAAGACTGAGAGGAGACACAAACTCAGGGAGAAGGTCCAGTTCTTCACTGCGCTGCCCAGATGCTGGTGAGAGATGCTAGGACTAGTCACAGAGCCTGAAATCAGCCAAAACTCAGCACTCCTCTCTCAAACCTATTTTTTATTATCAACAACCTCTCAGGTAGCCAGGAGCTTATTCCTAGGCACAGTTAGAAATTTACTCCAAAATGCAAAGGGAAGTGCAGATGGCTATCTTCGTCAGCAATCTTGCAGAAGCAGAAGAGACTGTCCTCTCTTGGTGACTGTGCACTGAGCTGGGTGTGTGATAGCTGGTGACACTGAACACAGCCGTCTTCCACAGCACCACCTTCAGCAGAGGTTAGTGCAAGCCTGAGGCACAGGCCATCAAAGCAAGTTCTGTCACCTTGCCAAAGGCTTCTGTAGGAACTCTTCGAACCCTCACAAACAGCAATCACCAGTGCTAACATGACCCAAATCTCCCAGAACAAGCTGCAGACCTCCTCTCCTTCACAGCCAGGCTCAATCCATTTATGCCTGGGAGGCAGTGTGTGCAACAAATCCTTTCTTTCTAGGCAAGAGGAAAAGCCAGAGCAGGAGAGCCCCATCGGCAGCTCCCGTGGCATCCTCAGTCCCACAGACTCCTCGTGTGCCTGGGCTCCAAGAGCAGGATTTGCAGCTCCACATTACCCTGCTTCTCATGCAGCTGAGCCCTGGCACTGGGCTCAGCCTGCTGCCCTGCCAGAACCATCTGTGCAACACAGGAAGGCGCCAGGAAAGGCAGGGGTACCTGGCCAGCGTGCTGTGCCCCACAGCTAGTGCAACCCAGCAGTGCAGTCCTTCAAAGATGCTTGAAGGACCATTTCTGGGGAAGAACGAGTGGGAAGCAGGAGGAAGAGGAGGAAGCACAAGGACACACAGAGGATGGACATTGGTGTAATGGCTTTACATGCTGGCCATGACCTTAGAGAGGGGTGGGAGCCAGCAGAGCATTCCTTGGCAGGAAGGAGTGACAGCAAAGGTCACTCCCGGCACGTTCAGGGAGCCTGGCAGACACCATTGCCCACCTCTCCCCTGAGCTCCCCGCAGACATTTGCCGATGGCTCAGACAGCGGCGTGGCAAGGCAGTGAAGTGACTCAGTGGGAGCAGGTGGGGAAAGCCCCCAGGCAGGGAGGGAGATGAATCACAGGGAGACATCCCAGGCTACCAGAGAAGGAGCAGAGTCCAGCCCAGGCTCAGGGAGGGCAAGGATGTGTGACAGGCTGGAGAGGACAGAAGGCACTGCTGCCTCCCAGCTTTCTGCCAGCAGCTCCAGTCCTGCCCTGGGCTCCGTGCCTGTTTGGCTTCCAGTCCTCGGCAAGGCACTGGGCTGGCTCCAGGCCAGCATCACCCACCAGGAGCGCTGCTGCCTGTGCTGGCATGCCCAGTGCCAGCCGATGTGTCCTGCCAGAGCCCTGCCCTACCCACAGGACACTCGCCCAGAGCAGAAGGGCTGAGCTCCTCCGGGACACAGGAGGGCTGGGAAGGCCACACGTGGCTGCACTCCTGGCTCAGGAGCTCTCCCAAACCATGCTACCCCACCTGCTTACGGTTTCCCTCATCCTCACTGGCTCCACAACCACACTGTCCATCCAGCTGGGAATGTCCATCCATCCCCTGCTCTTTCCTGCCCCAGCCTGGCCAGCCCACCCTGTGTTGGAGCCTGGCCACAAGGGACACGCTGCTGTCGCAGGTTTGGCAGAGAACTCTTGGACAGGGCATTGCTGGAAGCAATGAGCTTTTTACGACTCATTTATGCAGCCAGCTAGCAGGGGCCAGGAGTGTGCCTGTTCCTCATCTCCCCAGCACCCACGGGGTCACATGTCTGCCTGAGCCCAGACACTCCTGCATGAGCCAGCAGGCTCAGGGGACAGCCAGCACAGGCAGGGCTGGCTCCCCTCAGTGCTCTCTGTGCCTTTCCGAAGCATCTCTGGCAAGCAGTGCCCCAAGCTCCATCCCTCACTGCCTTCACCCAGGGCTCAGCCCTTGCTTTCCAGCATTAATGGCTCACACTTCCACCTCTTCAACAGGCCAGACGCCTGTCTTCTGCCACACATTTACCTCCCTGAACTCCTCATTTTACTGTGTGTGCATTTTAACTCACTACTCGCTGCTCCACTGGAGCCCACAGCTCCACTGCAAGGCACCCACCCCGTCCTGGCCACGGTACAAAGGCAGGCAATAGGGCAGGGTCACCACACTGGCCAACTCTCCTGGAAACGTGGGCAGTCTTGGACAAAAGGCTGCTCCAATCAATCTGGGTACCAATTTAACCAGCTTATTGATTAAATACTAACCACAGGATGAGATCCTGACCTATTTCATGCCATGCTGGTAGCAATACCAGACTAGCCACTATTTTATTATGACATTAAGTGGCACTGGTGATGCCAGGAGAAATACAAGCATGCCCAGAAGGCTTCACTCCTTTATTGTGTCTGTCAGAGGACTGAAGGAGCAACTGAAATTATTACAGACATCCTTTCAGTTCCTCCCAGATCGAATACAACATAATTTTGTTCATCTTGGACAACCACATCAAGTCATTAGCTTGTCAATAATTCACCTTGCACCAAGTGCCATGACTTGGCACGAAGCAGGCTGTGCTCTTCAAGTGGCCAAAACCTGAGCATCTCCTGGCCAGCCCACATCCCACTGTGCTGGTCCTCACAGACAGACAGACAGACAGGGGTGGGCTGCCCCAAGCACACAGGGCCAGTTTGCTCCCAAATCCTGCTTCATTTTACAGAGGAGACATCCGAGCACAGGAAGAGAAAAGAAGAAAAAGGGAGGCATCACTGTAAATGGCCTCATGCTTTTAAAAACTCACCATGGCAGGAGCAGGCATAGCCAAGAAATATTCTAATTAAACGAGCTCAGAGTTACACCAGGAGCTCTACAACAGTAACTGGCCACACACATCAATTTTCACACCAGTCCAACTGCACCTGCGGCCTGCAGAGGATGTGAAATCTTCCTTTACACAAGCTTGTAGAAATTCAGCAATTCTGCCAATTCTCTAAAATTGAGCTCAGCTATGCAAAGCAGCAGAAGTCCCACAAAATCAGATGTACCTGGCAGAGTAGGAGGTGTAGAGGAGCAAGATTTTCAAGTGCTTAGAATGCCTCCCTGTTTTGAGCCTGCAAAACTCAGCTGGACACTTCCCAGAAACAGCCTTGCAGAAGACTTCCACAGCTTTTACCAAGTGCCTATGTAGGCTTTCATCCTTTCTGGCTCCTAAGAAAACCTGGATCAAAGCTGCACTCAGCAATCCAAAAGGGCTGATTCCAAATTCTCCAGAACCATGGCACCAAGCCCCAGCCAGGCAGCACTGGCTGCCCTGGAGACATGCCAGGGGCATGGACAGGAAAGCCCTTGCATGAATTTACATCATGACAACGCAAAAAATATACAGTGACATTGTCATTTAGGGCCCATGAGGTCACTGGGAAGAGAAGGGAAGGAAAAAGATATCTTGCCACCTGCTCAGGTACTTTTAACTGAAATCTGCAACAGCTCATAATCCTTAGGGTTGGGAAGACACACCACTCTTAGTTTGGGGCTTTTGGATGCTCAGGTGACTTTCTGGACTTACAGATCAGTTTCCTGTACCTCACATCCAGAGGAGCCAAAGAGCATTTGGGAAACCAACCTACTCCAGCAGTTCAGGGCATGAAGCAACATGGACTGAGTCACTCTGTTTGGGATGAGCAGGAGACAGGAGCCAGCTGTACTAACAGAAGCCCCCTGCTTGCCCAGGAAACAAGGCCTGGACAAGGTCTACTGCATTTGTTATGTATGTGGCCATCAGTGGTCTGCAGGAGACATGCAGGGTTTGGAGGAAAGCTGCAGCAGATGCTCACAAAATTGCTCTCCAAGTGCATCTTCAGCATGGCTAATGTCCCATTCCACCGAGTCACTTCAGGGTCAGGGATTTACACCAAGGTGCAGTGCAGAGAGGGCTGTGCTCCCAGCAAGCCCAGCCCATGCAGGAAGGAAAAGCAGAGACAGTCAGCCGAGCACCTCTCCTTCCCTTCTCATACTGAGCTGTGAGAATCCCTGGAATTCTCCACATTCTCCTGCTTCTGGACAGAAACTCCCTCTGGCCAGGACCATGAGGATGGCCATGGCATCACCAGCCCTTCAGCAATGGGAAGAAGGGGATGGCATCCGTGGGGATGGCCTGCAACACCAAGCCCCTGTTTAAAGTTCCTCTCACCCCTGACCCACAAAAGGGACCAGCTTTGGGCTTAACCTCCCCCTCTTGCTCAGGTGGAGCTGTCCTGCCCACAGCCATGGCTCTGCTCTGCAGGGGGGCCTGCCTGGGGCAGGCATCCCAGCAATGTCAGCTATGCATTGTCCTCCTCTGTGCCCCAAAGGGTCAGGTCTCCATCCAAACAGGAAGCCAGCACTGCCCAGCCCCAGTGTGGGGGAGCAGAAGGGAGGCAATGCTACAGGGCTGATGCTGCCTGCTGTCCCAGCCCCTCCTGCTCCCAGCCCAGCACAGGCAGCCCCGGGAGACTTCCAGGGCATTCTCCCCAGGGGCAGACACCATCCTCATCTCTTTGCAGGGTCATTTTTTAAATCACTAAGTAAGTAGAGGCAAAGTCCAGAGAGCAGCTATGGCAAAGGTAGCACTGAGAAAGGGGAGTTGAGGCAGCAGAGGGGATGGTGAGTGTCCTCCACCTTCATCAGGAGTGACTAACTTGGAACAAACTGTGACAGAACACCTTGCCCCTAAACCAGGGATTGCATTAAAAACCACACAAACCTCAGGGTCAGCAGCTGCTTCACACCCTACACACAAAACCGCTGCTGCTTGCACTTGATGATCTCCCACTGTTGCTTTCTGTGCCCAAATAAACTTTTTTCTTCTTCTGGTTTCCCCATGCCAGTGTTATGGGATTATTTTATGCCTTAAAGCAGAAGGGTGGCTGTGCTCTCTAAGGAGGATGTGCATCACTTCAGCTCCAGCCAAGCTGAAAGGAGCCCTCAGCAGCCAGCCTGGCCAGAAATTTCCTCAGCAATGCTGTGGTCCCTCCTGCTGCCAGGCACATCCAGGGCAAAGCACAGCACACCAGGGGAGGGCTTTGCATGTAGACAGCCATCCATCCAACCATCCTGGCATCCCCCTCACAAACAGCACCCCCTGACAAATAAACAGACATTCAAAGTCTCTCTGGCAGATCTGATCTGCAAAGTCACGGCCTTTCATGACTTGCCCCTTTTCTGTCTTACACTAGGTGAAGAAAACCTGAGCACATGCTTCAAACACATCATTCACCATGAGAAACCATTATTTTACCCTATTCTGTGTCCTTTCACTGCCTCTCAAAGCTGTACCTATGAATTTTCTAGACGGTGCTTGAGTTTATTCATACTGGTCCACAAGGACATCGTGGTGTTCTTATTTTCCCCCCAGGGTTTACTTAAACCCTCAAAGTTGTGCTAGTCCTTCCACACTGAGATGGAGTTCTGTGATTTTGGGGCTGGAAGTGCATTTGTTCAAAAGTCTTATCTTGAAAGGCAATGAAAGAAACTGCTGTTTATGAGAGCTCTTGGTGACATAACAGTTGCTCTGTCCCAAACTGTTTGGACACAAGATGAGCAAACCTAATGCCATAAAGGCCTTCCCATGTCATGCCCCAGTCACAACATTACCCCCATGGAGAGGACAGGAGAACAGGTAGGAAAGCTGTTGAGGAAAGCCCACAAACTATTTACACCCGGAAAGTTTGAAGAGAAGAGCCTCAAAATGTCTGTTCTTTGAATGTGATACTCCTTATCTTGGGATATGATCCTCCTCTCCTCCTCTGGTGAGAGAGAAAATGAGATGATAGCAAGAGTCTGCATGAAGGGCTGAGAGGAGCAGAGCTCTGGTACAGCTGCTCAGCGACAGGAGCAGCTTTGGTGCTTATGGGATCCCATGAGGCCAGCAGAGAGACGGCTCATCCCTTAGCCAATGTCCCTGAAAGTGCCTTCATGCCCTTCCAGTTCAGGGTGTTATTCCCAGGAGAGAGCCATCTCTGGAGGACAGGACACAATCCTTGCCGTGGCACAAGGACAGACCAAACCAGTGCTCCTGCAACCACCACACCCAGGGCTAGCTCAGCCCCAGGGGGCTGAAGAGCAGTCAAGCTCCTGCTTTTTTCAGCCTGGGGCCAGCGAGTTCTGGGGCACATGGTTTGCTCCCCTCCCAGCCCCCTCTGAACACCTTGCACTTGTGCTGGCCAGAGGCAGGGGAGCAGAAGAAAAGCTCCTCTCTCGGTTATGGGCCAAGCATTATACAGCAAGGGTGTCCCATATCCGGGCTGCAAGTGCTTTGGGAAGCCAGCTGACTTCATTACCAGATCATACCCCCTGACCTCCCCACCGTGAAACAAGCTCACTGCTGGCCAGCCCCAGAGCTTGTTACTCTGCACTTCACCTTGCACACTGCCATTCAGCACTAACCCGCTGCCATATCCAGGCAGCACCTGAATTTTCACACCGCCGAAACTCTTACACAAGCAGTAAAACCCTAAGGAACCTCTTGCACAAGTATCTTATTGTTACTTTGTTATTGGGACTGACAAATGAGGAAATCCTCCCAACCACGGGCACGCTACAGTTATCATTGGGTGCCACATCCCACATCTACCTCCCAGCCCATCCCTGCCTCGAAGCACAGGATGCAGCACAGGATGCAGCCCTGTGAGCACACAGAGCGCTGCTGCTGCTGCTGTGCCACACTCAGCCTGCAGGTGCTGGGCCCAGCTGACACGGAGAGGGCAGAGGAGAGATGGCAAAAAACAGAGTTATGAATACACTGCAGGACAGGATTTATGCAAGACAAAGCTGCAGGTGCAGACGGAGGAGAAGGCCGGGCCCTGGGATGGGAAGGGGAAGGGGCAGCCTCGCCACACTCACCCTGATGCGCCGCATGGCTGTCACGATCTCCACGCGGCTGTTTGGCCGCGGCACATCCAGGCTCCCGATGTACTGCAAGGAAAGAAAGGAGATTAGTCCAGTTCCTGCAGCCCTGGAAACCCCATGGGCCCACCAGGATCTCAGTGGCATCCACAGAGGGAACCCAGGGTCACTTCTGGGGAATGAGCAGCATTTTGCCTGCTGCCCCTGAATGCTTGCATGCCTCCAGCCATTAAGCTGTTCCCTCACCACACCACTGCAAGTAGCCAAAACCCCTTTTTCTAGCAATAAAATAACTTCAGCCGTCAGGCCAGCAGGACTCACTCATCTAGGCCAAGATCAAAGCACACAGGTATAAGCAAATATCCCCTCAGTTGCAGTGAGTCATCTATTACAGAGCTGAATATTGGAATATCCCTAAAATAGCTGGCCCGACCTGTCCTGTGCCAGGCCCTCCATTATTTAATTGCAGCCCTGCCAAAGCCGTGGCTGCTATTGCAGGAATGCTGAGCCTCCAGGCCAAGCCTCCAGAATAAAGAAGCCGCTTTGCTATTCCAAGGGGACCAAAGGCAGCGCCACTGCGACCCAGCACAGAGAAACGCAGAACAAAAACCTTTTTAAAAATAAAATGGAAGAGGGCAGATTCTGAAGAAGGATCAGAAAACAGACAAGCGATGAAGAGTCAATGCTGAGCACTAAAAACGTGTAGTTAGAAGAAAAGCGCTTTGAGCCCATTTACTGGCAGTCTGTGCTCCCACGCTTCATCTCCACACAAGGGCTGACGCAACCTCGACAGCACAGCACGGGCACCAAACCCAGCAGGGCTCTGTGCTCCTGGGAATACAGAGCTGACACCTGGGAATCCTCTGCTGACACCAGGAAAGCCCAGGTGGCTGGTTCCCAGCAGCAGCACCGACATGGGTGCCCAAGTGTCTGAACAAGTGCTCAGGCAGAGGCTGCTGAGAGGGGTTATTTCTCTCCCAGCATCACTGCGTGACTTCCAGCTCCCCTGCACTGGGATTGTCACCTCTAAGGAGGGACGGCACGGTGCAGGGGAGGCATGACCAAAGCCTGGGCTTTGTGTGTGAACTGCCCCACAGGGCCCTCTGGGACAGAAGCTCAGGGAGCCCTGTGCTCCTGAGAGCCCTCCTTGCTAAGACCCAACCCGGCAGCTCAGCCAGGCCATGCCCAGACACGCAGCTCCTGCCTGGGGACACAGAGGCAGTGCCCAGTGCCCAGCACAGGGCAGTGCTGAGAGGAGATGTGCAGAGAGAGGATATAAAAATAACCCCAAACAGCTGGTGTGTCCCTCACATGCCGTGCAGGCTGTGTGGTGCAGGGCAGCCTTACATAACTGGGAACTGCAGCCCAGGCCACCCAGCCCCTCAGCGCCCTGCTGAGAGCACACAGCTCCCAGCAGCTCCCTGTCACAGCCCCTGCAGAGTCTGCCACCCCTTCAAAGGAGCAGCTCATCTGGGAGAGGCATCTCAGACATCAGTCCATCCCCTTTTCTAAGGTAAAGCCTGGAAACCATCAGAAAAAGCAGGAGCTGAGGAGGAGGGCAGAGGCAACTGAAGCCCTGAATCTGCAGTCACCATGCAGGACCTAAGGAAGAAGCCTTCCCCCATCCTGTTCTGCCAGGCAAACATCCCTGTTGTACTTCCCCACCAAGCTTTCCTACATCACTTTTCTGCCAGGGACCACCTGGGGAAGCAGGATTCTCATCTTATATGAGAAGGGCAGACTTTTGCACCCAGAGGAAGCCCGCCTTCCTCCAGCTATTCCCAGCCGCATGAGGTCACTGCCTGGAAATCCCTTTCCTTCTCCTGTGCTCTCCTTGCCCAGGCAGGTGCAGAACACAGCCATGGCCAAGGACAGGGCAGGCAGTGCCAGCTAGGCAGGAGAGCTGGCTCCCATGGCCACAGGAATTCCAATCATGCCAAGCTCCCTTGCTGCTCAGCATAATGTCATGGCCACAACAGAGTGTGTGAGGTGCCCTGCAAGCACAACCAGGCACCACCCCTTTGGACTGGCCTCCTGAGAAACAGCATCAGCAGTAGAGCTGCCTTGATGCAGTCCTTTCTGTGCTGCAGCTCATGTCCACACACACCCAAACCAAGGGGCACGGTCACAAAGGCTGCAGGACTCACCTTTGCTCCCCAGACTGGTGTCCAGAGCACCCTGCTGTATCCCACAGCCCGTGGTGCTCCCACCGGAGCCCAGGGCACATCCACCCCAGTGTGGGCTCACTGCTCACAATGACCACGCTCAAAGCTCCAAAAGCACCCCCCTCTCCCTCCACACTGGAGGCAGGTATTTTTTACACATTTCACACAACTCAGCAGATGGACAAAGCCTCTCAAAATTATTTTTGCCTTCAGGGCAGAAATCACATGTGACAAGTGTGCTGCAGAAGAGTAACCCTTCACAATGTGGTGAATATCTCCCCAAAATGTGGACTTGGGGGTTGGTCTTCCAGCTAAACAACTTCCCAGGCAAGCTGGGGGATGGTCTGAGAAACCACCCATATTCAGCTGTGATTTGCAGGCAACGAGGGCTGCTCCTGCTCCGCTCCCCTCCAGCCCTCCTACTCACAGCACCAATGTTAATTATGGGAATAGGTGTGGGAACAAGCAGGTGAGGCAAAGACAAGGATAAGCAAAGCAGCCAGAGCTTCCACAGTGCAATACTTCCCACTCACCCCACCCCTGAGACTGAGCTCCCTCTCTGCCAGGGCAGGAGCTCAGAGACCCCCAAGCATGGGCACTCCCAGGCACAGATTTCTGCCCTTCTCTAAGGCAATGTGCCCCCAGCAAGGTCCCAGCCCCCGCAGGGCCACTGTCCTGGCTGCCAGAGCTTAGGCCAGAATCCATGCCAGCGTGCTCACCCCACGGCAAAGGGAGGCAGGAAGGAGAAAGGAAGGTGCCCAAGACAAAAGGGAAGAAAATAAAGCTGTGCAAACGAGCTGACAAAGAAAATAAACCCGTGAGAGAACTTGCCCTCCCCAAGCCCCTGCAAGCCAAGGAGGAGAACGTGTGTATATAAAGGATGTGGCTTTTCCAAATAATCACCTCCAGATCCACGGCCCTACCACCCTGCCAAGGTACGGAGGGGCAGAACTGGAGTCCGGCACCCATACCCAAAAGTCAAGTGGGATCAGGGGGTCACAAATCCCCACGGGCTGCCCTGGGCAGCCTCCTCCTCCCCAGCCCAATTAGGGGAAGAAAGGCCACCTGCTGGATGAATGGGCAGCCAAGGGGGTCCCTGGTGCTGCCCTGGCAGCCCTCACGCTGCCAAAAGCCGTGCTGCTCAGGGCTGTGATGCCAGCACCAACCACCTCTTTTGTAGGATGCTTTTGGTCCTTCATATGCCCTGCTGCTCCTCATGGCCATGTTGGGATCCAGCCTTCCATCCATCCTTGCAGGGCCCCAGAAAGGGCAGTCCCTTCCCCTGCTGTGGGACGTGGCAGCACCCATCAGGC
Source organism: Serinus canaria (assembly GCF_022539315.1). Taxonomy (NCBI): domain Eukaryota; kingdom Metazoa; phylum Chordata; class Aves; order Passeriformes; family Fringillidae; genus Serinus; species Serinus canaria. The sequence continues at coordinate 30,202,164 of NC_066322.1, read as the reverse complement.
TTCTCAGCAGCCACAGGGACTCTGCTTGCTGTCCCCTCCCCATGCAAACAGGCTCTCAGTGGGCAGGAGCCCCTGCACACAGCCTACAGCGCTGCACCCTCTGCCCAAGGCTTACAAAAGTTCTGCCCAGCTCTGGGAAATGCCAGGGAAAAAAATAAATTTGTTTTTTAAACAGAAAACAAAGGGGAGCACTTTGCCAAAGCACTGTTTGCACAAGTCACACAGTTTCTCATTTTTCCTCCAGGCTGTTGAATACTGCTCGTTTTCTGCTCTGTCAGAAACGAATTTGCTTGAGAAGTTGCTTTTTCTGTGACAGCAGGTGGCAGATATTTTCGGAAAACCGAAGGCCAATCGCATCCCTGCCAGGGGACACCTTGGAAGGGGTGTTGATGGGATCGGTGGTAGGCAGAGGTGGGCAGCCAAAGCCTTCCTGGGGAGGAGATGCTGCCTTCCTGCTGCTCCCAGCCCAGCACTGCGTGCAAAGGTCAGGGCTGAATCATCCCTGCTCACAGGGGAGCCTGCACTGGCTGCTGCCGCTTTCCAGCTCCCAGAGCCACCTTGAGCCAGAGACCCCCACAGATGAGGAGCCACTGCTTCTCTACAGGAGCTGCAGGCAGGCACTGGGTGGGGGAACATGCTGGCACCAGCCCCAGGCCACCTTCAGGGCCAGGAGAGCCCTGTCTGGGCAAGGGGCCCTGCCCCTGGGCTAGGGAGGGGTTACCAGAGGTACCAGCAGCCAGATGGGAGGCACCAGATGTGTGGCACAAGGGTCCCCAGATTCCTACAGAGCCCAGGGTGGTGTGAGGCTGCACCAGGTACTGGGACATTGACCCTGCCACACGTGGCTGTGCCACAAAGTGAGGGACAAAGTGCTCAGGCACCGGTCTGAAACCTCCTTATTTCTCCTGGGGAACACCCAGTCTGCCTGCAGTCTGTCTGATAAGGGTTCCTCCCCAGGCTGCTGCTGTTAGGGACAGCAGGGAGCAACCCTTTCCAGGACTTTGCTGTCCCATTGTTCCTGCTCTCCAGCTGCCCAGGCGTGCCCTCAGCCCGGGGAGCCAAGGGTCTGAGCTGGCACGCTGTGCCCTGCCCCTCAGGAACACCCTGCCTTGCTGGGTGCAAAGGGGGAACTTTACTCAGACTGTGGTGTGCAGGCTCAGAGGCCAAACGGGATGGAAAATTCACAATGCCAGCTGACTTTAATGGAAAAAGGCCCTGGCTTCTATTCTGAGTCCAGCAGATGGGTGCTCTGCCAAGCTGGGCACCTCAGCCTTGCCCAGTTCCTCCCTGAGCAGAGCTCTGCACCCCAAGGACAACACATCCTGCCTTGGCAGCCAGGTAGCCTGAGGCCATGTGTCAGAGCCATCCAGGGCCATGCAGCTAGACACGGGGCATGAGATCTTACAGCAGGCAGGCAGAGCCCTTAAGGACAGTCAGTTTTGGGTGGTCTCACTCAATATTGGGTGGGTTTCAGTCAGTTTAGGGTGGATTTCACCTGGTTTTGGGTCAGTTACACTCAATTTTGGGTCATTTTCACTCCATTTTGGGTTGTTTTCATTCAGTTTTGGGTGGTTTCAGGTGGATTTCACTTGGTTTTATGCCCATGAGTCTGCTGATCCCAGGAGCACTTTTCCTGTTTAGGAGCTGCCCAGGGGCTCAAGTGCCAGCAACACAGAGCTCTGGGGACCCCAGGACACTCACCACCCCCACTCTCCCCTCCCAGCAGCCAAAAGAGGGCTCACCTGAACAGGGGAGACACCTGTGCTGAGGTGACGGTGCGGCACGGCCAGCAGGGCCCAGAGGGATGGAGTTTTTCCAGACAGTGAAGCAGGACTGTCCATTTGCTGTGTTTCCATCCCTCCCCAGGCAGGCAGCCCCCACACTGGACCTGAGCTTCCTGCACCTCCACCCAGCCACAGCAGGGCTGTGCAAGCCCAGAGCACTGCAGAAAGCAGGGCTGGCAGCATCCCACCCCCACTGCTCCCACGGGACCTCTGGGCATCTGCAGAGCCCACGTGCCCGGCCCCACAGCCTGGGCACGGCTTTGCCAGAGCTAGACGGAGTTTTCTTTGCTAAGAGCTCCACTAAGCAGCCCATGAACCCACTTCACAAGCATGGCAGAAATCTGCCACTGTTTCAGACGAGAACCTTTGCAGAATTGGGAAGGTTATTTATAGCCTGGGGCGAGCAATCCCGGGCTCAGGCTCACTGCAGCTTTGCACTGGGCTGAGAAGCCCCGACAGAGCACACCAGAGCTGCCAGCACAAACAGCCCCCAAACAGAGCTGCCAGCTCTCTCCCAGCCAGCCGGACTGGTGCAGAGCATCACACAACCTGTCTCCTGGTTCCCAGCCCTCCAGGAAAGGGACTCTTGCTGGGAAGGGAGCCTGAAGCAGTGGAGGGGAACTGAACACCTCGATCAGGGCTGCCTGCAATTCAATTCACTTTCAATGCCGTTATTTGCAACCCCTAGGTACATAAAAATATATACACGAGTGGAAAGACACATGTAGTCCCTGCTTGGTGCTCACCTGAGGCTATAACAGCTTCCCTGATACAGGATTTTGCTTTGGAGCAACTGGCAGTGCCTGCCGGTGCTCACAGCCCCTGGAAGGTGGCAGGCAGGTGGGCTGGAGAGGTTCAGAGGAAGGGACATAATGGATCAGACTTAAGTCTCCTCCATGTCCCATCTCCAAACATAGACAGCAGCAGATGCTCAGTTCAACTTCAGTTTCCCACGCACAGAAGCAGAGAAAAGCACTGACAGAAATGAGAGAAAGTGCCTGGTTGCCAAGACCACTTAAGGGAAAAAAATCCACCCCACCAGCCAAACACAAAAACCCCACCTGCTGCACAGAACAGCAACCCTCCCGAACCTCCAGTCTCACCTTTACCTGCAAGCAGGTCTGGTATCAGGAACAGCAGGTTTCAGCACATGGGATGCCAAGGCACATGGCAGTCCAAGGACTGAGATGTGTTTGGGCAGCCACTTCTCCCTGTGCCTGCACACAGGGGAGCAGCAGAGAGGGTCCTCACAGCCACCTGCCCCTTCTTTGGAAACCATGTACCTCAAGGTGCTGCGAAGGGATTCATGGGACTGAGGGAGTAAAAGCTGTTTCCAAATAATGGGCATTTGGTAGCTGGGACCTGGCTCTGGACCACAAGACCTCTAGGGCAGGAGGGAAACCCCAGCCCAGCACCAGCTCCAAGGAGAGGGACAGTAACAGCTTCCCTGAGCAAACCCAGCAGCACCCAGCACTCCAACAGACAAGGGTCTGGCAGCCCAGGGCCAGGCTCCACTGCCCCACTCCATTCCCTCTGCCTGCTGCTCTCTCTGGAGGCCTGGGGTAGCCTGAGTCACAATTTCTGAACACACAGATTTGCTGGTGTTGCACAAGGTGGCCTTTGGGTTTTGTCATGCAGCACCAGGGCTTTGGGAAGGTAACGAGTAAGCTCACATCCCTCTCCTTCTCATGGAGGTGGAGGAGAATAGCAGGCGTCCTGTCCTTCCTCTCTACGTTCCTGTTTATTTAACCTGAAAACCACTGCACAAGTGGGAATTTCTGTCCATTCCCCTTGCACCATGCTGCAGCTCCCAGTTCTTTCATCCAAATGTTTCAGCTAACCCAAGAGGCCAAGCTTTTGATTTTAATCAACAATTCAGACTGCAAGAGACAGAAGAAAACAAACATCCTGCCTCCCCTTGGAGCCAGCTCCTCTGATTCCCTGCAGCCTGACCAAGGAATCTCTGGGATACAGCGGGGTTTGGTGCCAAGAGAAGTGGCCAATGAAAACAGATCCAAAAGTGTGAAATGCGTTACTGTTCCTAAAAAATTGAGTGGGATTTTCCATCTCTTGGATTTACCTCCAGAAAATGGATTAACATAATCCTTAGGGGACACTTCGCTCTGACTCGGTGACCCTGTGCCAGCACACAAGGCTGCAAGTGGCTCTAGTGGGGACAAGAGGCACAAGCCTCCCGATGGCATCACAGCTCAAGTGACAGCACCACTCGCCTCACATCAAGTCCATCATGCTCTGCTTGACAAAGGTTCAAATTCTGACTGCCTGTGGCCACCCAGTCACCCAGCATGGCAAGACTCCCTCAGGAGAGGGACAAAGGGGACAAGAGCACTGATGCCAGCTGCTACTCATGGACCAAAACATGCACTACACCCACCACATGTGCCACTCAAAGACAGCAGCAGGTCCGAGTGTAAAAATCCAATTGAGAAGTAAAGCAATAAATCAGTGCACACTGCCTCAGGCCCACACTACCCCCCTGCAGGGAGCCCCAAGCAAGCTCATCAGGAATCTCAGGCTGCTGGAGCAAAGAGCACTGCTCCAGTGCTGCCCACACTATCAGCTAACCCAGGAGGATTTGAGGAGACAGCCACTCGAGTCCCGACATCCCAGACAAGCATTTTTCTGGTTTAATCTTCCCCCGAAGTTCTGCTGTAAATCACAGTTCCACATTTTTGTGACTCGTGCTGGGTGCCTGGCTGCAACATGAGCTGTGCGGGTGTAAGAGCTTGGGATTCTTGGGGATAAAAGGAAGTAAAGGAATGTAAGCATTTAATTAATCTTGAGCAATCTAATAAAAGGATAGAGTAATTGCCTCAGCCATCTGCACTCTGTATCTGGCATCAAGGGCTGCTGGAGAAACCCAGGAATTCGGAAGCCGCGTTTGGTACGGATTGTGCTTGGCATTAGCGTGTGCCGCCAGATACCAAATAAGAGAAAGAGGAGCTAACAAAGGCTAATATGCAGCACTGCATTAATGCAGCCAGACCAGCAGCGTGGAGCAGAGATGAGCCATGAGCACACCCAGGGGCTGCTGATGCCCTGTCCCACTGCCCAGCCTCCAGGCCGGGTCACTGCAGCTGGCACAGAAGAGGCACACAGGATTTGGAAGGGGAGATGCTTTGCAGCCTCCCAGCAGGTGAGGGGTGAGCAGGTGCTGGCAGTAAAACAGCAATCGGCTCCAATCACTCAGGAGCAAAAGGCTGCAAAGTTGAGCTTGAACAGCCTTTCCCAGAAAATAGTTGCAAGGCAGGTTTAAGTTTGCTCCATAAACAACTGTTTTGCTCTCTGCAGCACAGTGCTGGCCATCGGGCAGGTGATGGCCTCTGCAGAGGAGCCTCCCGCCCCGAGAAAAGGCGGAAAACAACACTTCGACACCTTCCTACGAGCCGCAGCCTTTGCCCCGAGGACATCGCACACAATTAGATGCCAAATTTTCTTCCCCTGACAGCACATGTTCTCCGAAGACTACAGTGTGTGACAGACGTCTGCCTTCCTCCCGCTCGTTTTACACCAGGCTTTTCTCCTAAATCAACCACACCTGAGTACCTCCGTCAGCATGATAACCGTATTCCTCAAGAGAGGAAAAAACGGGGCAGAATTTTATGTTTCCCCTTTCCAAATCTTCTGGCCAGCTTCTTCCCAGTTTGCTGCTGGCCAGCGTGCCTTGCTCGGTAGCTTGGCTTTTGCCAGCCTGCTGCGAGATGGCAAGTGCCAGCCTGCGGGGAGCCACAGCCGACGTGGAGCGAGAGAATGAAAAGTCACAACGGAAAAGAAACGATAAAAAGCCAAGAGCGCTCCGTGCCAAATCCACTAGCAAGGAGGTTTGATACGCGTAAAGAGAAACAGCAAGCGTTTATTCCGGGTGCGTGTCCCTGACCGCCTGCACCGCAAATGGCACACGGTCCATCCGGCCGCTGACACCAGAGGAGCACCAGGGTCCAAGGCACCCTGCAGACCCCAACCAGCCGTGCCCCATCCCAGCGGCGCACCGGCACTGCCCGCAGCACAGGAGCCGCAGAGCACAGCCCGAGCCCTCCGCTCCGCCCTGCCGGGAAGATGCACACGGGTCCCCCTTGGGGGCCAGCGTCCCCGAGCAACACCAAGCGGAGCCCTGGAGGGATGGGGGCCAGGGAGGGAGGCTGGGGTGAAGCAGGAGGGTGACCCCACTCCAGCCTGACCCATCCCACCACTCTGGGCATCCCTGCCGTACAGGCGGGAAGCCTCGCCCGACTCCAGAACCGAGTTTAGGGGAGACCAGGCAGCGCCAAGGGGAAGGGCTCCGCGGAAAGCCGAAAACCCCCACAGCTATGCCAAAAGAGAGCTGGAAAACCGGGTATCCCGGAGCGCCGGGGTGCAGCGCCGGGCAGCGACCCCCGCGGCTCCCCCGCGCCCGCCGCCAACCTTGGCCTCGAAGCAGATGCCGTGCTGGAAGGCGTCCTCGTTGTGCAAGGGGATGCGCAGGTCGTGCCGGTCGTCCACCAGGTTGTACTTGGACTTGGCGGGCATGGCGGCCCCGCGGCCGGGCAGCCCTGCAGCGCGCCCGGCCCTGCCGCCGCCGCCGGCCCGCCCCGCCCGGCCCCGGGGCGGGGACGCGCCCGCGCGGAGCGAGCGGGGCGGGGGCGGAGGCTGCGCGCCCCCTCCCCGGCACCGGCACCGGCAGTGGAGCGAGCGGGCGGCGGGGGCTCCGTGCCCCTCCCCGGCCGGCACCGCTGACACCTAGTGCGCGGGGTCGAGCTTGCGCCCCGCCACCAAACTTGGAATACATGGAGAACCAAAGAAGGGATAATGGGAAACGGCGCCTTGGGAGCCGCTCGGAGGGTGGGCAGCGCCGGCCGCCTCCCCGGGCCGCACATGGCGAGGCCGCTAGGAGCGGGCGCGCATTCCTCCGGGATGGGGAGCCGCGCCAGGGAGCTCCGCACGCAAATCTTTGTCTCTACGCCGGACACGGTGGAAACCAAGCGCGCTGGAAGTGGAAAATCTCCGTCTTGCGCTTAAAGAAAGACCAGTTCTGGAGACCAGACCCCCAGCCCTACTAGGCCCTCCCTTACCAAAGTCCCGAAAGCTGTGAATATGCTTCCCACCCACCGAAAGCAGCCCAGAGCTGTTTTCCAGCTGTTCGGGGAGCAATTCACATAGATCTGACCTCAAATCCAGGCTGTTGCACCCATCACCCCCCCACACACAGTGCACTCTAAGGTAGGGCTCCATCTTTCTGTGTTTGGATACCCACAGATGCTCCAGAGATCATCTCCCCACGTGTGCCTGAAGAGCCAACACGGCCCTCAGAGGCACTCCTCTCCACAAGAGAACCACAATTCCCAAAGTCTGTGTCTTGCCGTGCTTGATGTTCCTACAACTACAGCCCACTTCCCTCAGGGTTCCAAATGACTGCAGTGCAAAGAGCAGCACTGATTGTTGATCCTTCCCCGGGCAGAACAGATCCAGGGCCATTGATTTTTCAGCCTCAATCGATGTGGTGAAACTTGAGTTTATAAGACAGTTCAGTGCCAGCACTTCAGCCACATCTGAAAAATGTATTGTTCCACTCAAAACTGAGTGGGCTCCCCACCACCCCCAGGGGCTCTGCTGACAGTCAGGGCACAGACAATTATATGACAAGCTGAGAAATCCCTGTGCTCCATCGTGCCATGAGAGGTGTATGTGAACAGCTGTTGTGCTGCCAGTTTCCTCATGCCAGGCCCAGGGTGGGATTTCACAGAGTTGTCAGCACTTGGACAAGTGAATCAAGGGATCATTTCCCACTGAAAGCAAGACACGAGCGACCCCTGGGCTCTTGAAACCTTTTACTCGTGGTTTTGGGAGAGGGCAGGGGATCAGTGCTGTGTTGCAGTTTTGACTGCACCTGCAGGAATCCATGGGGGGAAACGGTGCAGAGAACTGAGCTTGGTCAGTTCCAATACCTGCTTGGTCTTACTTCAGCCTGGGGCAGGCAAAATGGTAGAACATTCTTAAACCTGGATCTGCTCCATGGTTCTTGCTGAAGGTTTCTGTTTAGCAAAGGTTTGGCTGATAGCATGGAAGTCCCAGGTGGTGGGAATGATATAGACACCACAAAAGTCCCCCGAGAGTCTCTCCAATGCCTGCTCCAAGCAGGGTAAGTTTCAGCTTCGAGACTAGAGCAGCATCTCAGGGCTGTGTCTAGGCATATTGCAAGCATCCCCAGGGACAGAGATCCCACAGCCTCTCTGGAGCCCTGTTCCTGTGCTAAATTTGATTACAGACACACATTCTTGCGAGCTGTAGAATTTCCACAGCCTGCAAAGCCCTGTGGATTTGGGGAAGAACTGAATTCCGTGTGGGGAGGCTTGCAAGCATCTCTCCAGTGAATGGTGCCCTCGGGGAGGTGTTCCCCCAGGTGCAGGCATGGGCATTTGATGGGAAGCTTTCAGATCCTGGGGGAACAAACCAGCGCCTTCCAGACAGTCGTCCCAGCGGGTCTGCCTGGCAGCACTGGAGTTGCTGACAGATGCCCCGGGCAGTCCATAGCCTGCTCCTCTGGCTTCTCCCACAGTGTTCTCACTGCCTGCTGCAGTGCCTGGAGCCAGCTCTTAAAATATTGGGTTCGACCAAGGGACAAGCCTCCCTTTGCATTTACTCCTGGGTTTTTGCACCACGGGCATGCGAAACAGCAGCGTGGGGGACAGCAGCTCTGCTGTGACCAGCTTGTGCCAAAGCCACCTTCCCGCTGGCCCGGTGTGACCGGGGATTCTCACTGCCTCCAGCCATTCGTACAGGCAGCTTAGGGCACCTGCGGCACTTCAGCGATCCCACCTTCTCGTTGTGTTACAAAAATCAGCGGGGTCTCTCTTGTTTTTTTTTATTTCCCCCCGCGATCAGTGACCTTACACCTCCCTGCCCTTGCAGCTCCCCGCCAAACCACCGCCTCTTGCTGGGAGAGCCTTTCCCGGGCTGCCGAGCCCAGGGTGGGCTGAACTCCTCAGCACCACCAGGTACAGCAGATCCGGGAAGGCCGGGGAGAGAAATTACCTCTCACACTCGTGTTTGGCCTACAAGTCCAGAACCTGTCTCCTCCCGTTCAAAATCAATAATTAGGAGCCCTGAAATAACCCGTCGAGGTTGTGTAACCGGTTTGCTCCTTGTCACATCCCCGTCCGTCCCCACCCGGGGGCGGGACCGGGGCTCGCCCGTCTGTGCCCACCGGGAGAGGACTTGAGGTGTCCCCCGAGCCCGAGGGGACCTCTCCAGCGTCGGGGTTCGGGTGGCAGGGGACACGGTTCTGGCACCCTGAGCCACGGCTGGGCTCGCCCGTGACCCCTCCGACCAGCCCCGCGGCGCCGGCGGCAGCGGGCGGGGACAGCTCGGTGCCGGTGCCGCCTCTCCCGGGATCTGCGGGATGTGGATTTGTAAGGCTGGTCTGCCATCTCCTGGGAAGGCCGAGAAATGCGGCATGGAAAACCCAAACTGGACGGAGGGTCCGCGATCGCCTGCCTCAGGCTCTCCCCTGCTTTCGGGGTGTGCGTGTGTAGGCTGCTCCCCCATGCTGTGCACCAGAGCCCCGGGGAAACAGCCCCACCGGCCATTTGCAGACTGCTTTGGCATCCTGTGAAGTCGAGAGGATGTTCTAGCGAGGCTAATGCCATCAGATGATAAAGCCCGTGTCTTTGTGTGCCCGCTGAGGGGCCATCAGCAGCAGCAGCATCCGGGGTGTCATGGGGTGCAGCGGGGACAGATGATCCTCATCCCACCTGGGGACACTGGTCTGCTCCTACCTGTGCCTTGGTCTGCAGTGAGCCACACACCCCAGCAGCAAAGGACCCAGAAGAGCTGGTCAGGGTGGTTTGAGTTTGTCCAAAAGCATCCCAAAGTCTTGGCAGGTCTGAGAGCTAGAAAAGAGATCATTTTGTACAAATACGTTAAAAATGCAAGCTGGCCTGTGAGTGTCAGCCTGCACCACCTAGTCTCACCCTTATAAAAAACCACTGTGAAAATACCACATTTTTCCACCAGAAAGTCCTATATCTTACTGTAATATCCATAGTCTATAGCAGGAACCTCTTTTATCTAACCTAAAATGCAATGTTTGCAGAGCACTTTGTACCTCCAACACTGTTGGGGCCAGCACAACGAAGCTGCAGCCTTCCCCAAAACTTGCCCCACAACTCCTGTGCCACAGCACTGTGGGAGGAGAAGACAGCTGCCCTCAAATGTGGCCATGGTGAGCCCATATCCCAGCAGGGTGGTACCCCCTTGCCTTGCTGCCTGAGTTCTCCAAGCAAGGGGTTCAATGAACTGTCGTTGATGCAGCACAGCACAGTGGGTTTGGGGAACATACCCCACACACTGCTTGTGCCCAGGAGGCTCCTCCTCCCAGAGAAATAATAAAAGGGCTTTTGGCCAGGAATGCAAATATTTTTTGCTGCACTGGATGCAGGTGGGAATGGGAAACGTCACAGAGCATGGCTGTGAGAAGAAGAGAGCAGATGGCAGACTTTGCAGTTCTGTACAGTAATTGGTAAAGTAAATTGGCCCTTAGGCAGTCACACAGCAAAGGTGGGATCCAGCTCACAGCTTGGTGATCCCATTGCTTTGATGTCCTTCCACAAAATCCTACAGCAGCAAATTGTTTCAGGGCCATGGCCCTGCAATTGGAGAGTGCTCTAGAGCCACCTGTGAGCCACCAGGGCACCCCCAAGCTTGCTACCTGTGAGCCTGTGGTGGGCTTGGGCTGGGAGCCACCTTGTCCCTGCAGTCACCTGCACAGCCCTGGGTGGCAGAGGTGCCAGGTGAGGTGTGCACCCCCAGTGCATGCTGTTTCTGCCCAATAAAACATGGTGATCAACATCTAAATAGCAAGGTCTGGGAAGGAAGCAAATAACTTCAGAAAGGGGAGGAAGGCAAGCCTGTTGGAATTAAGGTCAGGAACTTGCTGGCATTTGCTGACATTTTATTCTGATGAGCTGGCAGAGCTCATTCTCATCAGGCACACACTTATGTATGCATTTGTTTATTTTAGAGGTGGTCCTGAAAACAGCTTCAGATCTGGTTTTGAAAACATAGGCACATCTTTCATATCCAGTGGGGTACAGGCAGACTGTTTAATCAAACCACCTGAAAACTCAGATTTTGTCTTCATAGACATTTTGAATCTTTGCACTGTGGTTTCCTTTCCATTTGAAATTATCCCAAGTTTCTGGAAGTTCTCCACAAACCCCAAGTCTTGAAACATTTTTCTTTCAGAAAAACAAGCACTTGTTTTTGCTTCTGAAATAAATACACTCCCTGCAGCAGAGCAGGTGCCAGCTAAAATTAACACTGCTCCCTGCCAGCCCCAGCACAGCCGTGAGAGCCTGCCAGGTTTGGGGCAACCAGAGTCCCATTGCCATGGCAGGGAGCTGGTGGCAGTGGCACCCCACCCCCAGGAACTTCCCACAGGGCTCCACAGATGGAACAGTAGTATCCCCACAGCAGGCTGGGGCAGTGTCCGCATCCCCTGGATATCTCATAGCTTTGCAGGAGCCATCCCACACAATATTCCTCTTGCTCTTATCTCCATTAAACACCCTTAAATGGTGTTATGGGAAACACACTCTGCATAAACATTACTCTTGACCGTTCCCAGCTTTGTCAGCTGCAGTAATTGTCAGTGAACTCATCAGTAGCTGCATGAACAGATGCTCCTTGCAGTGAGAGCTGGTGCCATGGGCTGGCATGTGCAGCCACCTGTAGCCACTGCAGGGGCACGACATCATCTGAAATTTATTCCCAGTTTGTCACGATGCTGTTCTGAAGGTGGAATCACTGCAGAAAGAAAGGTCTTGAGGTTGTTTTTGTCTCTAGGCAGAGGAATTTTTACAACATGACTTCCCATCTCTGCAGGAAGTGCTCAAGGCATCCGGGGCTCCAGGCTAATCTTGTCCCTACAATCCCAATCCTGAGGATGCGACTGTTGGCTTTTATGTTGCAGCAGAGACAAGAAGGAATATGGTTTTTCTCAGCTTCTAAGGAGCCAGAAGAACATCTTCTTCATTCATGTGGCAAGCATGTAGCCATATTCAAATAATATGTTAATTGCACTGTCTAGCTGTTCAGGCTTCTGGTAGCAATCCCGCACTTTTGGCTGATAAATAAATACAATACTTGGCATTCTTCATGTGGGAATGCAGCTGATGACATTCACACATGTTACTGCTCAGTTCCCAAGTGCAGGACACCAAGCAGAGGAGGAGGTGTTATCCTGGGTGCTCTCTCCCCTGGATCACTGCAGTTACTTGGAGCTACCTTTGATATGTCTGTAATTCACCAAGGCTTATTTGCTGTATAATCAGACACATGGCCCTTTCCTTTAACTGCCACAATGATTCATTCTGCCACAAGCCTCCATTTATCCGGGGATTGACACGAGGTCACTCGATGAGGGAGGGCTGGCAGCCCGTGGGGAGCCCCCCGGGCCAGGCAGGGTCCCTCTGGCTCGGTGGGAGGGGTTGCATGTTGTGTTGCTCGCCTTTCCCGGGGCAAGGGCATGCGGGAATCCCCCAGGGCACAGACACAGCGGCGCCTGAGCGGCGCAGGCAGGGGCTGCCCATGGGCACAGCACTCCCAGAACACTGCCCGTGCCCAGCCCTGCTGGGGCAAAGTCCACACACAGCAAACCCCTGGCCTGGCGCTCACATGCACTGCTGGGCACATGTGCCAATCCCTGCCCCCAGCTGGGAAACCTCTCCCAGCTCTGCTTTTCTCCCACAGCCCTTCCCACATCCCGTTGATAGGAGCTGGCCAGCAAAGGCAATATTTCACTCCCACTCCCCCATATCTCACATGCTAACGCTGTAGCTCTGATATATTCTCCTAAAGGACCTCTCAGATCTGGGCAATGAACATTTCTGTGCTTGCAGCTCAACTTTCCTGCCTGGAGATGTATTCAGATGAACCAATAATATATATCAGCTCCCAAATCCCAATGACTGTAAATACCAAGGGAGAATTAAAGCAGCACAGTTAATAGTCCTGGGGAATTTACATAATTCCTCTGCACCTGGACACTGGGAAAGGAGGGATGAGCAGTTCAGGTGAGTGCCTGGGGGCTCAGGTGCTTGCTGCTGCCAGGACAGATGGACACATGGAAGGAAGGAGGTATGGGAAGAGATGTGGCAATGTGCTGGGCGTGCCAGTGGGGTAAGGGTGGGGAACAGGGATGCGGCAGCAGGGGTGGGCACGGGGCATAACCAAGACTCACAGGAGGAGATGGGAGGTGGGATACAACTGGAACCATTTTCACAGCCTTAGCTGCAGATAGCACGCAGGGAATGGCATCTGTCCAAAACCAGGGGGCAGGGATTTGCCCTGGGCTGTGAGCAGGTGCCTGGTGTGGGGAAGGAGCCTGCTTTCCTCGGGCACGCCGGAGCTGCCTCCCTGCCGGCGGCTGGGGGAAGCACAGAGAGGTCAGCGGGATGGGACACGTGCCAGAGGGAGTGTTGAGCAGGAAGAAAGCTCTTGAGATTGTCCCTCTCTTGGTTTCAAGGACCAGGTTATTTTGGAAACGTACTGTGGAAAAATGCCCACAAAGAGAAGAAGGCGAGGAGGGTGAGAGTGGGTGCAGGGGCTCAGGGGGAGGGCAGCAGCGACACCTGAGCCCTGGGGTCCCCACCTAATTTTTCCTTTCTGCTCCTTTTGGGGCCTGATTAGGCATCAGCTGAATCCCGCTGTAGCTGGCTCAGCCCCTTCCCAGAGTAAGGGAAGAAATTAAGGAAAACTTTGTTTCCAAACAATTGCAAATGCATAGTTGGAGTATCTGTAATTTAAACTTGAATCCTCCTTCTGCTAAGAGTGATGGATGGCTTTTCCTACTGCTTTGAGAGCCCTTGGATCGTGCATGGCAGATGCCTCCCTGATTTATGGCTTGCCTCTTCCCGGAAAGGGAAACAAACAGCCCAATCCTAATTACCACACTCTTGTTAGGATACTTTTCTCCACTGCTTCCATCTTATTACCCAGGCTCCGCACTCCACCTTTGTGCAGCTGACTCGTGTGCTATGGGGAACCTTGGCATGGATTCAAACCAGCTCAGTTGCTCTCGTTTTCCTGGTGAATAAGTTTATGTGCTCTGCAGATGCACGGCCTGCCAGGAACTGCATTTTTTCCTGAGTGCCTCAGTCAAGGAGGGGGTCAAGATGTGAGGATGGGGATGATGGGGAGGACGGAGAAAAGCCAGTGCCAGTGGTATTTTCCCGCCTCCAACTGGTGCTGGCAGAAAGGAGGGAGGGAGGGATTGGGCCACTAAAAATAAATGTTCTTCTTGCTAAAGAGAATCTTGCTGGTTCAACTCTTTCCTATTCTTTTGTGTGTGAGAGCAGTTAATTCTCCTTGGGAGCCCATTCACTCAGCAGATGTTGCTTTTCTTTGTGTGATTAGCTTGAAATCAATGGAAAATAATCCTGCACTCCAACAAATATCAGAGCACGCGATTCCAGTGCCACAAGGTGCTCCCGCAGCCCGAGCAGAGGCTGAAATTACTGCCCCTAAGAAAGGGGCACAGGAATGTGTTTGTGCCTCTAAAACAGCACCGTGGCCCCAGTCTCTGTGGGGATGGGGGAAATGCCAGTGTGCAGCTGCCTGGACTCCCTGGCACAAGGACAGCAACACCCCAGAGGAACCCACTGATGCCCCCATGCCGGCCAGCCCAGCAGCACGGGCTGTACAGGGAGGAGATGAGAGTGACATTGGCTGAGCCCAGGGAAGGGGAGCACCCTGAAAGCCTCTGTGCCTGTGCACAGGCCCCTGTGCTTGGTACAGCCTGCAAAGCCCAGCCCTGTCCACCCTGGCCGAGGGAGGAATGCTGCCAGCAGTGATGCTACTGACAGAAGTGCCAAGCCCTGACCCCGCCAATGCTGTCAGCTGAGGTCTTCTGGCTTAGCTGCCGTCTAAAAGGGAGCCTGTCAGCCACATTTTAATTCACATAATGTGTCTCTTCTTTAAAACTTTTAAAATCAGACTGCCGACTCAAATGCTAGGAGAGCTAAAGTGTTTCACTGTATCTGTGCTGTTACCTTTACCAGCCAGAGACCCAATCTCATCAAAGAGCAACATCAGAATTATCTGATGTGCAGAGTCCCTGCAAAAGTCAGAGGATGGGGATGAGTTTTCTCCCTATCACCCACTCTGAACCCACTGAATCCCAGTAAACATCCCTTATTTATTGGGATGAAGTTTTGAGGGTTGCTATCCCCAGCACCAGCTCTTCACCCGCACCTTTATGGCCCTTCAGTCAGTGTGTCCAGCTGCAGCTCGCACTGATGCCCACCTCTTCTCTCCTCCTTCTCATGCCATGTGGGAAAAGATCCTTATTTCCCATCACCCTCCCTCCTGGTGCTTGAGCTCAGCAGCCTGGGGCCATCCCCTGTCACAGGGACAGCTGTGTCACTGCTCTGCAGGCAGCCCAGGCTCCAAGCCAGCACCATCACATCCTCCTGCTTGTTCAGGTGATAGCTTTCCCCACCAGGAAATCCTTTGGGTCACACAACAAGTATTTCTATTTCAACTTATTTGCAGTCAATGCTGTTTCATATTTCAAAATCACTTTTTGTGTTCTGAGGAGGAGGGAATAGCCCATGAGAGCTTTTTTGAAGGTGGTGTCTCTAATTTTCCTTTCAGACATATGAAAATGCAAATCCTTTCCAAATGGCATTGGACCCTTGAATCCAGCAATATATTTGTGTGGCAGATTTGTTCCCAGTCCCTGAAGCCTTGCCCTGCCTCAGAGCTGTGCTGGAGTGCTCTCTGCTGTCAGCATCAGCATCTCCCCACTGGCTGGAGCCTCAGTGGGAGCGGGGGCCTGGCACTTGCAGGTGCCTGGGTGGGCTCAGGTCAGCTGGGCTGGCCCTGCCTGGCCCTGGGACACTGACACCAGCACTGAAAAACTTTTTCTCTCCCTTGTCCATATCCTGAGATGTTTCCAGGAGCAAAGGGGGCTCTGCCATGCTGATAGCCAGCAAGAACCTGGTCCTTCTGCCTTCAGGGGAGCCAGGACAGCCCCCACAGCTGGGGAGACATGAAACCCATTAATCATCTCCCTGCACCATGCCATTGCATGAAATTGGATTTAGCACCATTAGCAGAGCAGCTTCTGAGCAGCTCCTCAACTCCTGCTGAAACCACTCTCCCATTGCAAAGCTGATTAACAGAGTGCGTCCGCAGTGTTAATTAACCTAATGAACCCTGACGATAAAATTGGAGCCCACTTAATCCCCGGTGCCCGCTGTGCGTGCAGGTGAAACAGCTCGTGGTGCCACAGCTGCCTGCAGCTGCTGCAGCAAGTCCAGGGGACTTGGCACTGGGGCTGGTGGCTCTGTGCAGCCCCAGGGCGTGGGGAAGGAGTTGGTTGGTCTTTGCCCTCTTCACTCGTAAAATTCCATGGAGGGTTGGAGGTGGCAGATGGACAACTCACATCAGAGCAACTCCTCAATGTCCTCACAACCCCCTGGGCTGGAGCAGTAACCTCTGCAGAGACCCCAGGTCCCACCCCCAGGCACTTCTGCACAAAGGAAAGGAAAACAATGAACTGCTCAGGGCTGTGTCAGTCTGTGGTGTCTGGCTGTGCTGCCCTGGCTGTGACAGGCTCAGGCCTGTGGGGACGAGGCAGGTGATGGACAGGGTGAGAAGGGGAGCTGGGCATGCTCCTGGCCCGAGGGCAGCCCCCAGCTGAATCAGAGCCACAGTCAAGCCCCGGCCCAGCCTGCCTCTGAAACTGCTCCAGACTTCTGCAAGGAGACAGCTGCAGCAGGATTTCTGTCCTGGCACCAACAGAGCTCTGTGGTAAAGGAGTGTGAGCTGGGAGCTGGCCACGCTGGAGCTTTGGGGACAGCTGGGGACAACGGCCACACACCCCACACATCTATGGGGTGCCTGCAGGTGATGTGAATTCTCCAGCATTTGGTGCTTTATGGTTCTGACAGGGTTTCTCTCTGCAGAGATGGATTGTTGCTTGGCCAGAAACACTGGGCTTGAAGCAGGGAATCATCAGGCAAGTGATCCTGGCCACAGCTCTGCAGATCATAATAGCCCCTTCTGGCCCTAAAGCTTGTGAATCTATGAATCAGATCATTATCAAAATGGCTATGCCACTTCCCTGTGACATAACAATCATTTGAAATCTATTTTAATACACAGAATATGAAAGAGGAATGTCCCATGGAAACAAAAATGTCAAAAAACCCCATGAATTCCATCTCTTACAGTAAGTCAGCTAGTGGCCTTTTGTGCTGTTTTTAGGAAAAGGAGAAACAGCCCCCTCCTGCTTCCCAGGAGCCTTGCTCCCTGAGTTCCACCCACCTCTCCCTAGCCCTGACTACCTGCTCAGCAGCCCTGAGAAGTCGTGGCACGAGCAGGGCTGTGGAGTCAGAGAGCAGCCCAAGGAGAAGCTGCCTTTCCTCACTGGAGCTCAATTATTCCCTTTCTGTCCAGTTTCTGGAGTTCTGGGAGCTCAGAGCCTTCCAGGGTGCAACAACAACTCAGGGGAGGAGCTAAGGGGCCAATTTAAAGGCAGGTTCAGTCACTGGGAGGCTTCGTCCTGCACTTGCTTTGTGCCTGGCCACCCTCAGGCTGCTCTGTTCAGAGGAAAAGATCCAAAACTCACAGGAGAAAACTCTTCTGAGCCCAGAATGAAGATGAAATGCGATGCACTTTTTCCTGAAGACTTCTAAATGAGAAATGTGAGCCCACCATAAGAACTTGTGGGAGCCTTTGCATGTCTGGATTTCTAGAGGGAGTCTCAGGGACTGGAGTCAGGGCAGTGAAACTGGAAAGAAGCAGTATTTCAGCTGCCCAAGTTGTTTACAATTGCAGGATGATGGGTATAGGAAAAAAAAAGAAAAATAAAGTAAATGGGAAAATGAGTAAGATTATTTTTCTATTTTGAACCTGTAATACTCTATTCTGTGGCTTGTCCTGCAGATAAGCAAATGACAGATACTTCAAGTCCACCAAGATGAAGTTATTTAGTATTCCTTCAACATGGAGAGAAATGGAAATGAAGCCTAATAAGGCTCCTGAACTCTTTCTTTACTACCCTCAGAGACAACCAAAAGGCACTTAATTTCCTGCAACCCAAGAGCATAAACCACACTCAGACACTTTATAAAACCCATCAGGCATCTTTCCCAAAGATTCAATAAGTAGGACAACATTTTCAAGAAGCTGCCTGGAGCTGCAGGAGCCCAGTGCCCCTGCCTGCTCCCCTTCCTGCCCCGCTGTGCCCTGCTGCCAGCAGAGCCGGGGTGACCCTTGGGTGGCACCAGCTCCCCTGGGCAGGGGCAGGGCTCTGTGTCTGCCTGGCCCTGGCAGCAGAGGTGCAGGCTTTGCTTTGACCCCTGGGCCCGGGTCAGAGCCCTGAGCTGCACTCCCGGGGCCTGGCACAGACAGAGCAAGGTGCAGAGGTGGCTGTCCTGCTGTGGGATGGTGCTGAGGGGGGATGAATCCCCTCCCAGGGCTGCTCAGCAGGATGGGGGCTGTCAGAGGGGTCTGTCTGTCACAGCAAGTGCCCAGCTGTGGGTGCTGAGCCCCATGGCAGGGCATGGCAGCCCTCCTGTGGTTTCACAGCCCCACAGCTCCCACAGCATCCTGTGGGAAGCCTGAGGGAAGCCTGGCAAGCCCCTGCCCAGGGCAAGGCTGGATTCTGGAGGGTTGCTGCTGAAGCAGAGGGAAGATGGTTGGATACACAAGCACACTGGCTTGGAAAAGGAATGGAAGGGGCAGGCATGGAAAAGGAATCCCACCCACAGGTGGCATGGCATGGGCAGGGGGCTCTGCCCACCCACACTGCTCCTCAGGGGAAGAAAAAGGCCCAGGTAAGAAGAGAAGGCTCTGAGCTGTGTGCACAGAGGCCTGCAGGGAGGATGGGGGCATCCCCTTCCATGTTGGCCTCCTGCAGCATTGGGATGATTCAGAGAAGGGGAGCAGGCCAGGGAGTGTTTGCTGCCCGCCCCCCCCCCCAGTTGAGAAACAGGGAACCGTGCTGCCTCTGCACCTGGGCAAGCAGATTCCAGAGCCACTCCATCTTTGCCACACACCTTAATCTTGCATCAAAAGAGTTCAGGGACCAAACTACTTCTGCTAAAGGGAGAGGTCCCTGTGCCTGTGGGTAAAAAAGGAAATGATGTGACTGCACAGTGGCAGTTTGGGCATCCCCTCCCTGGTCTGCACTCTTCAAACTCTGTGCCATGGTCAACAGATCCTGAAAAGTAAAGGGAAGGTTCCTGTGTGTACCCATTCCTGGGGCAGGACGGTGTGCTCAGGGAGCAGTGCCAGGGGAGGGGCACAGCTGGTTTCTGTGCAGCAGGCAGCCTTTCTATATCACACACGGAGCTGGAAGGAGCCCAAAACCTGCAGCTGTGTTGAGCAAATTGGATCGTTGTATTAGAAATCCAACAGGAGGAATCTGTGAACAAGAGCAGCATGGTGCTCGCTGGTTTTCATCTGAAGAGGGATTCAACAAGGCAAACCCACTTCCCACCATTACCTTGGCCATGAGATAAGGGGGATGACAGCTTGATATCCCTGCCATCACATCTCCTGCTGCCCATGCAAACAGCCTGTCAGACCCTCACAGCCCTGCCTGCCTCCCCAGCTGACACGGCCCCGCTGGGAGCACACAGCACCCAAGCCCCAGGGGTCTGCAGAGCAGAACATGCAAGCCAAGGCACAACAAGTCCCTGCACAGCCTGGTGCAGCTGGTGAAAAGCCCTGCCCTGAGGCCAGTGGCAATGGGTGGCTTCAGGGCACGGGCAGTAAGAGCCAGGCAGCCTGGCAGACAAGTGCCATTTTTGGTGCTGCTGGAGGGGGATGTCAGAGACCCTCCTGGCTGTAGGTGCCCAGGACCCACTCTGGGCTGCTCACTGTGCGCTCTGGATGTGCCATTGAGCACTGGAGCAGAAGGGTATGTGCTATCCTGGCCACTGGGCTGTGGGGCTGGTCTCATGACTGTGCCCCATTTGGGAGAGAAGTGACCTGCAGCCCCCCAGGGAATTCCTGGCACAGCCAGCTGTGACTCCACTTCCAGCCCCTTTGCCAGGAGAAACCTCAGCCCTCCTTTTGCTGGCAGCATGACATGAGCTGTTCTGCAGGAGGCCTGGTTGGGAGCCCCAGCCAGCCAGCAGCACCAGGGGCTGATCTGTCACTGTGGAGGGCAGCAGCTTGCAGGGGAGGCTCAAGCAGGACTTGTGCTGCCTGTGGCCATTAGTCCCTGGGGATGGCAGCACTCCCACAGCCCCGGAGGAGAGCCCACCTGCAGGAGTGCGGGAGTGCTAGGGCTCCCTGTGCCTGGGCTGGCACAGCCTGCAGCAGGCTCGGGTGCCTGTTGCAGCACACTCAGTAAGAGGAACCCAAGTTAAATGTCAGCTGGGATTTGGCATTTTATCTCCGAGTGGGGCGAGTGACCTTTCTGGTGGCGGTGGGCACGTGTTCCCAGCGCAGCTGGGGGAAGCACCTGGCCACGCACTCAGCTTTGGCAGGAGCTACATCCATTCTTTGCTGATTCCTTGCTGCCCTTGGGTCACTGTTAAACTTGTCAAGAGTGATTTACAGCTGTGTCAACAAGTGGGATCCAGGCTGCCGGTCCTCACTGCAGGGGGGAAGAGGAGGAATATCAGCAATAGCTCCCAAGGCACAACACGGACTGGAAGGCAGGAAGAGCGTAGCTGCTCTCCCCACCACAGGCTTGCCTCCTCAGCAGGGTTGCTGTAATTGCTCTGCATTTCCTAGGGTCTGATATGCCCCTGGACATTTGTCTCACCATTCAATGCAGCTGAGTCAGTTTGGCAGGGCTGAAATTCAGACTGCTGCTCACAGGGGTCGGTACCTTCAGCTTGTCTCTGCAGCAAGACAAGAGGCGATGTGCTTGTCTCCCCAAAGCCACACAGTCCTTCCCTCCCAGGGAAGGCTTTGTGTCTTGAACCCCAGAATCACCGAAGTTGGCTGTTTGGCCCCAGTCCAGCCCCTGCCTCTGGACAGGGCTATCACCAGCCCTGCATCTGGCCCTGACTGTTTTAGCTGCCTTTGATTTCTCCAGATTTCTCCTGACCTGGGGCAGGGACCCAAACCAGCTCTGTCTCAGATGCAGCCTTCCAAGCACCAAGCAGAGGGCAGCAAGTCCCCTTCATCTCCTGGCCTTGTTTCCCCCAGAGGAGGCCAGGATGTGGCTGCCTTGCCCTGCCATGCCTGTGCAGGCTGGCATGCCCGTGGGCCTGTTTTCTGAGGAGGAAAACACAAACCCTTGTCCTCCCAGAGGTGTCGGAGAGCTGCCACCAGCCACAGGGCCATCACCATGGAGCAAAGGCTCTGGCTGGCAGTGGGTGAAGCTGGGTCAATGTACAGAGGAGGAAGCTGAGCTTCTGTGTCACTCCCATCAAATCCAGCCCCCTGCCCCTCGCACAGCACCGGAGGGTTCAGCAAACCAAGCCAAGCCAAGCCAAGGAAAGACACGATTCACTTCTGTTTAACGTCACAGGTGCCTGCAGAGCCCTTCTGCTTCCTGGGAAGAGCTGTAGAGCCCTTCAGCTGGCATCAGGCACTGCCTCCTCATGGCAACAGGCCCTGCTTCTCAGGAACCCTTCTGCCTGCTGCATCCTGACTCCAAGCAGGGAACTGGAGAATTTCCTGCCTGCAAATCCCTGCCATAATGCCTTTCTGAGGTCAGGTGGAGAAAGTACACGTCGTCACTCCCTGGAGACCCTTGGAAGCAGTACTGGAGGGACATGGCATTTTCCTTCTGCTTTATGGCTGGAACAATATGGACAGAAAGGACTCGTATGTTGGAGGGAAATACAGAGCTGCACATAGCTGATGTTTATTTCCCAATGAGGAGAATTACTGTAATCACTGACAAATCTATAATTGCCAATGAAAAGCAGCAATGGAAGCAAGAACATGCTGGAGCACGTCATCCCATTGCCAAGAAATACACCCACAAGAACTGCCATTCTCCCTCTTCTACCTTCAATAGGTGAAGAAAATTGTCAAATGTTTGCTCTGTGGAGCCTCAGACTCAGCTGGGTCACCTTCCCATACAGATGGCCTGCCAGTTCTGAGGTGATGGAAAAGTCCCTTCTCTATCTCCCCTTAAAATTTCTGCGTGGTGAGTGGGTTCTGCTTCTCACTGGGGGCTATTCACATGTGAGTCAGCTGTAGTGGAGCTGATTTAAATGTATCATCCTGACAGTAAAACCTGCTGGGAAAAAAAATTACCTTAATGAGAAATCCTTGAGAAGTTTGGAGCAACTGTCCTCACAGCTCTGCAGAAGGAATTCTGACAGCAGAGCATGGATGTCTGCTAGGGAAAGGCAGATCACAGAATCCCAGGATGGTTTGGGTTGGAAGGGACCTTTTAAAGCCACCTAGTCTAATCCCCTTGCAATGAGAAAAGACATCTTCAACTACAGCAGGTTGCTCAGAGCTCTGTCCAGCCTGATCTTGAAGGTTTCTAGGATGGGGCCTCCACCAGCTCTGGGGAAGATGTTTGTTGGGCTCAGGGGCTGCTGGCTGGGGAGGGTTTGAGACCCGCTCTCACACGTGAGAGGGCTGAAAAATAACCTGATTCCCAAACTGCATGTGCTGGGATTGCTCTGGCAGGACTGTATCTATGCAGGAATTCCCCATCCATCTCCCTCCCTTCGGCATTCTACTCCTCCTGCTGCAAACACAGCCTGCTGCCATCATTATTGGTTTTGCTGTTGTTATTATTATTACATATCACTATTTAATTGCATGTAAATTTGCAGTATCTTGGAAAAAAACAATGGAGGACGTGTAATTTGAAATGCTAAAGAGAACAGGAGCAGACAGGGAAGATGCAGTGCATCTAGTAGGAGTATTGAAGAGGTGATGAGGACATTCTTAACCTTAATTATTTCAAATCAACTCATTTGTAGAGTGTGTAGGTTTATGAATCAGATGAAATGTAAATTGATTCATAATTTCCTTTAATTTTCTGCTCTTTGGAGAATTTGAATCCATATTAACATAACCTGTACCAACCAGTTACTAAGAGACAGGAGAAAATTAGCATGGGCAAAGTGGGGAGACTGGCATTTTCATCTGCTCGAGCCCACCTGCTGTGGGGAGCTGGGGACTGGGGCTCACTGGCGTGGGGCTGATCCCATCAGAGAGGTGGAGATCTGCTCCTCAGTCCCCTCCAGGCAGCCTCAGCCTGCTGTTTGCAAGTGTTCTCTTCCAGTGCTTTTCTTTTTTGGTGACGTTCTCCTTTGTCGTTCGCTCACTTGCGCTTATCCTCCTGGTGCCTGTTTTCTGCTACCCAAAAACACACTTGAAGAGGAATGGATGAATCCACTGTGTTGAGCAGTGCTGGAAAAAGAGGGTCTCATAAGTCACAGCACAGAAGGACTGCACAGAAATTTTCAAAGCTCCTTGCGCTGTGCTGCTGGATGTCCCAGGCTGGTGGGTGATGCAAAGTGATACCTTGTCCCCCAGCAGGAGCTCTCTGCTGTCCCAGGGATGTGCAAGCCTCTGAAGTATGGTGTGAACCTAGCACCAGCACTTGTCATTTCTGCTTTCGAAGAGAAAGCTTTCCTTTAGAAAATAAGAAATTACAGGCATTACCAGCTACAGGAAAAAAAAATCAGGCTGTAAGAATAAGGATGTCTACAAGCAAAATTATTTCCTTGCTCTTTTTACTTGTGTCGAGTCAGATGGCTTTGCTGTGCATCAGGGGGCTGAAAGGGAATGTGGATGAAGGTTTGGGGACAGGGTGTTCATGCCCTTCTCCAAAGCAAGGCAGCATCAAGCCATGTACAGCAGCAGTCCAGGCTGACCTTGCTTGCAAGTCCTCTTGGGCAGTGACAAATGCCTCCCTTTGGAGACTGCTCTTATTTCAGGTTGGACAGAAACCAAATGGAAAAAGCACAGGAGACAGCTGGCCGTGTGGGAAGCTGGCTTGCAGCACTCTTGCTCTGCAATGGGAACACTTTGTTGCCATTTCCATTTGTCCTGCACATCATCCTCCTTGAGTCAGCTGTGCTGATGTGGGGTGGGCAGCTTGGGCATCTCTGCTGCTGCCAGTGCTGGTGACACCCGATGCCCAGAGTTCAGCAGCCATGCAAAGCCCTGTGTTTAGCTACGAGGCCAGGCCTGGTGATGGTCAGGGGGAGGTGAGCCATGGAAGTGTTCAAGGCCAGGCTGGATGGAGCTCTGAGCAACCTGACCTCATGGAAGGTGTCCTTGCCCACGGCAGGAGGGTTGGAACAAAATTATCCTTAAGGTCCCTTCCAACCCAAACCATTCAGTGAGTTTTGCAGAGGCAGCAGGAATTTGTTCCCAGCCCAGGAGGTGTTGGCAGAGCAAAACCCAACACAACCATAAACATCTCAAGGTGATATTCACTGTTGGCACTCTCTGCAGTCTTGTTCCTGCTCCCAGTGGTCAGGGATTGTTATTCCCTTGCAACAGTGCCAAGAGAGGGGAGATGCACGTGCCCCATGCAGGAAACTCAGTTTGTGGCAAAAGACCTGCACAGGCACATCCTTGCCAGTGGATCAATTGTGCTGACTAAACCAGCAGCTCATGGTAATATTAATGCAATAGAAGCAATCAATAGTGGGATTCAGTTCAGGGGAGAGGGATTTCGTGGCTGCCTCTTGCAAGCACAAACAGATATTTTGTCATCAGCAGTGCAGTAAATCAGCATTTCTGAGACCAGCTGCCCAATTACTGAGGCAGCTTGAGGATGGGAACTGTAAATTGGATGTATGCAAATACATAATATGAAACAGTAAACACCTCCCAGAATTACTGAGGAATCTCTGGACTGAGTTGCTGCTCCGGGCAGATAGCCAGGAGTGCAGGCTCCCAGGGTATGGAACAGAAAAGGTGTCTGAATGCTTTTGGTGCTCACCACCATCCCCAGGGCCCTGTGAGACCAGCTAAGAGACCTGAAAACCTCCCATGATTTGCAAAGGCCCACAGCTGTGGCTGGCAGGACCATAGAGTACCTGGTGCATCTTGGGCTATTTCACAAAATGCTTCACCTCCAAGAGAGGAAAGATTCAGGTCAGATGTTAGGAAGGAATTCTTCCCTGTGGAGGTGGGCAGGCCCTGCACAGGTTCCCCAGGGAAGCTGTGGATGCCCCTGGATCCCTGGAAGTGTCCAAGGCCAGGCTGGACAGGGCTTGGAGCAACCTGGGATAGTGGAAGGTGTCCCTGCACATAGCAGGGGAGTTTGAACTGGATGATCTTTAAGTTCCCTCCCAAGCCAAGCCTTTTTGTGATTCTGTATGCTGCTTTTCATCTCCTTCAGGGCCCCTTGGTGTTGTGGACCTCTGGGCTTCCACAAAGATAGGAGCCAGGAGCCAGGAGCTGCGAGACATGCCCAGCTCCACGCCATCACATGAGGGTGATGTGGCCGTCACATATTTCCACATCCTTGCTCTTGTCTTTTCCGAGCACATCCTGTGCTAAGGAATTACATCAATTTTGTCTTTTCAACAACTTAACAAGAAATAAAAAAAATATAACAGTTTCTTTCCTTCTTTCACAATTTCTTTCCTCTATTGTACTTGGAGAGATAAGGTAAAGCTGCAATTCAGAGGGAACCTGAAGAACTGGAAGTGACAATGATAGGACAACTCAAAGCCTACACTGGTGCCCACAGCAGGGATGAGGAAAGCCATTATTTCAGTGCATTCACAGGGAATATCCCCTTTACACAGCACACTGTGAAAGCCTGCCCAGAATACACGCTCTCCTGTGCCTTTTCTGAAGGACTCCTTCTCTAGCTTTGGTTCTTGTATCTCCTGTCTTCACCCACAGACCTCCTGTCCTCCTGCTCCGTGCAGTGCCTGCTTTCTCCCAAGATGTGTCCATCCACCATCCCCTGCTTGGGGCAGCCCTTCTGTGCTCACATGCAGCTTGGGGCAAGCAGGATTTGTGTAGGTTTTCTCATTTGGTCACCTGCATGTGTCTGAGAGAGGCGGTTTCCCTGCTCATCCAGAGGATGCCAACAATTTGTGGGTGACCCAGCTACGATCTGCACCAAGCCCATCAGGTTTTGGTAATCACCTGGACAGTCAGCTGCTCCTGCAAGCAAAGCTGTCATTGCATTTTCTGCTTGGAAATTGCTGTGTTTTCTGTGCTGGACACTGGACTGTCCTATCATCTATTTAGTGTCTCCATGGACAGGTGCTTAAGGAGTGTGGGCATGTTTATTCTTCACCCAGCTCTTTAATAAGCAAGACAGATTGAGCTCCTTCAGTCACTCTTTGGTGTAAAGGTGGTTGAAGGGTTAATTACCTTGGAGTCGGTATTTGGGACACAGAGCAATGTGATCACAGCTTAGTAGAAGTGATTTTATCCTGGCTTCCTATGGAAAACAGCACTCAGTGCACTGCATGCCTATTGCTTGTCTGTCTGTCTGTCTGTGATTCCCATCCTATCCTCTCCTCCCCATCTCAACCTATTGCAACACTTTTCCCTGCTACTGAGCCTGAGGGGCTCAGTAGCAGGGAAAAGCAAGCTGGAAACCTCCTGGGTGCAGGGACCTGGCAGTTGTGCCCCCAGGTGAAGTGGGGGGCCCCTTGTGCCCACAGACTTGTTGGCCATGGGTCCATCGCGTGTCCCTCCCATGCTGGCAGCCGAGGGAGCTGTGGGTTGGCTGCAGACAGCAGCCAGCCTGGGCTGAGCACATGGGGGAGTGTGATGAGCTGCTGGCCTGGCTGTGGACGGCTCCTTGACTGAAAGAAGAAGCCTCAGATTCCCCCGGGGATTCCCCACTGCAGGAGCAGCAGAGAACGGCTCCAGGATGAACCTCCTTCCCACTGCACCTCCTGCACCCAGCACGGTCTCGGTTCCACCAGCAGGACCCCTGCCTTCCCTGCTGCCTGGGCCCAAGAGCAGGCTGAGGGCTCAGCACAAGCAGCATCCCCCGGGCATGGGGCACCTCCCTTGCCCCGGCGTGCCCGAGCCCCCAGGGTCCAGTGCAGCGTCACCTCTCTCTGCTCTCTGGCCTGGCACTGCGGGAGGAAGGCTCTGCAAGGAACCTCCCTCTGTTGTCCCTGCGTGTGCCCAGCCCACGGTGGCCAAGAAGGCCGGAGGAGAGGCCTGGCTCGGGGCTGGGGCTCTCCCAGAGGGAGCTCCCTGCGCCTGGCATGGCACACTGCAGCTGCAGAGAGAGCCCCGCTGCTTATCCCAGCCCCCAGCAGCCCTCCCAGAGGGATGGACCCCAGCTTAGCCTGGCACTGGGACACGGCAAAGATCTGCCAAAGCTGCCATCTGCCAGAGCCCAGAGGGGGTTAAAAATAACCCTGCATCCATGGCACTGAGAATGAAACTTCTCCCAGGAGAGCCCGGCCGTGCTTGGAGCTGGGAAGGGACGGGGTGTGTGCCGAGGACAGGCCAGCCTCTGGAAGGGTCACTTGAATTTGGGCTCTGGCTCAGGATTCCGTCCCAAGGCTGGCAGGCTCTGTCCTGCCATGGGGGTGGGTGCCTGTCCAACACCCAGGCAGGCAGGGCTGGCCCAGCTCCCTGCCTGGCAGTGCACACAGACCTGGCAGGCATGTCAAGGGCAGGGCACTGCTGCTGCTGCTGCCCAGCCTGGCGCGGCTCTCATCGGTGTTTGCTTTAATTGGGACTACCCAAATCTATTTTAACTGCCAGCCAGCCAAGGTCAGCACACCACAGGGGGTTCCTGGGAGAATGGGCGCCCTGGGAGCTGCCAGGGACACGGGGGTGCTGCAGGACAAGGCAATGGCCCCTCAGTGCCAGGGGAAAGAGCTGCTGTTAGCAGAGCTTGACGTTGGCAGGGGAATGCTGCACTTCCACCCCATTGCTGGAAATGGGAATATTTTATTATGCCTTTATTATAATTTGATCTCAAGCCAGTGAAGTGTGTAATGAGTTGTATCAGCAAAGGCATAGGGAAAGTGGCCTGTCACCCACTGCTCACCTACTCCATGTGTCTTCAGGTGAAGAAAATGCCTCTGACAGGGCCCTGTCACCTCTCTGAGGACAGAACAACTATCAGGCTTGGGGCTAGCTGTGCTAGCACAGGTATGGATGAGAACTTCTGGCAGTCTCCAGGGCATGGCTCTGGTGTGGGAGCAGGCAGAGGTGGCAGCTTTGGGGTGGTAGGAGGGCCTCATCAGCCTTCCAGGTGGGAGTCAGAGCTACAGAGGCCACTAGGACACTCGAGAGCCAGGCTGCAGGGCTGGGCTTTGCTGCATGGCCGTTGCTTCACCCATCCCCGTGGCACTGGGTGCTATCCAGTGCTATCCAGAACATCTGCTTCTCCTCTTTCCTTGGGGCAGGAAGAAAGCACTGGAAGTGGGGCTCGTCCCTCACATAGTGATGCTGCTCTTCAGGATAGGCTGCTCCAGGGCACGGCTCCTGCACCTGTCCCTCTGGTGCCAGGCTGCCAAATCTCTCCATCGTTCCATGCAGCAGCAAAGCTGGAACACTGCCTGGGTAATCTTGGTCTGCAGGGACGGGCTGACACTCCTCACAACACCACACTGCCTCTTAGACTTGGAGCATCCTCAGAAAATCTGATTTGGGGGCTGTCCTGGTCTCTTGGTTGGCCTAGAGGCTTGGATTATTTTAATCCAGGCTTGATAATGCAATTAATTCCAATTGCTGATTCATGATGTCTGCTTTCTGAACCGTAAGTGCTTTAATATTTCATTTTATGTTGCTTTCAGGGTTACATAGTTTATTCCACGAACAAGATGTTGGGACAGTCATTAGCGTGTGAAATCAGAAACACATGCATCAGTAACTATGGCAACTCTGAGAGAACACCAGCTTCTAGTAACATCAAGAATTAAGCTTACATGAAAATGCTGAAGTAGGAGAGATCCTATCTGCTGAGGACTTAGCATGCATTTAGAAAAGAAAAGGAAGGTCTGAAAAGAAAGTGAACTGAACCCACCCAAACCCAGGAGCAGAGGCATTTCTGTAACCTGGCCGTGCTGGTGCATCGCTGCAGAAGGACACATCTGGAAAATAAATCCAAGTAACTGCTGAGTCCACCAGCCTCATCCAAGGAGTTCTCGTGCTGCCCCTGCACCCTTCCATCTGCTCATGGGGCTTGTCTTTCCCAGGAGCGGGCTGTTGTTATAGCGTAGCTCACGGAGAAGCTAAGCTCCATGTAGAGGGTATCTGCTGGGGGATGCTTGGAGCAGCATCCATAATTAATGCTGTAAAAACAACATTTCCAGTCTGGGCCCTCTCGTGATGTTCAGTGTCAGATGCCAGAGCAGCTGCTTCCCACACACCTTGTAGATACAGCAGTTTGCTGCACTCTGTGAAGGCATCACAGAGCTCCCCCTAAATAATTCAGGCCATCCTTTTGACAACTTCCATGTGTAAGGGCTTTTCCTTGCCATGATGAAGAAAGTCTTTGCTTTGTTCTCCTGAAAGCTTGCTGCCTCCCCAGAATTTCCCTTCCCAGGGAACACATAAACAAACTCCCAGCTCTGGGGAGAAGCTCTGAGTGCCATCCCCTCTGTAGAGCAGTGGGGGCTGAGCCCTGTCTGCCAGGACTGGAGGGGTGACACCTGTGACAGGCTGCCATTAATCAGGTGCCAAGTGCGGGTGCTGCTCCGTGGACAGCATCTGCAGGGATTTTAATACCAAACAAGGTGCTATAAATACCTCACCAGCCTGGCAAAAGGCAGGAATTAGAGGAAATGAAGTTTTTTTGGAAGAGGCTGCTTTTTCAGTGCCTGATTTAATGATGCTCACACTGCTACCTGTGATTATGTTTGCCCTATTCCCAGTTGCTTTTCCAGTGTAATCAGCCTCGAAGCATTCAAATGGAAATCCTTCCTGCTGCTTTCCGCTTCACACTGATTTGGAAGCAGAAGAGGAAGGAAACAGCCACTGGCTCGTGGGGGCTTGGGGAAATCAGGGCTGGTGCTGCTGGGTGGAAGCTGAGCAGTGGAGGATGCAGGGCCAGCAGCACACATGAGGAACAGCCTGCCCACAGCAGGACCCCTTCCCTGCCCAGCCTCACCCCAAATGCTGTGTGTTCTGGTGCCAGGGTGCTGCACGAATGCCTGCTTACTCCTTAAAGAAATCTATCTATGAAACAAATCTATCTATAAAACATATGAAACAAAGCAGGGCAGTGGGTGTGGGATTGCCCAGGCTGGCCCAGCAGGGTCCCGGCACACAGACCAGCCCCCAGCAGCCTTTGGCTGTAGACATGGCTAGACTGCATGGTCTCCATCTTCTGGAGCACTTGAAGCTGCCTTCTCCATAAATGCACTGCCAGGTATCACCCCCAGGTGTGTTCTCAGGTGTTGGCCCATGGATGCATGGTGGACATCCAGAAAGAAATCATGGGGCTTAGCAAAATGCCCTTGTGCTCTGAGAGATCAAGCATTTACAAAGAACCTGTGTGCTTCAGCTGAAAAATTTTCAGGAAATGTCTTGATGTGGAAAACAGAGAATTCCTTTAAACCCTGGAGATACAGACATTCATTGTGCTCATCAGAAAGGTGGTACGGTGTGCGTGGGGGGCGATTTGCAAAGGCATTTTGCATGAGCTTGAAACCCTGATCCAAATCCAAATTAAATATCTTTCCGGCAAAAGAGGTTTATTTTTGATGAGTTTTTATCCTTAGTGAGAGCACCTTGTCCTCTGCAAATTATCTGCAGACTGCAAGTCTGTGCAATTATTATACACATAATAAAAGCAGCTTTTCCATGTGGCAGGAAGATTCCCTCCTTATTTTCTGCTCTTAAATGGTTGTGATGCATTTCCTTTCCACCAACATGAGTATAAGCTGATATTTTTGAGCATTCACAAATAAAAAGGGTCATAGATACTGAAAAGGCAAAGCAGCTGGGTTCTTCTGCAAAAAATTTGCAGATGCAATCATTTTATTCATCCCTTTTGAGGGTGAAGGATCCTTGGGACAGGTTTGCTCAAGAGCATCTTGACTTCTGGCTTGGATGCTTTTGATCTCACACTTGAGTTTGGTCCTGAGTGGGATTTTTGGAAGAATTATGTGGCAGAGGGTGACCAATCTCAGAAGCAGCCCATAAATGTGAGCAAATCCTGAGCAGGTGCAGACCACAGCCAGGGTGGCAGGAGGGAAAACAGCAGCAGCACATGAGCATCTGAAGGAAGCAAGCTGCGGGTCAGGAGTAATTCCCAAGGGAAAACCCCC
The DNA here is from genome assembly GCF_022539315.1 of Serinus canaria. Lineage (NCBI taxonomy): Eukaryota > Metazoa > Chordata > Aves > Passeriformes > Fringillidae > Serinus > Serinus canaria. The sequence goes on along the minus strand of NC_066322.1, from coordinate 30,171,209 downwards.
AGGGCACATCTGGAGGAGGCAGGGGCACCCCAGCTGCCCAGGCCTTCTAGGGAAGCTCAGGGACCTCTTATTTGTATGGGCTTAACTCCTCAGGGTCCTTGGCCCAGGGTAGCATCTCCTGCTCCCCAGCTTGGCTCCGGTGGCAGCACACATTGCCCTCCCTCAGGCAGGGAGAGCCCAGTGCAAGGGCCAGGAGGAAGCAATAAGAAATAGATTCTCTTTGGCCCCGTGCCCAGCAGCCTTTGAAGGCTCCCTTCTCCCCCGCTGTTGTCTCCTTTGATGCTGCTGCTTTCATTTGCATTTCAGAGGCTTTATCAGAGCCCTCCAGGCCCGGGGGCTTCAGGGGAAGCATTGCCCTGCAGCAGGGCCTGACCTGCAGCATCCAGGCTGGCTGAGCAATGGGTGCTGCAGGCAGCAGCTCCAGGGGGAGAGAAATGTGGAGCTTTGCAGAGCAGCTCCCAGCCCTGCCCGCTTATTATTTAAATAAACCCATCATCTCAATAAGAAAATAATGCAACAGAAGACTGCTGTCTGAGGGGTGCCACAGAATTGCCACCATTGGATGAAGGTTTTCCATTCCCAAGTACTTTGATATCCCTCTGTGAGCCAATTTTCAACTATAAACTGCACACATGCACACCTTTGTGTATTAATCAGACTGCTGGGTGATGGCATGACAGGTGCCTATGTGTAATATCAGCACCTTTACTTTTATCCATCAGCTTTGTAACTAGGTGGAAAAAACATGCAGGTTTGACAGGATTCATTTTTTGTTAAAATGTATGGACTGGAATTCATTTTCCAATAAAGCACATGGACCACTGGCCAGGCTGCTCTCACGTGCTCTTCCAGCTGCTCTGCCCCTTGCTGGCTTTCATCCTGCCATGGCTGCTTGCTCCTTGCCAGCCTGTCATCCTGGCTCCTGGGGACATGGCTGTGAAAGCTGATTTTACAGAGAAATGATCTGATTCTTCAGGCCTGTCAGTGGAGAGGCTGTCACACAGCCTGACAGCTGCAGAAAGAACCTTTATCCCAGACATCTTCCTTCATCATCCCCAGCTAGGGAAAATACTTTGAAAAGTGACTGACACCTCTGGAAAGAAAACCCATTTGGAGATAATTTGCCTTCTGCTTCATGAGTTTGCTTAATTTTCCTGCATACTGGTGATGTGTGTTAACAGGGGGTGAGAGTCTCTGCTTTAAGCAGTTCATCAGCTCCAGTTATTGACTGTGCTCCTCGTGTCAGTGTTTGACAGGGGAAGCAGAGACCAAGCTGCAAAATCCCACATGCAGTGATTCCTAAAGAGGCTGCTAGAACAGAGGGTAGACAGTGTTGAAGGAATAAAGTAGATATTTATTAGAAAGGCCTTCAAAGGATACACCTTAGGCAGTACAAGAGCCCAGCTGTGGCTCTGCCTGAGATGGACCCAAGATGGATGGTGTGCGATGAATTCTCACACTTTTATAAGTTTTGGTCCATTTCCATCTTGGGGTTAATTGTTCAATTCCAGCTGCAGGTGATGCAGTCCCATCCTCCCAGTCTGCTCTCTTCAGTTCCCTGTTGTTTGCACTTTCTGGGCCTGAAGCTGCAGTGGTGCCCTTGGTCCTGGGGCTGGAAAAGGATTGTTCTGAGTGACTGAGCTGTGAGGAGAACTTGCCAACACTTTATATGAAGTTCAGAGTTATAAACTAATGCAGTGCAGAATCTGGGAAATATGAAAGCTGAGCCTTAAGGCATCAGTGGCCTCTGCCCCATCAGCAGAGCTGCCACCAGGCTCCCAGGAAAGCAGCTGGTAGGGACAGAGCTGCAATAACTCACGGGGTTTGTTCCTGGTACGAGCCAGGATCTTGGTGTGTCCCTGAAAGTGTCAGGATGGAGCCAGCAGAGGCAGCTGCAAGAGCAGCAGGCTTGGAGAATGCAACCCCCAGCAAGTGCAGCTTGCCCAGGGTGTGACACAGCAGTGCAGCTCTCCTGGAGGCAGCTCCTGCAGCTCATGCCCCTGGCAGGACAGTGGCACACCCAGCTGAGAGCCAAGGAAAGGGAGTGCTTTGCAGAGGGAATAAATGTCTGCATTTAAAAACTGTGAGATGAAGTCTGGTGATGGCCTCAAACAACATGAAAAGGTGGTCCCGGGTCTTGATAAGAGATCCTCCGTGGATGAGCTGGGGTGTTAAATGGAGAAGAATTTTAATGCAACATCGAAGTTCTGAGTTTAGGGTGAGAAGCACCAGCCCAGGCAAGCAGGGAAGGCTCCTGTGGCAATGTCCTGTGCCAAGGGCTGAGAAGCTCTGCTGGGAGCTAGTCCCCAAGCTCCTCAGTGGGGGACAAGCCAGAGGCTGCCACTAGCATCCTTCTGACAGGGAAAGGATCATTGGGGCCTGAATTTCAGGCAATGCAAAGCCTGCAAGAGTAGGATTTAGCACCTAGAAAACTGCATTTTGTGTGAGAACTGAGGGCTGGCAGCTTGACTTTTGAGAAGCAGAACCTGCAGCCATCAGAGAGATGCTGGTGCTCTCAGGGAGACGTGAGAGCCTGCAGCAAGCACAGCTAGTGTGGTGTGAGAACAGACAGCTTGGCAGTCTGTGGGAACACCAGTGTGCTGGAGGCTGCCTGCAGAATAAAGCAGATGAAATTTCACAGCTCTATTATCACTCTCTGAAAGGCAAGCAGGTCTCTGCCCTCCAAATGAGGACTCCTGGCCAGCCCTGGGTGCTTTGATGGCCCAGAAAATCTCACCTGTCGGGGCAGGTGCAGCAGGAGCAGCCAGGCCATGATGCTGTGAGACACTGGTGATAGCATTGAAGGACAGACAGCAGGATGCTGCACTCCCTGATTTATCTGGGAAAAGCTCTGCTCAGAGGAAATCCCCCTGCCCTGGGAGGCAGCAGGGGGGTGAACAGGGAAGAGCTTGTCCCCAGGCTGCAGGGAGTGTGGCCTGCACAGCTCCCTGCACTGGGTGGACACTGGATGAGGGGTTTGCTGTTTCCCCTCTCTCCAAGTCCTGAGCCCTGTCAAGCTGCCCTTCTGCCTTCAGCATTCTGCACCCCTTTCCCCTTGGAAAGTGCTCCAGCAAACACATCTTGAAGAAAAGCAGCTCATATTCCCTTGGAATTAGTGGTGATTAGTGCTGCCAGGTCTTTGCCACCCCTCGGGGACAGGCTGGGACAGCAGCTTGTGCTGTGAATGCTGTGGCCAGAGGGGTTGTCCTGGACTGGCAGGGGGGAGCAGGGGCAGGAGCTCCTTGCTGGTGCATGCAAGAGGCAACTCAGCCACAGCGGCTCTGGATCCTTCAGGCTGGAAGTTCTTTCAGTGCCTTTGCCCAGGGACAGAAGACAAATCTTCCAAGAGCACCTTAACAGCTCAGGAGTTTGTGATGTCCCCAGTGTCACAAACACTCCCCAGCACCAGTGACAGGTGGTGGGACCTGAGCAGGCTCCAGACCCTGCTGTCCCTCCTTCCCCTCACAAGGCCATGGCGGCAGCAGCGGCTCCGTGGGGCCAAGAGCAGCCAGGGACCTCCCAGCTCCATTTCCCTCACCCGCATCACCTGCATCCTCCAAATTTTTTCCAGCCCTTCTCCAGCTCTGGCAATCAGTTGCCTGTGAAAGCAGCAGTGCTCGTGCCCAGGATGACTTTTGTATTAGGGCAGCTGGGATGCTCCACACTGACAAAGATTTGCAGAGCCCTGCTGAGAAATTCAGGAGATCCTCATCTCTCTTCCCAGCTAAGGCAAGCTCCAGGTAGCTCCCAGATGTGTTTTAGCTCCTTGCCAGTTGCAGCAGAGGAGACCAGCCATGATCTAGATGGGGGTGGGTGGTTCTTTACCAGCCCACACACTGATCTGGGCTCTGTTCATTGTAAGTCCAGGGAGCAAACACACAATCAGACTGCTCCAGCAGCTGAGAACTGCCTCAACATACAGCCCCCAGGTGGAAAATAACACACAGTCCTATTCCAACCTTACTTTGAGCACACAAGTTCTTCTTTTCCTCTCCTAATTTGGGGGCATTCTGGGGAATTCTGACATTATGGCTGTAAGAGAATATGCAGCATTTTGTTTTCCACAGGAATTGGTGGTTTGCCAAGACATATCTCTGTGAGGAATCCATGCCCTCTCCTATGCCTCCAGCTGAACACTTCCAAGCAGAGTGCTGAGCCAGCCCTGTACCATCCTCCCTTTTCTTGTCTGCTTTCAGTGAGGAAGAGGAGGAGGATTTGGGCTGGATTTTGTGGTTTTGCTCCTGCTTTTCCCTGACTTTGCAGAAAACGAGGCTCTGAAAAGCGCAGGAGACAGAGGAGTGTAATTAAGGAAGAGAGGAGCTCCAGATGACACTGGCTCTGGAGAGCAGTGCTTCCCCTCCCTCTCGGTGCTCACTGACTGCATCTGTCTCTTGCTGGGGGCATGAGTCACATTGGTTCTGGTGAGGGATGAAATTAGCTCCAGTGTGGAAGGGGAAATAAAAAGCCATTTACCAACAAGACATCTGCACAGGCACGGAGCTCAGGGCAAGGATCCTCTCTGCCTTTTTCTGCTCTTGTGCTTTTCACAAGCAGCTCCCTTTTAATTAGATAGGATGCAGTTCTAAGTCAACTATAAATGATATTATCAAACTAATAGAGTGTGATCATATCTTGGCTGTTATTGGTCTGAGAGCTGCTGCTGGCTGCCATGGGAACAGTGTTTTTCACAAAGCTCCTCAGCTCTGGCTTGTAGGCATCAAAAGGAGGTCAGGGGAGATGTGGTGAACCCCTGGGATGTCCTTGGCTTCACAAAGAACCAGGGGGAAGTTCCCCTCAGACACTCATGCATTGGGATGTTTTCAGCCCCTCTTTCCTGGTCAGGGCTGCTCTTCAGCATTGCTGTCCATCTCCTGCTGCCCTTCACTCTTGAGTCTTGCTGCTCATCAACGTCCTCACTGCATCCAGGCTGGGCAAATCCAAGAGTGGCAGAGAAGGAAAGCAGAAAAGAAAAGGGAGGACACTGGCAGCCTGCATGTGAGCGTGGGATGGAGCAGCATTCGCCCCAGGTTGGGCTGTCCTCAGGACCAAACCCACTGTCCCCAGCTGAGCAGCCCACAGGAGCCCATCCTGCTGCCCTGCCCCCATCCTCTGGGGGATGTGGAAAAGAGAGCCTTCCTGAAAGTTATCCAGGGATAGGACCCTCCAAAGAAAACCTACCCTGAGCAGGAGGGGTTTGTTCTGACAGGCTTACTGCCTGACTGCTCCTTGATGTCCCTTTGAAAAGATGTGTCCATGCTCTGTGAACAGAGGCAGCGTGAAGGCTCAGGGCCCAGCCAAGATCTCAAACCACCCCCTGCTGCATTGATTTTTTTGCATAGGACTAATTTTTTAATCAGAGTGATGTAGAACATGATCAGGAGCAATTAAAGGCTGGCAGGCTAATTAGTGTCAATCAGCATGGTTTATGGGTATTGGCCTTGTCAATCACACTTGATATTATATGTTAGTGAGATTGCTTTTGGATCTCAGAGCTAATGCTTCACAGAGAGCTTTTCTTTCTTGAGTTGCTTATTAAAATAGTACAAGTCCTTCAGAAACCAGTTAAAGGACATATTTTATAGTCCTTTAGGCACTGACAATCCTTTGCTAAATCCTACTTGGGGCTACAGCAGATTAATGAGCTACAGCTCATTCCTGTGCTCCTGAAAACTGGGCTGGGTTGGTCCCACCCCTCCTGGGGCCATGGTGCTCCTGGGCATGTGTTTGCAAAGGCTGGGGCTGAAGGAGATGGGTATGGCAAGCTGCTCAGCCCAGGAAAGGAGGGATTAAAGGGTCATCATGGCAAGGCTTAAGCAGGAGAAGGGCAGGATTTCTTCCAGACTGGAAATGTGATAAGGGCCACTGGGTAGTGTTCAGTGGGATGTTGGGGGAAAAAGAAAAAGAAGCAGAAATCTGTCTTAAGGGTGATCCTGACAAAATCAAATCCCCAGAGTATGTCCCTTGAAAAGGCTGGGTTTGGAAGCAAGGAGACCTGCTGCAGCCAGGGCATTCCCAGCACTGCTGCTGCTGCCTCCACAAGGCTCCAGATTTTAGCTGACTGTGGGCATTGGCAGTGCTTCCAGGATCCCACGTGAACCCAAGCACATAGTCCATGTGCCCTGAGCCTGGTGCTGCCCTTCTTAACACAAAAGAATCAAGGAGTGTGTGTTAGGATGGCACAGGCACAGCAGCCACGAGTACACACTGCCTTTCAAACCCTGAGCCCCACAGCACTCGTGTTCTTTGCACTTAATAGCATAAATGCAATTTTCTACTTGTAAGAAAAGTAAAGGAAGAGGTCCATCAGGCAGAGCCCCTGGGAAGTGCCTGACAGAGGTGTGAGGTATGAGAGAGATGAGCGTGCCAGACAGAGCCAGCCAGGGAAGCAATGCTCAGAAGTCCCAGCAGGCCAAAGCAGGGATGGCACGAGCCACCAGACTGATGGCATTGTTCTCCCAGCAGAAAACACCAGGCATCATGCTTGGGAGGGCTAAGATTCATGGCAGCATCATGCCAGCTCCTCCTTACACAGCCCTGGAGGGGGCTGAAATGCTGGCCACATCCTGCTGGCTTTTATAGGCCTCCCTGGGGCTGAGAAAGACTGGTGTGCTGCTCAGCATCCCCATCAAGTATTGCAGCTCAGGCAGCAGGGCTCTGAGTGGGCGCCATGAAATGTATCTGTGTGATTGCTGGGGCTCGGGCTATTAAACTGGGAAGCTGTGTCACTGTGTCCTTCCCAAAGGGCTCACAGCTGCCAGGTGGAGCTGTCTGAGGCACCAGGGCAGGCTGAGCTCAGCACTGGTCACCAACCGGCTGGGAGCTGGGGAGCTGAGTCAAGCAATGCTCCCCTGCTCCAGCATGCAGGGAGCTGCTGCAGCATCCCAGGAATGGGGAGAAAGCAGCCATTGCAGGGCAGCAGAGGGATTTTTATAACACACTCAGTTCCATGGTACACAGCCACATCTTGACATCGTAGTAGAAGATCCTTTGCATGGTTATTGCCTGAAGACATAGATTTTATCTAAGGGAATGCTTAATTGCTCCTCGTTGGACACTGGTTATGGAACATTAGGCATCAATAAAAGACAACTCTTAAAATCCAGGCTGAATACCCTTTCCAGCCATGGTGGTGGTTACAGTCACAGAACAGATTTGCTTCACTGCATTTTTATTTTTTCCTAACTTTCCCATTTGGGCAAAGTGGGTGGTATCTCTGCCATAACCACATCCCTGCTTCCTAGCCCCAGCCTTTGCCCTGAAGCTTTCCTGATGCAAAATGCCCCACCCCTGAGGAGGCCACTGTTGACAGAGCCACAAATTTTAATTCCTAGCTGATGTGGGAAGAGCCCAGCCCTGAGAGAGATGAGGCTGCATAAGGCTCAGCAAAAACATAGAGCTGCCAGTTGCTCTGAGGACATGGAAACTGAAGGAAGCATTAATATTCCAGGCCACCATGCCTCCCTACCATCTGTTGCACCGAAGCAAAGGATGCCCAAATAAATTTCAAAATCCCCTGAAAGGAAGATCACTCTGGATGCTATTTCTACATCAAGCTGTTCAAGACTTGCTAAATCATGTCTCTCCTTTCCAATCATTTTTCAGAGGTGTCTTACCTCGGGGAGGTGGCTTTGGTGGCTGTGTCCCACTTGTAGGAGTGTGATGGCACATGCTGGAGGCTCACGGGGCTGCAGCACAGCCAGTCCAGCTTACTGCCAGGAGAAGGACAAGACAGAAACCACACCATGTCCAGAGCAGCTAGCTGGGATTGGACAGGGATCTGCAAGCTGGCAGCTCTTGTGAAGCAGTTTGCTCCTGAGCTGGCAGCACCTTTTAAAGTTTTTGGACATTTCCTGAGATGTCCGATGGAAAGGCAGGTGCCCCTGGAACACCTGCCGACTGCTGAAGGCCCTTGTGCTGCCCTGTCTCCTTCTAAAATCCTCCAAGGACTCATCTCCTCCAAAAGTTGATGTCCTCTTACCAGGAGGAGATCAAGAGGAAAATTTTACAAGGATTTCTTCTTTATTTGCTGCTTGGGACTCTCCCATTATAACACACTTTCTGATGATGGCCCGTTCCCCTGTTTCCTACAATGTGCAGGTAGAGATTTATGCAATTCCAGGTGCCAGCCTCATTTTAGAGATTAATCAGAGATAATGTCTCACAAAGAGGTTTATTGAGTTCTCTGAGTTCATTCACCAGCTGTGAAGTGAAACATCCGAAAACAGTTTTTGAATACTAAGTTCTCCCTGGCACCAGCACAGGAAAGGAAACAGTGCCTTTTTCTGCTTGAGGTACTTATTCTGCTGGGCAGAGCCAGCTTCATGTGAGCAGCTCTGGGAGCTGCCATGCTGGGGTTTTAGCTGCCTGCTGCCCTGGCCCACCTGGGGTGCAGGAGAATGTGTCTGGTCTGCTCAAGGTGCTGAGCTCTGCTTCTCAGCATCCTCGGCCCTGTGAGTGATGAGTTGCTATTTCAGGGCAGATTTGAAAAAAAAGGGGAACCCTGGAGAGCAAGGCAAGGGTGATTATTCACCTACAGCCATGGAAAGGCACTAGGAAATGTATTTGTGGCTGCAGAACCCTGCAGGCCTTGTGGCTGCTGGCTTTATGGCATGAAATTGATTTGATGTCGTAGTATTATCTCTTTGAGGGCGGAGAAGGAAGGTCCTTCCTTGGACCTCAGTCTGCACCAGTCACCACTGGATGTGTTTTGTTCACTTGCTTCTCGGGACACCAGGAAGCTTCTTGCTCCTTCCCTGTGCCCTACCCAGAAGCCAAGTTCTGGCTCATGCACCTGCACGCTGGGCTGCTCAGAGGGCAGAGCCAGGCTGGCACCCCCAGCAGCAGCACATCTCCTGGGCACACAGGCACAGCCAGGCTGGCATCCCCAGCACATCTCCTGGGCACACAGGCACAGCCAGGCTGGCACTCCCAGCACATCTCCTGGGCACACAGGCACAGCCAGGCTGGCATCCCCAGCACATCTCCTGGGCACACAGGCACAGCCAGGCTGGCATCCCCAGCACATCTCCTGGGCACACAGGCACAGACAGGCTGGCATCCCCAGCAGCAGCACATCTCCTGGGCACACAGGCACAGCCAGGCTGGCACTCCCAGCACATCTCCTGGGCACACAGGCACAGCCAGGCTGGCACTCCCAGCACATCTCCTGGGCACACAGGCACAGCCAGGCTGGCACTCCCAGCACATCTCCTGGGCACACAGGCACAGCCAGGCTGGCTGGTGCTGCTGGTTTTCTTCCTTGGTGCATGGCTCTGTTGAACAGAGGGCACTCCTACCTGGGCTGGAGGAAATGGGTTGCAATTAGCAAACTGTCTTTAAAAATATCCTCTCATCAGCAATTGGGCAGGTGGCTGTGCAAAGGCCTCTTGGGTACATGTCTGTATGCAAATGTTGGCCATGAGGAGATAATTATTCTGTTCTCCCATCTCGAGCACATTCCTACCTTGCCAATGGATCATTCTACTAATTTTTATCTCTGTTGCACTCAGCATAAAATGCCCACAATGTGTTTGTGTTTTCACACAGACATTGGGCTACATTAGCTGGGAAGAGCCCATGTGGAAATCCACAGCTCTGAGGACAGATTTTGGCAGCTGATTTATCCTTTCCATCAACATGCTACAGCAAGTCCCCTGTGAGGCAAGAGGGATTTTCCTCTGGAATACACCATTGGGGAGGACCTGGGCATTGAGAGGATTAACAGACAAGCTGTGGGTCTGCTGGTAGATAAAACCAGCACTGGAAGAGAAAAGAAACAATGGAAGGGATTCCACTGATTGATGAACAGAAAAAGATATTTGCTTTTACAAAAACACTTTAGGTCTGCTGATAAATGAAATTAGACATTGAGAGATGAAAGAAACAATGGGGAAGATAAACCCCTGAATTCTGTAAGAATTAAAAATTAAAAGGGAGTGTTGTACATTAGAGAGGAATCTTTGGTATCAGGTGTATTGGGGAAGATTGAACCTCTCAAGTACCTCAGAAATGGGGAAAGAGAGAAGGGAAATGGCCAGGAAATTGGGATTAAAAGGAGCCTGCATCCTCCAAAAATCTGAGAGATCCCAGGGGAATGCCCCATGGCCTCTGCCTTTATTCGAATAAAGCCAAAGGACTCCTCTGTCTCCTTTTTGGACATAAACCTCTGGTGTTTGTGGATTAATTTTCCTAACAGCATCTTCATCACTTACTTATTTATTTACACTTTGACATCCCTTCCTTGGAGGTGACTTTTCTGCTGTCTGCAGGATTTTTCCTTTATAATTGCCCTCCTAACAACATCCCAGCAACAGGACTGCTGCTTCTCCATGTCCTGATGAAGAGCCTGAAGACATTTGTTTGCAACTGCCTTTTATTGTAACATCGGGAAGCTCACAAAAATTCAGAACACAGTATTCGCTCTTCCCTATGACTGGTCTTTGTCTTCAAGCAGCTGTAAAAGAGGGCAATCAATAAACCTTGCCAGGGTCTTTTTAATGCTTTTTGAGCCATTATGGTCATAATGCTTCTTCAGGCTGCCGTGTCAATACACTCGAGACACTGAATATGTCAAAACCACATAAAATCTTTATTAAGATGAAATTAAATTACCAAGCCCAAATCAGCAATTTAAATGGATATTGTTCTTCAAGGATGCCTGACCTAAAAGCCAGACACAACTGAAGAATTCAGGGCATTTAGTAAGGATTAAATTGGTGTGAAACAAACTTTTACCACAGCTCCCGGGCAGGAGGAATTTGGGAGGATGGGAATTGCTGTCATGGTGCTCTCGACACCTGCCCTGTGTTTTCTATCACAGCATTGGCCTGAGCTAAAAAAGTGAAGGAAATCTGGGGAAGGAGGGAAGAAAACAGTTATTGTCATGAAAGTTCAGTCTGTCTCTGCTCATCAAATTAACCCAGACTGATCCAAAGGGAAAAAATAATCCTTATTTATGTATGGTTCCAGGTGACAGTGCATGGAGCTGCACCGGGTGGCACTGCAGAGAGTCCATCCTTGTGCTGCATGGCCCTGGTGGGTGGATTTCTTCTCCTAGATCCTCCCAAGCACTTTGAGCCCTTTGTAAAGTCACCAGAGCCATGAAAACACGGAGAATCTGGCGGCAGAACCGTGGGGCACTTTCAGCTCAGTGACTGAACCCTCCTCCAGCCTTGCACGGAGGCTGCAGCATCAGAGATTTTCACCTGCCAAATAGAGGTGAGGACAAGCAGGACATGTGAGAGCTTCCAGGACCTTGGGAAAGAAAAACTACGGGCTGGAGCCCCACTCAGCAACCCCCAGAACACAGCTGAATGCAGCAGCAAAGGCTTCGGCTGCCGTGGGCTGTGTGTGAGCTCCAGGAGGGTAAAACCTGTGGGTCAGGCCAAGGCAGCGAGGAGGTACTGCAGGTACCTCCTGTTGGGACACAGGAGCTGGCTCTGGGCTCTTTCCACATACAGTGTCAGGGATGCAGTTGTTCAAGCCCTTTGCTGCCACTTTGCCCAAATTTTGCACAGCCAGACAATACCCAGGTGGGCTTGTCTGGGCTAGATGCATTCCAACAGCCTGCATGGCTTGCTTTCCTGCACTTGGGAGCTCCTGCTTTGCAGTGCCACAATGCCTGGGACACGTGTGGGTTTGGCCCAGCCCTTTGCCACTGGCCAGCAGGTGATATCAGCTCCTCTGTGCCTGTGCAGGACTGGCCAGTTTGCTGACCCTTGGGACCAGCCTGACAGAAAGGTTCAGAGGCTCAGCTTTTGCATCTCCAGAGTGCGCCATGACTCTGATGTGCCCTGCAAGCTACAGGGTGGACCTGGCTCCTCTAGGGGTTGTCACGTGGAAGGAGGAGCAGCCTCAGCACTGACCAGTGGGTTGGTAATAGGTAGTTTAGCACCAGCCTCATCCCCAAAGCACCACCAGCCTCCCCTGCCAAGGGCACGGCTGCCTTGTGCTAGTGGCCTGGTTCTGATGGCAGCAAGGAACACCACCCCTGCGTATTTTCTGTTGGAGCACAGGGATCCCTTCTGCATTGTAATTGTGCAGCTTTTGCTCCATCGGGTGGGATCCTACAGCTTGCCAGGAGGATTTCACTGTTCACAAAGGAGCTCTTTTTCTTCTCAGCCGAAAACTGAAAAATTGCTCGGTTCCAGCCTATTTAGTTTTAATTGTTTCCTTTAGTTCTCATTGCCCGCAGCAAAATATCACCTTCCCCTAACAACCAGCCAGGCTGGGAGCCAGCCACCCTGCCCAGCCACTGTGCCAAACCTCCTGCTGGTTCTGTGGCTCCTGGGAGTCCTGTCTGTGCTGGCAGGGCTGGATTTTGGGGAAGAGGCATCACCCACAGCAGGCAGTGGGCAGAGCAGCTGCAGTGCTGCTATTGCTGGGCTGTCACCATGCCCCAAGGGCTTTGCTCTGGCTCTCTGCTTTCCCAGCCAGCTCTGCCCTCCCTGCTCCCCTCTGGCAGCTGCTGAGAAGGGGCCAGCACGTCATTCCTGCTCCAAGCTGGCTCTGAAGAGAAAGGTGCTGCTGTGCTGCTGAGGCAGAGCACCATGCACACGGAGCCCTGGGGATGTTGAACAGCAGAAAATGAGAAAAGCCTCTTCTCTCTCCCTTCACCAGAGTGGGCTTCGAGTACCTGTGGCTTTTTGGGAATGATGTGGTGCATCCCAGGTGAGCATTACCTCCAGGACCTCTGCTCCTGCTCCTAATGCAGCCCTTCCACAGCAACACCCCACTCCACAAAGACAAAAACCTCACATCAGCAGTAGAAAGCAGGGTCTCGCAATCTCAAGAAAAACTTGTGGGGACTCCTAAACCTTCTTGGAAGTGATGGGACCAGGAGGATAAAGCAATAGTCCCTTCCCATGCAGGCTGCCTTCAGGGAGCACAGCCAGACACCCCCAAGCAATCTTAGTGACAGCTCAGGCTCAAGGGAACATTGATGTGTTCCAATATAAGGCAAGGATGCAGGGCTAGCTGTCAGGGTGAAACAGGACAAAAATACACCCAACCCACCAGAGTAACCCACCAGATCACTGATTTTATCCCCAGGATAAAAGATCTCTGCATCAGGGTTCAGTCTGATGCTGGGCACTGCCTCAGCTGGCACATCCCAGCCTCCAGGGTTCACAGCACCATTCCAGAGGTTTCCCTGAAGGTTTTCCTCTGCTCAGCTCTGGGGAAGAACTATAAAACAAAGGCTTATAAATTAATTACCTAAAAGAGCAGCAGAATGTTATTAGATACTTGGGAGTTAATTGCACTGATGCTAATCACATGTATTTCAAAGGAACCAGCAGAGATGTAATATGTAATTCCAAAGGTATTCCAGAATAATTTAGCAATTTAATTAATTTCTGCTAATACCTTTTAAATCACCTGCCCAATTTCCTGAGGGAAAGGGGGAAGAAACTTTTTCAATTGGCTAAATCTGTTACAAACTCACTATTTTTTGGCAAAGATATTGTTTTATTTCTCAGTGGATTTAATTAACATTAGAGTTATCCCTGGGTGACAGGGTGGCCAAGCAAGACTGTGATTGTCTGGTCCTAAAATTGGAAGTCTGGATCAGGGATGGTTGAAGTGTTTTGGACAAACTGTGATGGGATGAGAAGATGGAAACTGAAATGATTTGTGGATTTAGGTCAAATTCACTAAGCAGAGTCAGGGGAAAATGTGGGAGAGAAATGTAAACAGCACCAGGCATTTTATTCCATCTCCTCAAAATGCAAGATTCTGTTTAGAAAAGGCAAAAATATCTCATTTCAACATGTTTGAGATGCAGGTTTTCTGCTTGTCTCCTTGTGCCTCCCCCCAGGGTCAGGCAGCTGAGATGCACCCAGCCCTGGGGCAGCACTGCAGCTGGAAAAAGGGCACAGAACCTCGGGATGGCACTTGGGAGTCCAGGGGAGGTGGACAGAAGCAGAGACAAGTGACTTGGGCTGTATGAGAGCTGAGCCTCGCCCTCGCCATGCTGGCAGAAAAGAGACCACCAGAAGCCATTGCTCTCACGGGGTTTTTATTGTCCGGCTGGCCCTCGCCTCCCACCCTGCTGCCCGTGGCTGAGCCCCTCAGCACCACCCACGCCTGCAGAGGAAACCCCAGCCCAGCTCATCCCCAGGCCCAGCCACCTGCCTGGGGCAGCACATTCATCCCGGCTCTTTTCTGGGGTTTGTTGGGGTTTTTTGTTTGGCTTTTTTTTCTTTTTTTTTCTTTTTTAATATTTATTTTAAAAATATAGTAGCTGTGGAAAGCAGCCCTCTTTATAAATGCTTGATGCCAGAGTGAAATGCATCCTCACCGTCCTTGTTCCTAATCCCTCCTGGGTGCCCCCGCCTGCCAGCAGCAGTGCTGGGGGCTGGGGAGGCTGCTGGGGCTGCTGCAGGCAGGGAGGCTCTTGATGGCAGGGAGAGAGAGAGAGAGAAGGGGGGGGGGGACGGGACGACACCCTTCTAAAAATAGAAATATTGTGCTGAGTCGTTTGGAGTGAATGAAATACATAAAACACCAGCATTAGATTAGCTCTAGCTTGTCAGATATTGCTCCTGGCAGAGTTGGTGCAGGGTGCTGGTGGAGGCTCAGTCCTCCTCAGTCCGGGCCAGGGCAGACACGCCGGCTCTAGCCCCGTTCCCCACTGCAGGGCTCCCTGCTCTCTCCCACCTCGAGGACACTGCCCCACAGGGCAGCCTGAGAGCCCCTGGAGCTGATATAAATAGGAAACTGTAAACACAACCATTGGAGATAAGAGACATCTACGATCACAGGGTTTACTGCTTGAAACGCCCCACCCTCCCCCCCATCCACACCCCTATGCCCTTGTCCCCACCCCGTAAAAATGTCTCCAGTAACAAAACCTTCGATCCAGGCTTGGAGTAAAGGTGAGGTGCTCAGGGAGTAAAAAGGGACATTGCAGCCTTAGCAGTCTTTGCTTGGGAGGGGAGATGGTGGCAGGAGGGGGAGAGAGGGTCAGCTGGTTCAGGTCTTTTGCAAGTCCATTTGGTTTGTCTGGTGGACTCCTAGGGTTGTACCTGAGATGAAGACGTCTAGAGGACACTCCATAGCTCAATTAGAACGCTGTTGGTGTTTCTGTGCCTAGAAGAGCACTCGCTGCCAGGATTTGTCTGTCATGCGTGCAGCGGGCAGCAGGAAAGCAGCGTCCTCCCTCTCCGCTCGGCACGGGGCCATCCGAACCAACACCGGCCCAGGGGACCCCTCATGTGTCCAGGATCTCGCTGGTGGGTGACGGCTCGTGGGGGATGCCCTGTGCGCTGTGCATGGTCTGGTTGTGTGAGAGGGAGTTCTGCTGGAGCTCCAGGGCGATGGCGTTCTGCGGGAACTCCTTCACCTGTCGCTTGTACTCCAGGAAGGTGCACGCCTTGGTGGCGATGGCGATGATGTTCTTGCCGATAAAGATGGTGGAGACCCTGCTGTCCTGGAACAAGATCATGTTGATGGCCCGGATGAAGATGGTGACGATGTTGATGGTGACCAGGCTGAGGACGGGGTAGAGCATCATTTTTTGCGGGGCAATGTGCTCCCCTTGCATGCTGATCTCACTGAGGGACACGCAAGGCAGGATCAGCAGGAGTATGTAGCAGTAGAAGAACATGAGCCCCTCTGCCCAGATGGGCAGGCCGGTCCTGTGTGGCTCCCACAGGTTGGCCTGGATGTCCAAGATATCCAGCAGGTCAAGGGCCACCCAGAAGAGGCGTCCCCGCAAGTCCTCTTTCTTCCGAAAGGTCCGTATGTACTCCATGCTGTCCAAGGCCACCAGCACCAGGTAGAGCCCCGGCACACAGATGGAGAGCAGCAGGGTCAGAGCTTTCCTGGCCACCGTCTCCAGGTTCTTCTTGTCCGCCTTGTAATTCTGAAAGATGAAATATAGCTTGATCTCCAGCACGAAGATGTAGAGGAACCACAGGATCATGGCGTAGCCCCGCTTGGCCGTCTTCACCTCGGCACCCACCCACACGGCCACGTAGCGCAGCACGATGAGGAAGCAGATGTCCCCCACCAGCACGATGATGCAGACGCCGATCTTGCGGGGCCCCTGGTTCTGCTCCACCAGGTAGGCGTCCATGAAGGCCATGCTGGTCATGATGACGATGGTGGTGAGGCAGACGTGGCGCCTGTCTGGCGGCGGCAGCACCATGGTGAGGCGGGCGGCCCTGCGGCCCTCGGCGCTAGGGGAGCGCTCCCGCCGGCGGGGCGCGGGGGCGCATCCGCGGCCGGCCCAGGGACCCAGCGCCGCTCTGTCCCCCGCTGCCGCCCCAGGGGGAGGTGCCTGCAGGAGCAGTGGCTCGGCTGGCAGCCCCACTGTCCCGGGGCTCGGGGCTGCCCCTGCAGACCCCGCGCCGGCCCTTCGCCCCTCAGGGGCCGTGCCCTGCAGGCACCGTGGCTCTGCCCCCAGCCCAGGGCTGGCTGAGCAGCCCAGCCCCAGGCACCCTCCACCACCAGCAGCCAGGGCTCACGGCTGTGCAGGGCCTCCTGGAGGAACGTCCCTCCTCGCTGGTGGGTCCCCCATCGCTGTCAGGCTCTCCAGCAGTCCTATGGCACTAAGAAGCTTCCAGGCTCCAAGCCCCAAATCCTGGTATAGATCCCTGGAAATACGGCAGGTGACAGAGTGGAAGGGGAGCTCTCCCTGTTCCCAGTGAGATCCCAGGTTCCTCCAGGGTCGGGGGGGCTCCTGCTGTGTCCTCACAGGCAATCCCCTTCACGCCTATCCCAAAAGGCTGTGCTGGTGCCCTGCTGCTCCCAGCTGTACCTGCATCCCTCCATTCCTGCAAAAGACAGCAAAGAGCGAGCGTTAGGGTCCCTCTGGGAGCTGACCACGGAATGGTGGCAATGACAACAGCTCCAGCACACCACAGCGAGAGCCAGGCTCCCATCAGGTGCCATCCCACCACGGGGCACCCACCACACCCTGGGCCTGTGTGTGAGGGTGCAGAACAGCTTTTCACTGGCACAAACACAGCACAGGCTGTCCTGCAGGGATTGCAGCCTGCTGCCCTTCCACGGGCTCTGCCTGTCCAGAACTCCTCAGCAAGCACACCCTGTGTGCTTCTGCTGTTCCAGCAGCAGTGACACAAAAACACAAACCTGGTGGGGACACACAGGTTCACAGCATTCCCAGCTCCAGGTATCCCTGCTCTAGCAGGGACACAGACCCACAAGTTACTGCAGAGGTCCCAGCCTGGACACTTCTGCTTAACTACAGCCATGGGATTCTTCCAGTTACTGAACAGCTCTCAGGGTGTGGGGCACGTCCCTCCTCAAGCAGGGGTGAGGTCAGGGCCGGCACATGGGGAACAGGGAAAAGCTGTCCCCAGGGTGTCATCATGTCCCAGCAGCTTTCTGGACTGGTTCAGCTGCTCGTGGACACAGCTCCTCCTCGTGTGCTGTGCTTGCCTAATTAATTTGTTAATCTTTTCTGTGCAGGGAATGCACTCCCAGAAATTCACAGGTAGGTCCCAGTGCATGCAAAAATGTCATTGAAGTGCTCTTGTGGAGACAGACCCTGATCACAGCCACAGAGGCTGAAGGGAAGAAGCCAAGCTCAAGGAGGTGTAAGCCATTAAAAACCTGCCCTACTTTGCAGCTGCTTATGTTTATAGGGCCTCATTTAAATAAAAACTGGATCCTCTCCTGCTTCAGGGAGACAAGAACAAAGAAAAGAAAGTGGGAAGCCAGATGAGTCAGGGCCAGCCCTGCCTTGAGCCTGAGTAGGTGGACAGCAGGGATGCATGTACCGGTGCCCTGCTTTACAAAGGATGTGGTGTTCAGCAAACGTTTGCAAGGGGCCTTAAGGCTGCTGCTCCAGCCAGGACCCTCTGGATGCTCTTCTGAGTCTGCTGCCAGCAAGAAAAATTGGCATGTTAAAATAATTTCTCAAGCAGGAATTGCTCAGAAAGAAACCAAAAAGAAGTAGTGGGAATTCACGAGAAATGCTGCATGGCGCTTCCCAGGCAAGGCAGTCCCTGCAACCCCACTCACCAGCGTGGCTCTCTGCACCAACTCAGAGCTGCCGTTTGGGGCTTCAGTTTGTTCTTTCTCGAGGTTTCAGATAAAAATATACGGTCACTGCTGTAACTGCCTCAAAACTCATGCCAAGTTTTACAGAGGATTTATAGCCAAAGATAGATAATTCCAGATAAATTAGCTCTTTCAGGAGGGAATGGTGGCTTTTTTTTTTTTCTTTCACCCTGTAAGTATTTATGCCTTCAAAAGACAGCAGTTATTCAAAGGGCAGTGGGTTGCATCACAGCACGGTGAGGTTTGGAAGCAGCTTGCTTGTAAATCCTGTCCCTGTGCCCTGGAGTTCCTGGTGTGCTCTGGGGAGCTGGGGGAAGGCACAGCTCTCTCCTCATGCCTACATGAAACCAGGCAGGAAACCCTTCCGTGCCTCCTGGCGAACACCCAGGGCACCCAAAGGTGTTAATTCACAGCGTTTACAGCGGCAGCCCACAGGTCGTTAACCACCGCTGGTGAGCAGATCATTTTCAGCAAAAAAGGATAGGTTCAAATGACAGATCCTTCCCCGGTGTCTGCTCCTGAAGGGCTCAGGGCAGCCCGGGCTGTGTTTGACAAACATTTGTGGTGATGACCTTTCAGAGGGGAGGAAGGACTGAGTCACAGGGCTCGGGCACTGCTTCCTCCCCAGTCACATCACGCACTGGCCAGGGTAAGCACCTTTCTTGCCTTTTCCGAATTGTTTCCAAGCACTTGCTGCATCGTGAGCCCCTCTCCTGATTTCCCAAGAGCTGGTGTTTTCCCCAACCCTCAAAGCCCTGATGCTGGAAAGAAACACAGAGTCCTTTGCAGATCCATGGAGCAGAGCTTGCCAATGTGAGTGACGCCTGACCAGCCTGTCGGGGAGGAGGCACATAAAACTCTCCTGGCAGGACTATTAGAGAAAAGCAGGTCGTTTTTAAACAGCCATTTCTTGGTAACTTTTAAATGGCCGCATCGGACAGTACATTCAGAAACTGCCTGAGAACTGTGCCAAGTAAGCAAGACAATAACCACTTCCTTCCTGCAGGAATTCTTGTAAAGAAAAGGCAGCCCACCTGAACATAAAGGGCTTGGAGTGCTATGGATGTCAGTGAGCCAGCCTGGCAGCTTCCTAGAGAAGGGATCTAACAGCTTTGGCATCCCTCCTGGTGCCAGGATTCCCACAAGCAGGTGATGAAGCGATGCTTCAGTCTTGGACACTACAGGCCTCCTTACCAGGACAAAATTTAATCCCTAATTGCTTCTTCTCCTCTCCTTCTACCCCACCCAAACAGCTTCATTGCACTGGAGTGAGCAAATGACCTCAGTGACTCAGTGTGTCACCAGCTGAGAAGGCAGAGCCCAAGGCCAGCATCCAGCCCCACCAGTTAAGGCCAGCAGCAGGGAATGGGGAGCAGCAGCCTGTCCCCTCTCCATCTCTGGGGTGTGCTTGGGGACACCCCATTTCCCAGCCCAGCCTGCCCCTTCCCAGCTGCCCTGCAGGATGGGAGAGGCTTCAGTGGGAATGGAGGGGGCTGCAGATTTCCTGGAGAGACTCAGGGGTCCTGCAGATGAGTCCAAGCCCGGCTGAAGGGCAGGGTTTGCACTCTCACCGCTGCTATGCTTCCTCTGGCACTGAGGGGAAGGAGCAGCATTAGTGCAGCCAGCCCTTGCCCTATTCCTCTGGTGCCTCTAATCTGTCTCAGAAATTATTTCTTGGTCTTGCACTTCTTTTTCCAGGCTCTCCCAGACGCTGTAAAGCACTCGTGCTTACCCAAGGACGTGCGGTCACAGCCTTGCTCCACCACCAGCCCAGGCAGTCTGGAAGAAAACCAAAGTGTGCTTTTGCCTGCGATGCCAGTGGCTAATTGCAGTGATTAATTACTGCTGGCTCTGCCCTTTCAGGCCACCCATCACAGCGCCCTCCTCTCCTGCCTCTGCCCAGCCCCTCCCGGCACAGCAGCCGGGAGCTGAGGGATGCAGGATCCCACACAAACCCCATCTCCCAGCCCGGGAGCCACAGCTGCAGACAGCCTGCAGGGCTCCTGGAGCCCCTGCAAAACATCGTCATTAACAGCGCTTCCCAAAGCTCAGCTCTACCTGGCAAATTAATTTAAATTATTTATGTAATTTGGATCCTGTCTATTTTAAAAAAGGGAGTGAGACAGAAGTATACACAACGCGCTTCCCAGGTAATTAGGATGCCGCATTGCTTAAAGCTTCATTTGCACTTTAATTGCTTTGATTTATTCCAGTTTTCCTGAGTGTAAATCCAAAGCTCCCCCTCACTTGGCCCTTCAGCCCTCTGGAGAGCTGCTGCTCCACCAGGGCCTTCTCCCACCTGGCAGCATGGGCCAAGAGGAGGCAATGGGCACAACCACCTCTGCTCAGGAACTCCAGGGCAGCTGTGGCAGAGGCACCAAGTGATGGCACCACTCCCTGGCAGCTGTGGCAGAGGCACCAAGCGATGGCACCACTCCCTGGCAGCAGGCTGTGCTCCAGGGAGCCGCAGCCAGGGGCCCTGCTCTCGGCAGAGGCTGGGGACAGGGAGCTGCTGTTCATTGCTTACACCATTTGTGACTCCCTGAAGCACCTGTGACTGTGCACCACATTAGGATAGGGCTTGCAGACAGGGCAAGCTCTGCAGTTGACTAAGAAGAAACTCTAAACCAGCCTGTCCTCGAGCCTTTGATGCTTCTGCTGCTGGTTCAGCCTCACTGACCTGAAGGCTGAGGTTACACCTTGCCCACCCTGGGCAGTCCCTGGGGACCATGAGAGGGAGGGAGGAAGGATCACAGAATCACAGAATAACGAGGTTGGAAGAGACCTCTAAGATCATTGAGGGTAACCTATGCCCTAATATCTCAACCAGACTATAGCACCAAGTGCCATGTCCAGTCTTTTATTAAACACATCTAGAGATGGTGATTCTATCACCTCCCTGTGAAGAGCATTCCAATACTTTATTACTCTTTCAGTGAAAATTTTTTTCCTAATATCCAACCTGTACCTTCCCTGCCGTAGCTTGAGACTGTGTCCTCTGCTCTGTCAGTGCTGCCTGGTGAAAGAGACCAACCCCACCTGTGTACAACCTCCCTTCAGCCCTTCAGGAAGCTGTAGAGAGTGATAAGGTCACCTCTGAGTCTCCTTTTCTCCAGGGTAAACAGCCCCACCTCCCTCAGTTGTTCCTCACAGGGTCTGTGTTCCAAGCCCATCACAAGCCTCATTGCCCTCCTCTGGACACACTCCAGCATCTCAACATCCTTCCCAAACTGAGGGGCCAGAACTGGACACAGCACTCAAGGTGCAGCCTCACCAGCACCGAGCACAGGGGAGGGATGACCTCCCTGCTCCTGCTGGCCACACTATTCCTGATCCAGGCCAGGATCCATTGGCCTTCTTGGCTGCCAGGGCACACTGCTGTCTCATGTTCAGCGGGCTTTCAGCCAGTACCCCCAGGTCCCTTTCCGCCTGAACAAGGGTAGGATGCCCCTACCCTGAGGAGCAGGGAAGGTGGCTCTGGGCAGAGGCTGTGCCCCGCCTCCTCCAAGGCAGCACCGGGCTCTCCAGCACATCCTGTGAAGGAAATGAGATTGAGGAAGATTTTTCCGGACTCTGCCCACTAATTGTGTCTGAAGGAGGAAGCAGCCCACTTGCTAATGACTACAGATAATTTACTGTGTAGGCCCATCAAGAGATGGAGAAAGAGCTACAAACTGTTCCTAGAACCTGCTCAAAATAAACAATTCAATGTCAGACAAAACCAGCTCCTGCTTATACCAGTGAGCGCATCAATTGTGCTCTCCTGCTGCAAACACCCTCAGTCCCCTTTGGGGGTCGTTTCAGCCCCCTTTCCCAAAAGCAAGCACAAGCAGAAGGCACCAGAACTATTGCCTGAATAGGAAAAAAAAATAAAACTACCCTCTCAATCACATCACTTTTGTGACGGGGTGGGGAAATGCTGCTTGCCCAAAGCAGAGCCCTGCACAGGCTGGCTGCATGGACAGATGGATGGATGGACAGATGGCCTTTTTGTTCCCAGTTTTGTCCCCCACAGCCATCCTGGTCAGGGCTCTCCTGCTGACACCGGCAGCTGCAGCTGCTGAGAACATCTCCCCATTCACAAACATGCTGAGTTTGATGATATTTGACAGACATGTCAAAAAAAAAAAAGTGCCTTTTTACATGTTTCAGGCGTTTAAAATAGTTAAAGGTAAATGATTCATTTTGACTTGTACATAAATTGTGAAATTATAACACCACATTTTGACTCTACCAAAACAATTTATCATTTTCCCAGCAAAATGCTTCTGCAGAGGAATTTCTTGGCGTTTCCAAGTTGGGTGCATTTTCAAGATTTTGATCTAATCTGGACCAAACCCCAGATATAAAAGTATCTAAATCCCCCACGGTTCATTGGTTTGTTGTCAAAAAGGGCACATTTGGCAAACATCTGTCTGAATGTCTGTTTGCCACAGTGAGAGATGCTCGTGGAGTTTAGTGGAGTGCAGGTTCTGCTCACAGAGTTATCCCCACCCTCCTCTCCCTACTGCAGGCTCCTTGCACTCTTTATCACTCTTCAGCAGAGCTTTGCCCACTGGTCCTGGGGCATTTCCCTCTCTGCTACCTCGGGACTCCTCCTGGGCTTGCTGCTCCTCTGCCAAACCATCAGCATTTTCCCTGTACCGCTGCCCTCCACTGCCAGTGCTCCTGCAAATGCAGGACTTGCCCCTGCTGGGGGAATTTGACCCAACCAAACTCTCTTTCTGGTTTGTTGGTTTGGGGTTTTTCTTTGGTTTTGTTTGTTTGTTTATTTGTTTGTTTGTTTGGGTTTTTTTTTGGTGGGTTTTTTTTTTTTTTTTTTTTTTTTGTTTTGTTTTTTGTTTTTTTTTTTTGTTTTTTTTTTTTTTTGCTTTTCATACTTCACTTTTTGGGAGATGCTGTTAGATTTTACACGTTTCCTCCAGCACACCCCCAGGTCACTCCAGAGGGAGCTGTCTGAGCTAAAAGCAACACCCTCCCTGGTCCTGTCCCTGCCCAAAAACCGTTTGGCTTTCCTCTGAAGGAGCTGTGCCATCCTTGGGCTGGGAACAAAAGGATTTCCTGCCTCAGGCATGGCAGGACTGAGAGTGCACCTGCAACTTGCAGTTGAACAAATCACCTCACTAAAATCCAGCAGCACACCACCAGCTCTGACCTCTGCTGGATAGAAGGGTCTCCATCTCTTTCTGTCCAGGCCCTCCTGCATAGAAAGGCCTCACTCAAGTGGTCAACAAATTTCACCTGCACACAAGGACCACAGCTTGGATTTTTCCTGTACCATCAGTAGGCATGAATGCAAACACCAGGAGCAAGCCAGGCCAGGAGCACAAAGCTTGGATCCGATTTCAGTAGCCTGAGGATGTACTTTTGTGTGTGACTCACAACCATGTCCTCAAATAACCTCCCACTGTCAGTGCTGGGGGAAAGGAAATCATGGAGCCAGAGCAGAGTCCTCACACAGATGCTTTCCCCCACTGCCTGCTGGAAATCCCTACAGATGGAGGATGGAAAACTTCCTGCTCTTGCTCATCCTTGTCCTCACTCTCCTGGGGTGCTGGCAGAGAGGTACAAACTTTCCTGAGTGCTGCTCCCAGCACCCTCACCCAATCCACTGGGTGCCTGAGAGCAGGTGGGAGAGGGAATCAGCTAATTAAAATAAAATGAAAACTGGAGTGTGAAGCTATATATAGGAGAGCGCTGGGAGTTTCCTGGTGCTAAAAACATGCTTGTGTGGAAGGAGATGCTGGAAGCTCTGGGGCAGAACTCTGGAGATCTACCAGGGGAGATGCATCTGAGAGCTGCTGGCATCTCGTGCCTGTGTGAGAGGGGGCTCAGCCAGGGATGACTCTGCAGTACGGGCTGGAAGGATCAGGGCTGGCTTGCAGGCTCCTGTACAGACCTGGGCAGAGTCACTGCTGGCTCCTCTGGCCTGGGCCAGGCTGGCTCTCAGACTGAAGGCAGCAGGAGAGGGAGCTCTCCCTCTCCCCTCCTCCCCCACACAATGCAAGGAAAGGCTGTGGGTGAAATGCCTGGTGCAAGGAAAGCAGGGCAAGCTGCAAAGGGAGAGCTGGGATGACAAGGAGGTCTGACTCCCAAACTACAATCCTGGAGAGCTCTGCTCTACTCGATGGTGAAGGCATTGAGGACTTTCTGCACTCAAACAGCGTTTGGGAGGTGCTGCTCCAGCACCTGTGCCAGGGTGGCAGGACAGCCAGAGTGGCTGAGGTGTCCTGCTCTCACAAGAATTCTTACTCCCCTTGGGGCCCCATGTGAGCAGAGGGCCTGGCTGCTCGAGGAGGGGAGGATTCAGCACCATAGAGCTGGGGAGGTGCCTCGGAGGCCGATCAGCTGCCACACAAAGCAAGTGGCATCTCTGCCCTCCCTGGGAGTGGCATCCAGCTTGTCCCTGCTGCCAAGCTGTGGTGGCACAGAAACAACTGTGCCCCTGTTATTCCCTCTGCCCCCAGCACAGGGTTAGTGGAGGTGGGATGAGCTCAGCAGGCTGCTACTGCTGCCACCAGTCTGGCCTTTGATTAAGAGTGATTGCTCTGCTCCTAATTAACAGGAGGCAGCTGCTGGCTGTTCTGGAGGAATGGAGAAGCAGAGCCCGGGGCTGTGATAAAAGGAGATTGTGTCTACTAGCTCCCACTGAGCCTGGCACAGCCATCCTCTGGCCAGCCACACACCTGGGCAGTGGGATGTGTCCCTGGGAGGGGCTCAGCCTCTGCAGAAGCAGCAGATGTGGGGCAGCCAGATAATCCCTGGGGTGATTTTGCTGCTCTCTGCCCTCTCAGAGCACCCTGAGGTGGAGCTGCTGGTGATGCCTGCCTGACTCCCACAGGGTTTATTTCTCAGTCTGCCCCTCAGAGACCCTTCTGAGGCAGAGCCTCTCCTGAGACAACAGCTCTCGTCCTCTGGTGACCTGTGGCATTCTGCTGCTCCCCCGGGTTCAGGGCAGCCATCTGCCCTGGGAGCAGGCATGCTGCTGCTCAGCCTGTCACCCTGACAGCTGAGGAGAAGGAGAGGAGAAGGCATCTCAGCTTCTTCTGCTCCCCAGGGCAGTGACTCTTGAGCAAAAGCAGGGTGTATCCCAGTAAAAGCTTCACCGTTAACATCGTGCCATTTTTCTGAATGGAAAGCTCACCTAAAACCTTTGTAATGCAGGGACAGCACACAAGACAGAAGTGCTGGTAGCTTGTGAAATCAAAGGACCTTTGCCTTGCCATACAACTGCTGAATTTATTTTGGCAAGGCTGGCCCGATGTTAATTATTGATGAGAGTAGCTCGATGCTGGTTGTCAGGAAGCCTTAGCAGCCTGAGAACTCCTGGTGGTGCACCCCCAGCAGACAGCTGGGAACCTGTTTGAAATCACAGCTGGGGCTGCTGGTGCCACAGCCTGGAGATGGGCCTCAGTGTGTTCTGCTCTGCCCTTGTTCACCATCATGAAGTCCGTGCCAGTGCCAGTTCCTTCTGGAACAAGGCTCTCTGCACTGAGCTCCAGGTCACCCTCCTCATCCTGCCCGTGCCTCAGCCTCTGGGATGGGGCAGTGCTGGCATCTGCTACTCTGGCATCACCTGGGAGATGACACTGCACCCATATGACACAGTGCAAGAAAAATAATGGCACCCTGAGGTCACTGGGAAGACACTTCTCTTCCTCTGGTTTCTAGCCTTCTCTCTACCAGCCATCTAATAAATCTAATAAAATCTGTCTTATTGATGTCTAATTCAATTCCAGCACCCAGAGACCAGGCTCCTTATATCCCTCACAAACCTAACCAGCTCCCTCCTTGGCATATGAGCCAGGCCAAGGGGCTGCTGCAGGCCACTCCAGAAGAGAGCAATCACCTGGGGCCAGGACTCACTCTCCCAATCAATTATATGTTTATAGGTTTTCCTTGGGTCACACTTAATTGAACTTTTAGCTGCTTGAACACGGTGGTCAGAGGCAGACGGTGACTTCTAGGCTGAAGTCTGGGAACTAAATGAGGGGCTTTGAGTGTCAGCTCAAAGGAAAGTCAGCACAGCACCTCCTGTTCATAGCTGGGAGCCAGGCAGGAGCGGTGCTGGGAGCTGCCTCAGCCCCTTGCACATGTGCCAGCCAGCATGCAGCAGGAAGGGCTTGGGGGGACTGAGACAAGCATGGCCTGGGGGATTTGAAGTAATAACTTGTGTATTCCAGTATTCCCTCTCCTTTACATCCATCCCCAGCCAGGTGGGGACGATTCCAGCAGAGCAGCTCAGACCAGCCAGGGGTCAGACAGCACCTCAGAGGTGTGTGCTGCTTCTTGGGACTAAGGCTTTTGTTTGCACAAACTTGGCTTTTCAGGCTTTCCTTACTAATGAAATTATTTCCTTCCTTTAAACAAACCAGGAGCAGGGGCTATGCCTGAGATGTGGGGTGTTACCTCATTCAGAGGGGTCTCAGGATGAGGGAAGAGACGATAAAGTTGACTCCATGTGTCAGAAGGCTTGATTTATTATTATATGATAGATAATATATAAAAACTATACTAAAAGAATAGAGAGAAGGATTTCACTACCATGCTATGCTAAGAATAGAATAGGAATCTCAAAACAAGTCTTCTCAGACCGAGACCAGCCGGACAGGTGTTCTGTGATAGGCTCTTAATTGGAAACAGTCTGACGGGGCCAATCACAGATTTCCTCTGTTGCATTCCACAGCAGCAGATAAGAATTGTTTACAGTTTGTTCCTGAGGCCTCTCAGCTCTCAGGAGGGGAAAATCCTAAGTAAAGGATTTTTCATAAAACATGTCGGCAACAGTGGGGAGCTCCCAGATTCCTCCTTGCCAGGTCCTGGGTGAGGAGAAGCTCAGATGGGAGATGGGCTCCCCACCTGACAGCACGGCCAGGTCCTGTCCCCCAGGAGGATGTGACAGGAGGATGTGACAGCTTGCTTTGCTCTGCCAAAGAGATCAAATATTTATGGCTGCTGTCTCCAGCTTCCCGTTTCAAGCCACAGTGACTTATTTGTTATAAATTTACATGCATGCTTAAAGACATCTTTATGTTCCTCCTAAGTATAAAAGGTATATTTCTCCATGGAGCATTTTGCCAGTCAGAATCAGCCACCCCATCCAGTATGTGACTGCGGTTGTGCCCGGCTTCAGTGCTCATTTTCCTCTTGCTAATGATTATCATTATATGAAGAAAAATGGGTCATTTACAGCGGTTTCTCCCCAAATAAAAGGCTGTGGGATACAGGATATCATTAAAATTCTAAACCTGACTTCCAACCTCAAAAGCAGACTCTTGCTATTCGGCTCTCTCTGTGGGGGGAGGGAGGAGGGGAGGTGGGGAGAGGGCGCATGCTAAATGTGCTTTGGCCATGAAATCTCTGGCTGACGTGCACTGGCACCAAGGCCCCGGGGCTGAGGTTATCTCTGCTGCTCACACTCGGGCTCCCTGGCTGGCCCTGGAGGGCACAGGCTGCCTCCCAGTCTCTCGGAGCTTTCTCCTGGCCAGCACAGCCCCAGGGCTCCCACTGCAGCCACGCTGTGCGTGGGGCAGTGCAGCCAGAGCAGGAGTTCATTCCTGCCATAAAAAGAGCAAGTTAGCTCCTGCCAAAAGGACGTGGCTGGGTGAGGTCCCTTGCACAAGGGGAGGCTGGCAAGCTCAAAAGCTGGTGCTTGGACAAGGGAGAAAGCAGGATGGAGTGCCCAGACACAGCAGCCCTTGCCCTGCCCTCACCCACTGCTAGGGCTGAAACAACCCCTGTGAGAGCGTCACTGCTGTCCCACGGGCCAGCTGGCCAGGACCTGCCACCAGCCCCTCCCACACCCCTGTCCCCCAGCTGCAGCTCCCTGGGGGTGGAGGAGATGCTCACCCAAGGGCTCTGCCCATCTCCTCAACCCCAGATCCAGGCTCCCAACAGCAGGGTCCCCACCAGGCTTCGGGCTGACTCCTTCCCTCCTCATTCCTGATGACAGGAAAATGTGCCCTGCCCCCATTCAGTGCTGGCTCTGTATGTGGGAGCAGTTCTCCCACCTTCTGGCGCTCTCCATCCCTGCTCCCCAGCATGCTGCTGCCCCAGAGGCTCATTTCCATCTCCTGGCATCCCCAGAAGGGGCTTCACGGGGAATGTTTAGCTTGGAAAGGCTATGCAACTCCTGTGCTCTGTACACAGCAAACCTGAAATTGCTGTGTACAGAGCCTTAAGGCAAAGCTAATCCATTTTGCAGCTTAGCCAGCTGCTGAAAGATGCTGTTTGAGAGTGAGGAGCTGCTGTTTTCCTCCCTTCCATGAAATGGGAGGGATGAGGGATATTCAGAGGATGAGAGACAGAGACTGACCCAAAATGGCTAATTTAGAAGCATTTTTTAAAAAATGAGACTTGCCCTGAATTGTTAATTTTTGAAGTCATTCCTCTGCTCAGAACAGACTAATTTCTCATTCTCTTTTCCCGCATTTGAAATCAAAATGTGCATGGGAAGCTCTCCGGCTGCTGATCCCAGCCAAGCAGTCAGGCCATGGCTAACACCCAGCCTCACCCAGGCACCTGGGAACTGCCACAGCAGACCACGCCAGCGAGGGCATTCCCAGCTCCAGGTCACAGCCACAGGGTTGTGAGGGTGCCTCACAGCTGGGATTTGGGGTGTCCCCAGGGCAGCACAGAGAGCATCTCTCCTCCTTGGCAGAGGTTAGGGGTGTCAGAATGACGAGTTAGTTCTGGTCTGGCAGACAGACTGAAAATCCAATATAAATTATTTCTGTTTGGCAGTCATTTAATTATTTTCACTTGGGGTTTTGAGCAAAATAAAACAACTACAAAGAGTGGCTAGGAGCAATCCTGGGATGCTTTGCTCAGCCTCAGAAATATTTCCTTTCTCTCTGGTGTCACTTTACCCTCCTCCATCCCTCCCCTCTGCTGATAACTTTAGACTGCATTTGCAGTAGCAGATGGCTTGGACTTTTCAGGAACAATGAATGTGGTTTGCTAGAAAACTTAGACCCAGGGGAAGAGGATTCGTCATCACACATATTCTCCCCCACTGGGAGGGAATCTCTTGCCTGGGATAGGGGGATGAAGTGTGGAGTGGAGCAGACATTTCCCAGTTTTCCAGAGAGAAGATGTGTGGTATTTTCAGGGTCCCCAGACGAGGGATGGAGATGATGAATCTGACTCCATGTTCTTAGAAGGCTAATTTATTAATTTATGATATTAAAGAATACTATACTAAAACTATACTTAGGAATACAGAAAGGATACAGCAGAAGGCCTAACAAGATAATAATGAAAAACCCATGACTCTTCAGAGTCCTGACACAGCCTGACCATGATTGGTTATTAAGTCAAAACAATTCACATGAAACCAATGGAACAATCACCTGTTGGATAAACAATCTCCAACCACATTCCAAAGCAGCAAAACATGGGAGAAGCAGATGACATAATATTGTTTTCATTTTCTGGGAGGCTTCTCAGCTTCCCAGGAGAAGAATCCTGGGAAAAGAGGATTTTTCAGAAAATATGATGGTGGCAAACATGAAATGTGGTAAATGGCAGGTGTTTCTCACTGAATTTTCAACTGCACGAGGCACAGGAAAACTGATGTTTGCAGAGCATCCCTCCTGTACAAAACAGGCAGTGCTGAATCCCAGCTAAGGAAGTGGTGGGATTTGGGGAGGCTGGGGGAGACTGGGGGGGATGGTGGGAGACTGGTGGGGACTGGGGGCTGCGGCAAAAAACCCATCTGGCCGCAGAGGCACAGTGAGTGCAGCTGCCATCAGCTGTTATTTTAATTTTAATTCTGAAACTGCTTCTGGAAGCCCTCCCTAAGCACCATGCCAGCATCTTGCACTGATTTCTGCAGCACCATTTTCCCTCTCCCACCCTTGCTCAGCCCCAGCCTTTCCCACTCTCTGTCTGGGATCCCTCCCATGGGATCCCTGTGGCCCCATTAGGCAACAACCATTTCTCCTCAGGATTCCTGGAAGCCCAGGTCCCCCTGGAAAGCAGGTGAGACCCGGGGATGCTCCACCACCACTCCTCCAGGGGGGCTCTGCTGTGTCCCTGTGCCTTACAGCTCTTCCCTGTATTTACAGATTTGCCCAAGGTAAGGAAGGCCCCGCTCTGGGTGGTTAATTGCTCTGTAATTAGGTAGCCAATGTCTGCCACAGTGCCACATAATTCCTGCACCTTGTAGCCACCAGCAGGCTCAGCTCCTCCCTGCAGGGGCATCCCCACGTCCTCTGCAAGCCCAGAGGGGCTGGGAATGAGCACAGAGGCCAACTAAGGGACAGAGAATCACGAATTTCTGTGGTCTGTGGGGCGCAGCAGGAACTGTGCAGCTGAGGGGAATCCTCCAGCCCCGGGTCCTGCCCAGTGCCTGGCTGGCCCCTCTGGGCTGGCTGGGGCAGGGTGCAGGCACTGCCCAAGGACTCAGCTCACCCCAAAACCCATTGCCAGGTGTTCCCACTTCAGAAACAGAGCTGAGGACCAGGGCTGTGCCAAAGCTGGAGCAGCTTTGCAGCAGGAACCCCACTCTTCCAGGGCAAGCGCCAGCAGCTTTCTGCTCTCTCTAGACTTGGAGCATCTCTAGGCCCCCAGGGACTGATTTCAGTGTGATTTCTCTTATTTCAGCTTTGCTGAACCCAGTGAGTGGAGAATGCCAGCTGGGTGTTTGCTCCTGGGTTGTCTGAGGGTGCCCTGGTCTGGGGGTGTCAGGGCTCCTGCTGTGGGGCTCCCCAGCATGGCTGGGGTCTGGATGTTCTGCAGGGGAAGCCCTGCCAGGGGAAGTTCTGCTTTTGGGATGGAGTTGCCCCACTCCCCAGCCAAACACAGCCCACCTCCAGGGCACTGCTGTAGGGATGGTGGGACCCTGCTTTCACCTTGTGCTGTGTTCTACAGAGCCCCCTGAATCCCTCCTTTCCAAACACCTCTTACTGACCCCATTGTGTGTCACAGATATCACCCTGCTCCTGTGGGATGGGCTGGAGCTAGTGGCTGTGCCCCTTGCCTGTGGTGCCAGCTGGGGGTTTCTAACCACATCACCAAACCCTGATGTCCTGCCAGAGGAGCAGAGGGATGTCCTGCCAGGTGAGCTGGCCCATGCAGGACATGCTTTCCACCTCCTGGACTTGTTTGCCCACAAGAAGTGAGGGCAGCTCCAGCTTGCAGTGTGAGCTGTGGGGGTACAACCCCTCTGCAGTGCTCAGCCCTGCCCTGTGGCTGGGTTAGGGGGTCCTCTGACCCTCCAAACCTCCCTGGTCCTGGGGGGATGAGCGGCGCACCGGTTTGAGTGTTCCTACAAGAATACTGAGCCATCTTTGTATTCTCTTCCCATGGAAAGCTGATTTCTTTGTGCTGCACTCCAAAACAGCTCAAGTATACTTGTAGGAGAGACTGCAGAGAGCTGTCTTTTCTCTCCTCTGAGGTGGAACACAAGTGAAATTCTGCAAGGTGTTTGTGTGAGCTACACCCTGCAGGACACCCTGTAAGCCTCGGGGCCTGGGCTATGGGAGGATGGGGAGAGCACAGCCAGATTCAGGCTTGCACTAATTTCGTCTCAGCTCAGCTTTAAACTGATTAGGACACACACAGTGCAATGCTGAATTACTCCAGTTTATGCTTAAATAGTAACTATATACAGCTTTTTTGAATGAATTGCACATGTGTAAACACACCCCTTCTGTAAATCCAAACAAGGGCTTGAAACACAGCTAGCCATTCATCACCACACAAATCTGCCACTTCAGATTGCTGCCAGTGCTGGGATTCCCCTCCTGTGCTGAGCAGCAAGCCAGCCCTGTAGCTCCTACACAGCTTGGCCTGCAGCAGCCAGCTGAGCCCCACCAGCAGGAGAACAATGCAGAGAAGCAGGAGGGAGAGAAGGAACCTTGTACAAGAAACACGGGACACATCTATCCCCTCCCTGCCAGCTGACAGACCTGCCACACCAAACCCCAGCTCCTGGGAAGCCATCAATTCTCCCTGTGTCCTGCTGGACAACAACTGCTGCAGGCAGGATTAGGGACAGCCTGTAGGAAGGGATCCTAGATGGTGAGATGTCACCATCATGTTTTCTGAAAAATCCCTTGGCCGGGATTTTTCTCCTGGGAAGCTGAGAAGCCTCAGAGAAAAAGGAAAACAATAATTATCTCATTTGCTTCTCCTGTGTTTTGCTGCTTTGGAATGTGGTTGGAGATTGTTTATCAAATGTGAATTGTTTTTACTTAATAACCAATCACGGTCAGGCTGTGTCAGGACTCTGGAGAGTCTCGGGTTTTTAATGAATATCTTGTTAAGCCTTCTGTCTTTATCCTTTCTGTATTCTTTGGTATAGTTTAGTATAGCATTCTTTAATATAATATCATAAAATAATAAATCAGCCTTCTAAGAACATGGAGTCAGATTCATCATTCCTCCTCCGTCTGGGGACTCTGAAAATCCCACGGTGAGATCCCAGCTCAGGTGTCATTTCTTGTGTCAGCACGTGCAGAGCTGATACCTGCAGCTTCTCTTTGGGGATGGTGAGCTCCAGAGACAGGGAGGCCCCTGGTGTCAAGCCATGCACATTTCTGTGGGCTGGAGATAACCCCCAGCAGCAGTGAGTGTTTTGGGATCCTGCAGCAAGGAACAGCATTACTCATTTTGGGCAGTCCCTGGAAAAGTCTCCATTTTTGGTACAAACACTACGAATCAGGAACATGGGAATGATTCATGAAGTCTAAACTGAGCAAGGCCACTCCACCTTCCGTTCCTCTACTGCACTGAAAGTAACAGAAAACAGATTTTTGTTTTTTCATTATCAAGCTGGGAAAAAAAAACCCAAAAATGAAACAATCAGCTGTGAGTTCTTACACTGCATCCCCAATTTACCCAGGAACCAGCTCATTGCCTGAGAGCACCCAGCAGCCAACAGGGTTTTGCTGGCAGCTGCTGCCTTTCTCTCTCTCTATCCCTGCATACTAATATGAAGTAAAATGGGATGGTAATTTAATCCTATGCCACTAGAAGCAAAGCATCACACAAGCCTGCTCATCCTCTCCTCTAAGTTTAGCCCAATAGTGTATTAAAAAGCTGCTACTGGATTCTCGCCAGCCCCTACTTAGCTAAACTACCTGACTCTGCAGAAAAGCAGAAAATTCTCCATTCTGTGTTATTTCTGATCCTTGGGAGAACAACCCACATCTATCAAGGAACTTGACCCCCCATGGGGCCTGCAGGAAGCCAGTGTAATTTGGAGAAATGTGTGGAGTGACAAAGGCTTTCCTGTGACATTGGGCAGGTTTCCTGCTGCCTGGAGCTGGGCTGCTGGAATCTCAGCTTGGAGCTCCTTCTATCCCTTCACTGCAAGCCCATACACAGTAATGACTAAATCCTTCCATGCTCACTTATAAATAGTTTATAAAAGGTTCATAAATAATTTCTAGATGTTTTAATGAATAGTTAATCAATTGTTGCCGGGCCCAACAGGTCAGCAGATTGCTTAAATCCATCAGTTACAATGGCTGCTGATGAGCTTATGAGCATCAGTAGGACACCACCGACATCTGTGACGGGCCCGTGGCGGCTCTAAAGGGTTAACAAGTAATTAATAAATGATGTGAGTGCTCTTTTAATTAAGAGCTGTAGAAGGCCATTGAAAAATGCATTCCTGGAAGAGCCACAGGCAACACAGCAAGCAAACATCTGGACCTGGTTTTGTAACCCTGCCTCCGAGGAGCAAAGCTGGCAGCAAGGTGCCAGCCTGTCCCAGCAGGCAGCCTGGCAGCCTGAGGAGCAGCAAATTTCCCTCATTCAAGCAGATTCCAGAGAAGCATGGCCTGTTCTCAGTGCCCTCTTGGAGGCTGGAGCATGCACCAGGGAGCTCAGCCTCCTCATACCCACCTGCTCCAGGAGGATGCTCCAGGAGCATCCTCCGTGCTCTGGCTGTCATGGGTAAGGTACCAGCAAGGCAGGGGACATGGATGCATGGAAAACAAGACAATTCCTGGTTCATAGGGCTCTGGCCTTGCTCTTCCCTCCTGGGGGGTTTGGAGAGAGCAGCCCTCTCTCCCCGGGGATGGGTGACACATGAAATGCCACACCGAGGAGTTGTGCTCTGGCAATAACACACTCGGTGTTTGGCCTCCTTAGCAGAGGCTCTTTATTATCATTAAGCACTGAATATTTCTGGATGATAAAAGCAATTAAGTGTAAAAAAAGGTAATGATCCATCCCATATTGCATCCAAAAGATATGAAAATCCCTCATAAAATTATCACCCTACTACAGAATGGGACCTAAATATCTTTATAATGTAAGACAGAGAACTTTGCTTACAGTCAGAACATTTATAAGGCATTCAATTAGCCACCAGAGGGTTTCTTAGTATTACCCAATTCTCCACGAGCACAGAGGCAATTACAGGAGATTCTAACTTTTTAAATTAAAGACAAAAGGCAGGAGAATTTGGATAAAACCTGTTCCCAGGCTCACCCTGGAACATACATGCAGAGGAAATTTCATGCAGATCAGGCTTAATTTACTGCACAATTTAGCTCAGAGCAAAGCGAGACTCTTCCCACTCCTTTGCTGGAAGATCTTTCTGCATGGGAAGGGGACCAGTACATGATGTGCTGCGCTGTGATCTGGTCCTGGGGATGCCAGGGCATGGTGCCATTCCTCATCCCACCCCCTTTGCAATGTCCCCAAGCCTTTGGGTAGGGATTCCAACCCCAGCTGCTCTGGGGGATCCATCATGGGGCCTCCTGTCTCCGCCTGTTCCTCTGGGAGGGCCTCTGGGTGCTGGCAGCGGGTGTCTGTGTCTTCAGCCTGTGCTGGCCCAGGGCCACTCAGCCCCTGCACACTCCTCCATGCATCACTGTGCCATTCTGCCATGCCCAGGGACCAATTTAGGCTGGAAATAAGGTGCGTGTCTGTAACGGGCAGTTAATGGTGAGGGTAATCAATCACAGCAGCAGATTAGCGAGGGACATGATGGATTTCCTGATTCCGACACCTTTAAATCACAATCAGTTTCTCCTTCCAGAACTGCTGGGGCTGAGCCAGAAGGGATGGGCTCAGTGATGCATCACCCAGTCAAACCTCCCCACAAAATGGTGCTGTGGTGGGAGCCCCCATCCACACCCACCTGCTGTGGGGTACCAGGGCTCTCATGCCCTGGGAGAGGGCAGCAGCAGGAGGAAAAACTCTCCCTGCTCAGGGCACTTTGATCGCTTCCTCCTGATTTATATTTTGAGAACATTTCAATGGATCAAGGTGTCAGATCTGTAGTGCTGCCAGCAAACACTATTTTCTTTTAATAAGGAGAGAGCAGCAGGTCATTTCATCTGCTGTACCTGCTCTGCTGCTCCGCTGGGGAGGTAGGGCTGTGCCTTCCCATCACCAGCACCTCTCTGATCCTTGCAGGGTGCCTGTGACTCCCTTTCCTCTTCACCAGGAAGGCAGCAGCATCCCAGCCCAACTCCTCCCCTGCAGCTTGTGAGGCTCCACACCCCCCTACACATTCCTGAGGGTGTTTGCTTCTCCAGAGCTGCTCCTCACCACCTCGCCTCACAAAAGCACCTGTGGCTGCTCCCAAGCGTGTGCTCCCCACGACAGGCGTGTCATGAGCGGCTTCACCATCAAGGCAGTAGTCTACAAAGGGATCCACAGCCATGCCTTTCACTTTGCTTTTGGCTCCCCAGCCTGCCAGCCTGGCTTGGCTCACAGGCAGAGCCTGTCTCCAGCCACCAGTGCCAGACACTCCTCGCTGGCTGCCGCTGCCAGCCAAAATCCTCCCATGGCTGCACTCCAGCCTTGTCTTCCCAGGGGAAGGGACCACGGGGCTCCTGGTGCAGCTCTGGGGGCCCCAGAGGAGCTGGGCAGGCAGAAGCACCATGGGGAGCAGCTGTGTGAGCCCCAGCATGGCTGTGGTTGTGGGGTGCCCTGAGGCTGGCACAGAGCACTGAGAATCACTGCGTGGTGGGGAAGGAAGGAGACAGGCTCCTCCTGACATTGCCCTGCTGCTGCACAGCCAGACTCTTCTGAGAAACAAGCCCTGTGGAGCAGTATGGGCTCTTCCTAGGACGAAGTGTGCAGGAGAAGGAAGCAGCACAGAAAGGTGAAGTGAAAGTTAATATAGCTGCATAAACCAGCTCTGACACTGCACAGGGAGGATGCAGGAAAGCGTAATGCCAGAAAAAACTTCTGGGTTTTTTTCTGAAAAGCAAAGCTCACCACCACTTTCTCCAAAGCACTTGGAAAACCTGAGCACATCATGACTCTCTCAGGGCATTCCCTTACAACCTCTGGCATTCTCTCCATGGGTATCAGAAAAAGGGCATGCACACTGTTGAATCCCATGCTGAAGAGCATTTTGATGCTGCTCTTTTGCCAGCACTGAGATCACTACAGCACTGTGGGAGGCAGGGCTGCAGGCAGCATGCCCTGCCAGCATTCCCAGGGCCTGACACCCATCAGCATTTCATTCTAGCCAGTTGATCCCAGTCAGCACTAAAGCCATGCTTTGGTATTTCGTAGCTGCTGCTGCTCAAAGAAATCACTCTGTGCATAACATGGCAGAGCTGGGTGCCCGTATTGCCTTCCCCATGCCCAGGTGAGGGAGAGAAGGGCTGTGAGTGCACAGAGAGACTCCTCACTGAGACAGCAAGTTCTGCCTCTTGGGGCACTCACATTCAGCAAAAAATAGGGAGGGGGAAAGAGCGTGTTTACAAATCCGTATATTCATACCTATATGTATGTCATTGTGCTAAGTCATGGTGAGACAAAGTGGATTGGATACGGTCTTGACGTGCTACAATTAGGTTTTATGTAAAATAAGTATTTGCTTCATGCAGGACATGTTTGGTATTAAGATTTATTTTCATCCTGACTTATATTAGTGCCTGGTATGATTGGGCAAAGCCCAGGGCACATGCATATCGTTTCCATTCACATCTACATGGATTCATGGCCTAGCGAGCTGAATTGCCTTGCAATCTTTTTTCCACTGCAGAAAGCTTAATAACCATATCAGTCTTAGAGCAAAAAGAGAGCCCATGTATTTGCTCTGCAAGAGGAGCTCTTGAATGGAGTTGTAGGAGGCAGGGAGGGCATCACACCAACTCCCTCACACCCACTGCCCATGTGGACTCATTCCCAAGCTGGTGTCTGTGGGACTAACACTGGATGCCAGGACAGTAAATGTTAGTGGAGTGCTTGCCTAAACTCCAGGGCAGCCCCAAGGAAAAAAAAAATCCATTGAGTTTGTTTACTTCAGCTGTTTAACCAAATGGCTTTGGCAAAGGCAGTTTGCTGTTGTGAAGAAAGCATGAATTGAATGCTTACAGACATGGGGATGAGGGCCCCATGCTACCACAGCCATAGAAATACATACCATCAGCAGGCAAATAATGTTAAATAATGACTTTTATTTATTTATTTAATAACTGGGGCTTTCCTGAGGAACCTCCCCTCACTGTGGGGGAGCAGTTAGAGCCCAGGGGTGGCAGGGACGTAGCGTTTATCTCTTGGGAACAAAAGGTCCTTAGCTAACAGCAGCCAGGGAACTGAGGCTGCCCTGGGGAGCAAGGAGAGGAGATGAGAACAGGGTGGGAAAAAGCACCTGCTTATCTGCACAGGAAGGGAAAACAGGCACAGTTTGGTTTCTGCTGCAGAGCAGCAGGGGTGACAGAAAAGGCACAGTGTGCTCCGGGACATTGCTGAGAAACAGCCCCTTCCAGAGACCTCTGCTCATCCTGCAGAGGAAAAACGCCTGCCTGCAGATGGGACAGTCACAGTTAGCTCAGTAGAAGGAAAGTGTAGGTTTATGGAAAGCTTTTCTCAGATGGGCAGAGAGATTCACAAAGGACTGCCTAAGCCCTGGGTTGCTCAGGTCAGGTCTGAGCTGTGACAGCCTGATGCCAGTGAGAAGATGAAGCTGCACTCACTGAGAGAGCCTGGCCAGGTCTTTGCAGGAACTGGGCTCACTGGCTCACCTGAGAGACCAGGTAGTTTTGTCATAAAAGGACACACTGAGGGTTTGTTATGCATCTCCCTGAGAGTCATTTTGGAGCACTGCTGCTGGAGACAGCAATGCTGCTGGACAGTGAAAAGCTTGCAAGAGGCTTCTTTCCAGGTGGAAGCTGAGGTGCAGATGCTCAAAGCAGCTCTGCTTGGATGTGGCTGAAGAAGGGTTTTGTGTGCTAATTACAGAACTGACATGAGGACATGCTGGTTTTGTTTGCTTTTTAAGGAAGAATGTTATCAAAAAAAGCCAGCAGTAGAAAGTAAGCTGCTATTGGATACTTGTGGAGCAATCACCACTGGCTTCAGTATAATTCAACAGGAAGGTATGAAAAACAGGCTGGTATGTGAGGGCTTCATCCTGAAGAGGAGAAAAGGGATGAAGGGATCTCCAGCCTCTTCCATGTGAGCACTTTTCTCCCCTTTGGCTTATTGCCCACTTTTCCAAGGAGATGCCAGGATGCAGCACCCAGGGCACCAGAGCTGTGGGCTCTACAACCCCAGAAGCCTTGGCCCACAGAGCTGCTATCACCTGCCATGGCCCCCTCCCCTCCTGCTGCTGTCCTGGGGCCGAGGGCTCCCTTCAGGACACTGCAGCCTTGCTCCCAGCTGCACTGGAACACATCAGCACCGCTTCATTCCATACACGTGGCTTTTTAAAAACATCCCTGGCATTCCCTCACAAGTGTCAGCATCGACCTTCACAGCTGCCATGGCGATGAGCACCACCACAGAGAAGCCTATAAATAAAAGCAATGTGCCACACACTGGCCCTTTTATGAGCCCCACTCTTTCTGATTTACTTATATGCAAGATATTTTACAGGACAACCCAATTAAGCGTGACAGACGCCTGACGATGAATTCCCAGCGATGACTTGCAAACACTTGGTTTTAAACCAAATAAAAGTATGCAGAAGACCAGTGGAAGCTACTGGTGTGATTTTGTATTACCCTACAACCTCTACAGCAGCAGCCACTGGAGAATACCACGGTGGAGGAGATGGGCAGAGCTCACCAGGCTGCACCAGGCTGGAAATTTAGGAGGGTTCTTGAACTCAGGGCAAGGGTCCCACTGAGTGTCTAGGATGCTACAAGCATCCTAGATCCTGGTTGCTCCCAGTTTGGTCTACAGCTCGACCTGAGCAGGTCACTGTGCTGTCAGTAGAATGCAAAAGTGTGCTGGGCCCCCCTGTGCAGGACAGCAGCCATGAATTTTGTGTGAATGGAACCGAAAGCCCTCGCTCAGGGGTGCTTTGGTGGCATCAGCACCCGCTGTGCATCCACACTCATTCCTCCCGCAGCCAGGCTGCTCATCCAGGCTTCCACCACTTCTTCAACATGGGCACTCCTCACTCAGCAACCACCAAAAACAATGCTTCACTTGGCAGTTTCATCTGACACTCTGCCATCCCAGCAGTAATTTCTATATTCCAGATAAGCAACACAGATATAAAACAGAAGAGCCATGGCACATCTCTCTCAGCCCCTGACAAGTCACAGCTGTCCTGGGAAAACCTCTTTCACTCTCCAGACCTGCTTCCATTTTCTTGCCCAAACAAATAAACAGCCCTCATCCCAGAGCTACTCCAGCCTGACCATTTTCCCAGCTTGATGGCATCGTTCTTATGCTCTCCCTGTACACCACTGTACCTCTGGGTCAGGGGAGATAATTCCCAGCAGACACAGGTGGAAAAAAGAGGTTATTCACTGTAGAAATTACTGAAGTTGCTTTCTGTGCTGCTCTCTGGGCAAGGCAGTGCCTGGATCCTGCCTGAGCTCTCTGTGAGGCACGGGCAAAAAAGCCCCCATGGCACATGGGGAAAAATACAGGTTCCTCACCTACAGATAAACACAGCAGCATTTTTTTCATCTCTTTTTTGCTGCAGCCCAGAACTGGATTCAGGCACAAATATCCATTTTTAGATTTTTGATACTGAATGATTTAACAGTATTGAGGAAGGCAGGGGCCTCATGAAATCCCATTCAACCACTTGAAAACCCAATTTCCCCACAGTTTTTCAAACAAGAAAGTTTTGATCAGCTGTGGTTTGATGCTGAGTTGACACCTGACCCCAGGTGGCTGCAAGGTTAATGAAGAGCAATGAGTCCCCACAGTCACCCAAACTACCCACGCTCTGTGATTACTTGGCTTCAGGTTTATAAATTCCCCCCAAATCCACATTAAGGCTGTCAGTTCTTCCCTCCCATTCAGCATTTTCTCCTTTTATGTCTGCAGCATTTTTCTCCACTCTCTATTCCCTTCTCCCTGCATAGCTTTATTTGCCTTTGCCAAGGAAATGGAGCATAATGCAACTTTGCAAAGTTCTTTTGCAACTATAAATTTCCTATACTCCCCCTGCTAGACTTGGGCGTGAAGGAGTTCAAAGCAATGCTTGTTACCTCGTCCAGAGGGGTCCCAGGATGAGGGAAGAGACGAGACAGTTGACTCCATGCATCAGAAGGCTTGATTTATTATTATATGATATAGAAGATATAAAAACTATACTAAAAGAATGAAGCTAGAGATTTCACTACCAAGGCTATCCTAAGAATAGAAAAGAATGTGTAAACGAAAAGTCTTCTCAGCCCGAGACACTGGACAGGTGTCCTGTGTGTGTCCCTAACTGGAAACAGTCCGACGGGGCCAATCACAGACCTTCCCGTCGCATTCCACAGCAGCAGATAAGAATTGTTTACAGTTTGTTCCTGAGGCCTCTCAGCTCTCAGGAGAGGAAAATTCCTAAGTAAAGGATTTTTCATAAACTATGTCGGTGACAAATGCTAATCTCATGAAACTCCCATGAATTTGACACCAGATCTGTGTATGACTGCAAGGATTCATTGCCAAAGCCTGCTTATCAACAGGACAGAATTAATTATGAGGTTACGAGCTCCACCATGACCTCCACCCTGAGTGAGGGAGGCACAAGCATTGCCCGAGGCCTGAGGGCACACAGTCCTACCTGAGGTGAAAAACTGTGCTGGTTATTAGTTTGGATAAGTTGTGTAGCTGCAGAAAATGTGGGAAGATCAGAAAAGCCAAGAAATCAAAGGAGGAAGCAAAGACAACACGAGATTGATTTCTGTCAGGGAAATAAGAAGTGAACCAACCAGTGATTATATTGCTGTACCTTGCAGAGGGATGGGGAGGAGTGGAAGGAAGAGGCTCCCGCTCCCAGGGAGCCCAGGGTGGCTTGCTGCTGTGCTGCACACTGAAAACCAGCAGTCGTGCTCCCTGAAATTTAAGATAAATAAGGGGAGCTCACACAAGAGTAAACAAGAAGCTGGGTATTTTGCAAACTGATTAAAAGAAAGTTTTAAAACAGGAGCCCATAGCTCCACAGGTAAATGAATTGTGTGGGAGCTCCCCAGGAAAAGGATGTGTAGCTGCAACACGAACTTCAGTGGCAGCCCTGGCGAGGGGTACCAGGAGACTGAGGGCAAGGGGAGGTGCTGCTCAGCAGAGCCACCATGCAGCAGGTTCTCCTGGGAAAAAACAGGGAAGCTGCTGCCAGCCAGGACCTTGCTCGCAGAGGCAAACTTCAGCAGGAGCTTAAAACCCAGTTCTGGCAGAGACTCACAAGGTTACAATCCACAGCAGGGAGCACTTGGACATGGAACCTGACCAGCCTCAGCACAAGGTGCTGCTGACTCGTCTACAGGAATTTCCTTTGCTTTTTAAATGCAGGCATGCACGTCCACAAGGGTCAACCCAGGCTGTCCTACCTTTAATAACTCGAGAACTCAGGACCTTTAATCATAAAGTTCATTTCAGACTACAGTTTGACTTTGCCATGTGAGTGACAGCCAGGGTAAGGCGCGGCTATACAGAAGTGAACCCGCCAGCGCCTGGCTCTGCTGCTGCTGCAGCAATGAGCCCATGGGAAACAGAAAAGTCATCCCAGGGCAGCAGCAGTGGCAGCTGGAGCTCTTTGCTAATTGCTGAGGACAAGCAGGGACCTGCCATTTGCTTGCTGCCTTGCTGTGTCTGTGTGTGGGAAGGGTGAGGGCACGCTCGCGCTCTGCCTGGTTTGCAAACAGCACAGGGGGAAAAGTTCAGCTGTAATGCCTGAGCTGGAAAAAAGCAGCTACATATGAGGATTAGTAACACAGCTTTCTTCTTAACTGCAGCTACCAAAGACTCCAGAGTTGTGCTTGCCTAAGGAGGTGATGCTCTGAGCCGTTTAATGGTGCTGGCCCAAAAGCAGCTACCAGTGCCTGTACCAGCTGGGGAAGGAGCAAGGCCAGAGAGCCTCCAGCACACTCAGCCCCTGCTCCCAGCTCCTCCAGCAGGGTGTGAACACCAGGAATGTGGCATGGCCTGAAAACACACACATCCCCATCTGCTTGTGCAACAGCCGGAGCAGCAGTGGCATGTGGAGGAGCTGCTTTCTTTTGGGAGGCCAGACTGTTTCTCTGACCCTTCTAGCCCTGAGACCGTGAGAAGTCCAGATCCTTCCAAGGTGCTCATCTGTTTGTTCACTCCAGCCTCATAAACTGAAGAACCCACTTGAGGAACCCAGGGAAGCTGAGGATTTGTTGCCTCCATGGATGCAAGGACCTGGACCTGCTTCCAGATGCTTCCTCTGGGAGAAGGAAAAGGTGTGATGGGCTCATGCAAACCAACAAAGATTTCCTTATGTATCCCATGCACCAAATCCACATTCAAAGCAGGCTCTCTGTGGATGCTCTGCACAGCTGGACTCTCACATGGGTTTGTCTGCAGAGCTGTCACAGTCTGAGACTCTGCTTTGCAGCCAGATTTTTGTATTCTCTGCTGATTTCCCAAGGGTCTCCATTTGGGCTTATCATCCCCATGGGGATCAATAGGACTGCAGCTGCTGTCCTAGCATCTGCAGCCAGCTCTGCTGAGCAGCAGTGTGGTCTGCTGGATAAAGCAGGGGCTGGGAGCCAGGGGCAGGGAAAGCCAGTCCAGCTCTGCCAGGAGCCTCCACTGAGGGCTCAGTCAGGCTGATCAGTGTCTTCAGAGCCATGCCAGCCCTGTCCCAGCCAGGCACTGACACTGTGACCTTGTGTCCTGATCATCAGGGAGAGCACTGAGGAGCCCTGTGGGTGCAGCAGGCAGGGGAGAGCAGGCAGGGTCCATTCCTCCTGCCCCAGCCCTTCCCTGACTTGTGGGAAGGGATGCTGAAAGCCTACAGCATCCATGGCCAGGATCAATGAGAGGAAAGGAATTAAAACAGCCAGGGTAGGCCTCCATTGTGGCAACGGGCAGGTGGCTGAGATATCTCCTCTGCCCCCGCTCCACATTTTGGGACAGGCCTGGGAAGGAGTCCTTCTGCAGAGAAGCCTGGTGGCTGCAGAACCAAGCACTGCTCACTAGCAGAGCCTTTCCAGTCTCCTGAGTGCTTCTGGCCTTTGCCAACCTGCTCTTGGAATTACATTTCCGTGGAATTACAGGTCCAGCATTGGGCTGGAACAGCCATACCAGTGAGCAGTAGCCTAAGGTGATGCAGACCCATAACTCTGGGTTAAAATCTTGATTAGCGTCAGCTGCATTCCTTTTTGTGGTGATCCTGTGATTCACAACTGATGCACACTTCATGTTTCACCACCACCTTCTAAATACCTGTATTAATGCCTCCCCGTCCTCCCTCTTTGCTCCATGGTCACTGTACTCGGATGTGCAGTACAGGCACTGCCCAGCACAGGCATTCAAGCCTGATTAGCAGCAGCAAAGCTTTGTTAATACAACTCTATAATGATGCCATCCTAACCCCTTCAGTCTGGAGGGGCTGGACCCACAGGAAAGCACTCTTGTCCCCCAGTCACTGCACAGAGCCACAACAACATCACCTGGGGTGCCACTGGAGCCAGGCCACTGGCACATTTCCTTGCTACCATGCTCCTTCAGCTGCAATAACACTCCAGTGGAAAAATTATGGAAGCACTTTGCCAGGTGCCTGTGTTTGCAATGATGGATTCTGCATCTGGTTATTAACTCTTGCAAAAGCTCAGTGTTATCTTGCATGGAAGTAATATTAAGTTAAACAGCTGTTGACAACTTATCTCCCATTATCCACAACTTCATTCAAGGCCAATATTTACTCACATCCCAGAAGCACTGCTGCATTCCCAATGGCACACTATGTGGAGTCAAATGAGAACAATTTTTAATAGGTCTTAGATACTCAGAGGACCATGATACCCAAGTGCCTCCTAATCCTGAACGTGCAACACGAGAAAACTCTGCAGGGGTTTTACAAGGCCTGGTCACAGTGCACCATCTGCAGAGGAAAGCTAATCTGGAGGAGGAAACCTTACTGGGAGAGGAAACCCAGCCTGGGGAGCATCTCCTGCAGCCACAAAGGTGCTGACCCAAATTCTCCACTGCCTGCATCCTGCCCCGACCACTTGCCATGCTGCTGTTTCTCACCCCTCCTCCCTCAGAAGGCAGGTCAGCCATGGGCCAGCAGATCCCAAAAGGTCCCAGCCACCCGTGTGACCCTCTCACTTCCCTTTTTCATCCTCTAATTCAACCAAAGGATCAGAAGAGACATCCCCTGCCACACCACTCAGTCACTCAGACTAGTGTAGGTAGGTTACTCTTAGCTGAACAAAATAATTCCCTGGGCTTTCGCTGCGGACACTGTCAGGAGTGTGTCAGGGGTTTGCTTCACAGTATTTTTCTAGGGAGTCCATTCTCTTCTTTATTACTTTTGCTGATGCTATCACAGCATGGCAAAGCCTTAGGCAGACTGAGACCCTGCTGTGCTGGACATGGCAGAAGGAATGATCAGAGATTTTGCATCCAAAAAAAAAAAATAGATCTCTGCAGTATAACTTCTTCCATCATTATCAAAAGGCTTGGGATGGAGACTGGGCATTCTGGGATGAGCTCCCAGGCATTTCCCACCCACACAAGCACTGCCAGGCACTCAGCAGAGCTCCTGCTGTCCCTGCTTCAAGTTTTCAGGTGTGAAGGCAGTTTCCCAGT
Organism: Serinus canaria; assembly: GCF_022539315.1. Taxonomy (NCBI): domain Eukaryota; kingdom Metazoa; phylum Chordata; class Aves; order Passeriformes; family Fringillidae; genus Serinus; species Serinus canaria. Next base: position 30,126,242 of record NC_066322.1, on the reverse strand, counting down.
GAGCTGCACAGCCCGGGTTCCACTGATGACCTCTGCTCTCCTCCACACCACCACTGGTCCACTCTGCAATGAGAAATCAGATGGTGACGACCACTGGGCTGTTTTATGATGGCACTGGAGGTGGTGGAGTCAGCAGGGCTGAACCCTCATCTGTGAGCAAGTGGCAGCCCTTGGAATGGCCAAGGACTGGCAAGAGAGTGCAGTTAATGCTGAATCTAAGCTGCAAGTGGCAGGTACATTTTAAGTGTGTCCCCTGACTCAGTACCCAGCTGTGGTGAGTTTATAGCCTTTCATATTGTTACATTCATCATAAGGGATCTCCCAGTTCCTTGGAAATACAGCATCAAGCTCTCCAGGGCTGGTTTCAGTAGTTTTATTCCCAGGTAATAGCCCTCTCCCTCATTTATAGCTATGTCTAGACACATGGTGAGGAAGGTGCTATAAAGGCTTGATGGAAAAACCCTGTCTACCTCCTAATTCCTGCATTTCACATCCTGAGCGTGCACAGAGTACATGGTGGCTGTGCTCACACATCTCCCCATGTCACCAGCCCTGTGTGACAGCAGCTCGCTGTTCCTGGAATGGGGACACAGCTGGCCCAGTCCAGAGGGTGGCAGGGGCAGGAGGCTCTTTGCTCAGATCCTACAGGAGGATGTTTGCTCAGGCCCTACAGGAGGCTTTTTGCTCCTACATTTTGCCTCAAGAAAATGGCCAAGTGAGAAGGAAAGAAGGAAGAGAGGCTGCAAATCCCCTTGGGAAGATGCAGCAGGAGCAGCTCTGCTCCTCATGGCATTTCTCAGCACTGCCCTTCTGAGCACCAGGCAGGACAGTGTGGAGAGGAAGAAATTAAACTCATATGTAAACAAGACAAAGAAGAGGATGTGTTTATTCCATTTTTGGGGATGCTGATTCAATATTAATCAAAACCACGAAAATTAACATAATGGGATAAAAATCCTACAATATTCAAGGCCTCTATGAATGCCAAAAAATCATTCACTAAGTTGAAATACTGTGTTTAATGCACCCATAATTCCAGTGGCATAATTCCTTGTGCAGAGTGAAACAGTAGTTTCACTCTGTGTGAAACAGACTACCTGTTTTACATCTCCCCAGGGCACTGGAAACAACTGGGGCCCCTGAGGAGGGTGAGAGTGGTCAGGGTGAACACATGCTGAAGCCTGGGAATGACCCCATGTCCCCGAGACAGGGCACATCACAGGCAAGGAGAATTAAATCACAGCCCCGTGGAAGATGATGGTGCTGACCAGGACCAAGCACACAGGGGAAGGGGTTTAGGATGGGGCTGATCAGCAACATCCCACCTCAGCCAAAACACAGAATCACAGAATCATTTAGACTGGAAAAAGCTGCTAAGATTGTGGAGTCCAACCACTAACCTAGCACTTCCAAATTCACCACTGAATGACATCCCTAAGTGGCACATCATTTAAATCCCTCCAGGGATGGTGACTCAACCACTTCCCTGGGGAACACATTCCAGTTCTTGACAATCCTTTCTATGAAGAAGTTTTCCCTCATATCCATCCCAAACCTCTCCTGGTGAACCTTGAGACCATTTCCTCTTGCCCTGTCTATCCTATTACCTGGAAGAACTGGGCAACTCCCACCTTTTTAGAGCCTCTTTTCAGGCGGTTGTAGAGGGCTGTAAGGTCCCCAGTGAGCCTCCCTTTCTCCAGCCTGAGTCCCCCAGCTCCCTCAGCCACTCATCATATTTGTGCTCCAGACCCTTCACCACCTTTGTTGCCCTTCTCTGGATTTTCTCCAGCACCTCAATGTCCTTCTTCCAGTGAGTGGCCCAAAAATGAACTCAGACAAAGCAGAGAGGCAATCAGGGACTGATGGTGAGTGAGCCTGTGACCCACCTGGGGTGACTCTGCTGCCAGCAAAGATGGTGGTGCCAGTTGCTGTCGACTGCTTTTCAGCTCTTATGTGTATTAATGCACTGCACAGCACTTGGAGCCTTCAAGATAAAAGGTACTTTCACCAGCACTTCAGTGGCTTGTTTCCTATTATAGGTCTGGTTTTGACACTCCCCCACCCTCTTATCTAACTTTCTCTACAAAGCTCTTCTCACTTTTTCATCTCTCTTCTGTGGTCCCTAGCCAGGGAAAAAACAAAACAACAAAAACAATACCAACATATTTGTTTCCTTTTCGGAGAGCATGAGCTTAGTCAGACACAGTGATCTAGAGACAGGAGACTTTCACAAAGGTGATTCTATAACAAAAAAATATGCATATTTTGCTGTAAACTCCTCTCTTCAAATGGCTTGGTACTTAAGGAAAAAAGGCCTTTGTTTTTTCTCTTTATGTTTTTAACAAGCCTAGTGAATGGTTTAATTAAGTTGGATAGAAATTTTCACAGTGACTTGATGTGAAAATGTGAGCCTTTAAGAGTCGCCTTTGATGCTTGAGTTATGTTTTAAACACTTGATGAGTCCTGCAGAGCTGGTAATCCTTTTAGCATAGCTCATAGCTGTTGCTGGAGTGCTCCTGAAATCCTGTTTTGTTTCTGTCTTCCGGGCTGGAGGCTCCTCCAGAATGGCAGCAGTCCACCCTAAGGCTGTTTGCAGCTGCCAGACCCAGAGCCCCCACACCACTGAAGACTCCAGGGCTGGTGGATCTCTGCTGGGAGCCAAGGGAGCCTTCCCACACACATAACAGGGTGATGCTGGACAGCTCCAGGATCCCCCGGCAGGAATGCCACAACTCGATGGCATTTCAGAGTAGTGCCAGGGGAGGTCAGAGGAATTTATGAGGCCCCCTCCTCCCCATCAGCCTTCGGGATGGGTCACCTGCAAGAACTGGTGCAGCAGGAGCTCAGGAACGATCCCCCAACCCTGCACTCAGCACTGGAGCACACACCGCAGCCTGTGAGTGCCATCCTCTGCTGTGTTCAGTGTTGCTACCTTAAAACAAGACTTTTCATTATCAAATATTTTGAGTTCAGTTCTCTCCAGATTTGGCAAGCCACCCCATACCTTGTAAACAGGCTTTCCTCTGCTCTCTAGCTCTGGATTTGCTTGAAGGATAGGTTGCAAACTGACTTTGGGGAAATGCAAATGCTTTCCACAAAGGATGCTGCAGGGAGAGATGAAAGCCAACTCCATTTGCATTAGTTCTGTAACTGGATGTTTTCCCTCTCCCGTTTAGACTGTAGTTCACACACACACACAAACACACACACATACATTTTTGCCACTGAGCTGTTTGTTGTCAGCTGCTCCTCCCAGGAGTTTTGAAGAAATCCCCATTTACACACAAAGCTACTTGTCAGGGCACCAGCAGCAAGCTGCCCAGGCAAAAGGAGCATCCTGGGAGTTGGGATTCAGCAGAGCCCTGCCGTAGCCTTTTGGGCAAGTGCCACCTTGCTCTGTCCCCCTGGGCACACCCCGAGACTGAAGCAGCAGCAGCAGGACCCTCCTGCACCACCCCCGGGCAGCACTGCTGTCAACTACAAGAAAACTAAGCTGAGGAGCTCCAACCCAGTGCACAGGCTGTGCTTTTAGGTGTCCCACAGCAAAATAGCAAGCTCTCCGTTTGTTAAAGCTGAGAAGCAGACACAGGAAAGCACTCTCTCTCCCTGGATCCATGAGCCAAATAACAAAAGGAGCAGGGCTGTCTCACAGGTTGGTGTGTGCACGGCACTCCTGGGCATGGATATTCACCCCACTTCTGCTGCTGCCTCTCCACAGCAAGGGCCCAGATCCGCCTCTGCGTTTCCTCTGAAGAGCCCCTTGGAGTGCCTGCAGGACACAGCAAGGCACGAGAGCCCCACCAGGACACAGGGAAGCAGCACTGGGGATTCGGTGCCAGATTGAGCTCCAGCTGAGCTGCTGTGCCAAGCCGTGCTCACTTCTCTCAGCACATCGCTCTGAGACCCTCCTCCACCATTTGCACGGCTTTTTGTACATATTCCCTTTATTATTTTTTAAAGGGAGCAGGGGATGCCTCTCTGGCAGCAACCAGAGGAGTTTAAGAACAGTTATGCTCAGGCAGCCTTTGAAGCCACTGAGGTAAAGGGGATGGGGCTGGAGATCCTAGAACAGCTAGCGTCCTAACCAGAGGCATTTCTGGCTTAAACAGGCAGCCAAACATCTGCTTTCATTCAGACAGCAAGAGCTTTGTGTTGGGAAACAGATAAAAACCCAGGGAAACCGATAAAAACCCACTTTATATTCAGTCCCATTTACTGTTGGTTGGGCTGAGCACACCTGGGCTGAGCAAAACCTGTAGAGAGCCCTAAAATTGCAGAATCTGTGCTTATTTCACCTTATGTCTGTGATGCTCAGGAGAAGGGGATTTCTGAAGGAGGATTTTTGCAAGCAGTGATCAGACCCCCGTACTCACATCCGTTCTAGCAGATAAAGCCAGGGCGCCCTTAGGTACACAACAGGCAGCTGGGGGAAGCCCGGTGCCACCTGCAATCCATTCCCACAGGGCAGACATCCCGCAGCCGGAATGCAGCCCCAGGCAGACCGAGGAGCCGTGCAGGACCCGCGGGGCACAGCAAGCCTGGGAGGTGTGGAGGGGATCCTGCTGGGACTGGGCAGCCCACGTGAAGGTGGCACACAGCCAGAGCCACCCAGCTTCCCGGCACAGACCACCACGGGACACCTAAATCCTCGTGCTAGCTGCCCGGCTGCCCAAGGAGAAGTGTGACAGCGGCATGTCCAGGGGGAGGACTCCAGATCTGACACGTCCCCGGAGCAGTAGCACAGGAGCAGACTCACCGGGCGATGCGCTGGGCTGAGCACACCTTCCCTTCCGCAGGGCAGAGCCACAGATCGATACCCCACGCCCCCGGGAAGTCACAGCTCAGCCGCACAGCCCGTCTGCACGGTCGATGGCGACAGTCTGCCACCGTGCAGGGAAAAGGCTGCAAACAGGGATCTTCCACGCGCAGGGAAGCGCCCCGGTAAAATCCGCGCCCGATGGCACCGGCAAGGCAGGACCGCAGCAGCAGCCCCGGCCCTTGGGGCACCTCAGCTGTGCCGATGGGCAGCGTCTCCGCGGCCGGGGTAGGAGGGGGAAAGTCCCACTCAGAACTTGTTCAGCACTCTCAGGGAAACCCGACCCCCTCCTCATGTCCCCGGCTGCGCTGCCTCTCCCGCGGGCCATGTCCCCACTCCCACACTCGCTTTCTGAGGTCGACTGCGAAGGGAACGCGTTCCCGAGGCGGAAACGGGAGCATCCCGAGCCTCCCGGCACTCAGCCTTGCCACAAGGCTGGAAGGAGTCCGCGTTCCCTGTGGAGAAGCGAGCTCCAAAACCGTGCTCAGCCTCCAGCCGAGGCCTAGCGGGGAGCATCCCCAGAAGAGGGACGGGCCCCGCGGAGCGAGACACCCGCACCCTGAGCAGCAGCGGGCTCCGGGCATGTCCTTCGGGGCTACTCCGTGCCACCGGTCCCTCCCGGGGCTCCCACCCCGAGGCCAGGTTCCCCGAAGCCAAGTTTGGTCCAAGAGCAACAGAACCTTCTCCCGCAGCAGCTCGAGCAGCCGACTCCGCTCTCCCCCTGGCCCCTCGGCACTGCGGCCGGTCCGAGAGGGACCCCGGGCCACGCCGCTGTCCGGCCGGGGGCTGCGGGAGCAGCGGGGAGCGGTGGGGAGGGCGAGGGGCGGGTGGGGGCGCGCAGCCGGGGCAGCCTCATCGCCGCAGCATCCGCCGCGGTCCTAAAGGGACCTACAGGGTCCTACAGTGCCTGCTGGGACCGCGACGGGGGAAACTTGCGCCGCGTCCGGAGCCCGGCGAGACGATACCGCGGCGGATGAGGGGGAATGCGCGGCGGGCACGGCGAGGCCCGCAGGTGCCGCCGGCCGTGCCTTACCTGCCGGGCCGCTCCGGAGGCTGCAATCCGCGCCGTAAATCCGAGTGCCGGGTGCGGAGCCGGGTGCGGCGCCGGGCGGGCGGGCGGGTGCCCCCCCCGGGGCCGAGGAGCCCCGGCCGCCCGGCGCTCAGCCCCGCCGCCCCCGCCGCGCTGCCCGCCGCCCCGCCTCGCCGCCCGCCTCCCCGCCTCGTCGCATCGCCGCCGCTGCCGTCGGGGGCTGCGGCCGCCCCGCCGCCGCTCGCCGCCCCGCGCCGGCCCCGCGGCCCCGCGCCGCGCTCCGCCGTCCGCGGGAGGCGCTGGGGGCGGGCGGGGGGCGGCGCGGCGAGGGGGCTGTGCCCACCGCCCCTCCGCCCCGCGCAGCCGGCGCTGCGGGTGCCGGCCGCCGCCGGGAGGGGCCGGCGACACCCCCGAGTCCGCCGCCCCGGCCGCAGCCCCGTCCCCCGGGGGTTCCGGGGGTTCCTCCACCGCCATCCTGCAGCCTGGGTCCCCCATCGCCGCTCTCGGCGTCCGGGAGCAACCCGTCCTCCGGGATCACATCTCTTTGTCGCTGGGTCAGGGACTTGTCCTAGACCTCGGCACAAGTCGAACCCATCCCTGAGACCGAAGAGCGGCATCAGAATCCAGAGCCTTCGCCTCTTTTCCCCCCGCCTCCATCCCTGCGGGCTGCGGAAGCCTCCATCCCAAGCCCCGGAAGCCTCAGTGCCGACCTCTGGAGCCGATGCTGCTGCCAGAGCCCAGGATTCCCTGCCCCTACCCTGAGGAGCCCTCTGGTCAACCCCAGAGCCCAGGATACTGGAGCTCTCCTGGCTGTGCCCTGGTGTGGCTCGGCAGCTCCGAGGGGAAATGGGAAAGGGGCTGCCCAGTGTTCTCCCGGCCCGCGCAGCCTGCCCCACGTCCCCCACAGCAGAGGTCGCGCACCATCCCGCCAGTGGCACACGTCAGGCTCATGCCCTGCCTAAGTACCCATTTTGCAGGGCCCCTCCTCCCACAGCTCTGAACTTCCTACCTCTCCCAGCCCTGCCCAGGCACAGGTACGATGCTTCTCCGGGAACATTGCTGCAGCAGCTCCAGCCCCAGTGGCACTGAAACCACCCTGTCATAGGTGGGCTTTGCGTGTGGGTGACCGGCATGAGAACGGATAGTGCAGGAAATCTCTTAACTCCACAGATTTTGGCTTTTGACAGCAGCATCTGAAGAGTGGCAAGCTCTGTCCTAGACATCTAGCCTCAGATTGAGAGTTTTCCTGGGGTGCAGAACCGGTGATCCAGGAGGAAGTGACCCCTTCTGGCTGTCCTCCTCATCGAGGATGTGCAGCACTGAGAACCGAGGGGCAGAGGGACACCAGGCTGAGCCCTGCTCACAGCCTCACCCGCAGGCAGGCTCACAGCACTTCACCAAGTGGGAACCACTTCACCTCCACACCCTGCGAGGGGAAGAAGTGTCCCTTCATGCAGGAATGGGGGACCCTTCTGTGGTGCAGAATTGTCTGGCCCAGGGACTCCCACTCCTCCTGTCAGGGCCGGCTGCCTCAGCTCCCTGATGTGGCTACAGTTCTGGAATGCACTGGGATGCTAACTGTGGGAGAGTTAGCAAAGCCAGAGAAACCAAGCGCTTGTGGAGGAAAAGCCTGGAGGTTGCTCTGCACCAGGTCACCATGCAGAAGTGGGTATTTTCACTGCCTCTTGCCTGTAGCCAACGCTGCTCCAACTGAAAGAACCCTGTGGAGTTATGGATGGGGCTTTGTGAGAAGGGAGCTCCCCCAGGCAGTGGGATGAAAGCAGATTAAGGCTGCGAGTGTATTTAGACGAATATGAGCTTAATCCAGTAACCAGATCAATCAAAGCTGCAAGTGATGCTTTTCCCCTGGAGTGTCTTGCTGCTCTTGTGCCTGTTCACTGCAGGAAAAGAAGCTCTGCCTGGCATGTACAGCAGCTGCTCTCCTACATCTGGACTCACTTTATCTGTGCAAGCCAGCCACAACCCTAATTTCCAACCATATTAACAAGCAGTACTGTAGATTGCCGTGAGAGACCTGTGTCCATGCCAAGTATGGCAGGCAGGCCTCACTTCTGAGCTGGAGCACCAGTGTGGCTGGCATGGGAAGTCTTGCAGAGCAGGGCAATTTGGAGATATCTCTGTGCAGTTCTGGTCACTTATCACACTTATGCTGAATTATGCTTTGCTTTTACAAACTCTAATGGTGTTACTCCAGTGAGGCAAAGCCAGCTCTTATGCTAATTTGACTATTTGTTAGTCTCATAACCCTTACTTACATTTATTGTGCAGCTTAATATTGTCAACATGACTTAATTTTGGTGTGAGAGTGCTTTTATGGGGAATTATAACAGTAGAGGTTAAATTGCACAAATGCAACTTCCCAATAGGTCCATACCTGTGGAGTTTATAGCTGAAGAGATTTGTACATTGTCACATCTGACCTTATGGACACCAGTGGTTATTTCTGCATCAGCTCTTGTGTTTGACTTGGCCATATCAACTAATTTATTCATCGAGGGATGTTTCCAGATCACCTGTGAGCCCTGCTGAGCCCCCTGAGACCGTGTCTCTCCAAACCACAGGTGTGCACTGCCTCACCTCCCGAGAGTGCTGAGTGACAGGAGACTTTACAGAGCTGGCAGCACACAGGGCATGAGCTCGGAGAGCTTAACTGTGAGTCAGCACGGGGTCATTTGAGCCAGGGCAGAACAAGGTTCATGGATCTTAAGGGTCCCTGTTTGGAAATACACATTAGTTGGTTGTCTGTGTCATAAATCTCCCCATTTATCCCGCTCGAGCTGGATGAATAATTGGAGAGAGGTTTGTGGCTAATTGATTTGCTGATCAGTGGAAAGAAATCATGAATAATTTATTTGATGAATATTCCTCAACCATACGTAAAGCTGGTCAGTTACTGAAAATAATCAGTTGCAAACACTCAATTTTTCAGCCAATGGCTTTGTTCGTTGGCAAGAGCACCTCGCACTTCTCACCCTCCAGAGTGCGTCCCCACGGATTTTTCCCGGGCTCTGTGCAGGCAGAGGCTGCTCTTCAAAGCAGCCTGAGGATTTCACCATGGTTGTTCTGTCCATCCACCCTTCACAGTTCACACCACACAGCTCCCTTTTCCTCCCGTGTCTTCGCAGGTACAGATCCTCCAGGCTGCACAGAGCTTTCCAAGAGGGGTTCCACTGACACCCTCCACTTGAGATCAAGGCATTGAGCAGTTTTGCCAGAAGGGGAGAATGCAGGTGCAAATGTCTGTGACACCATCAGCTGTGACAGCACCAGCTCCTGGCTCTTTCTGCGCTGCAGTTTTGCTGTCCTGGATGAGTCCCACACAAGGTGGGACCATGAATCCAACCTTTGGAGCAGAGGTGTTGCCTCTCACACAGCTGGGCCAGCAAAGGGACAGAGCACAGGGTTGGGACAGGCACAACATCCTACACCAGCCAAGCCCTAATTCCTTTTTCTAAGCATAAAAGCATAAACCCCTAAGCAGGCCACACAAGCATGTCATGTTTCCTGTATCTGCACGAGTCCTGGTTCTCTCTTTGCAGGCATTCTTGCAGCACCTGGCACAGTAATCAGAGAAGACCTGCATGGCTGCCTCTTCTGGGTGCTTAAAAAAAAAAAAAAAAAAAAAAAAAAAAGAGAGAGACTCTGGTTTTTCTAAAATTGCTGTTTATTTGCCAGGTTTTGCATGTTAAGATTTCTGAGAAAACAAACAATCTCCAGAGGCCTCTTGATGTTATTTGCCTCCTAGCAGAAATCCTATCAGCTTCTTCTGTGGTTCTCAGATGTGGTGGGGGCAGCTCCCCTCCCTCCTCTTTTTTCACCCCTAAGCAACACGCAGACACCCTCCCCGTTGAATTAACACCATCTTTCCTCTGCAGTATCGTCTGGGAGTGACTTTCTTGGCTCACAGTTGCAAATTTGTTCTCTCCCGTGCTGGGGATTCCGAGCAGCAGGAGTCAGGACCTGCCGGGAGTGTGTGCAATCCTGTGCCAGGCTGCGCTTGTTTGGGAATGAGAATCTCCGAATCTCCTGTTCCCGTGGGGCCGGGGCCGATGCAGGGACCCCTGCAGAAGTCCTGCTGTGTTAAGCTCAATGGGAATAGGATACTGAAGAGCACTTGAGCGGTCCCTGACGGGGCGGGGAGAGCTCCCTCCCTGTGGGAACCGCACGAGTTTGTGCCAGCATCCGCAAGCCTTGTGTGCTTTGGGGAATGATTTTAGTGGGAGCTCGGCAGTGCCCAGCCTGGAGCAGGGCTGCTGAATGCCCTGGGAGCGGAGCTGGCTCTCAGGGAGCCTCGGAGGGCCATGCCCGCCCGCTCGGCGGGAAGTTCACGGCCTGACACCGAGCGGCTAATTTCGTTGTGCAATATTTGGAGCCAGAGTCAGGACTTTGATTATGTCTTTCCTCTCCTTGCTGGCTCTCAGCAAAGTCACGCCTGCTCTGCTCTGTTCGGTACCTGTGAGAAAGCAGGGCTGTGTGGCACAGTAGGGAGGGGGGGACGAAGGCTGCACATCCAAGGGCCACTGATCGCAGTTGCCAAACTGGGAATTCGCATGTGGTCACTGTGACCCGGAGAGAGGGGATGTGTCCCCGTGTGTCCCTGCTGCAGCTCCCTCGGAGTGTGCCCCGAGCCCAGCAGCTCTGCTGCTGTCAGCTGCCCTCAAGGCTCAGGGTGCAGCCTGGATGCACGCAGGGGCCGCTCCGCCGCCTGGACTGACGGTGCTTGAATGGATTCCTCCCTTCCCCTGGCTGCAGATGCTCCGTAGAAATCAGCGCCACAGATAAGCCGCGTCCTTCTGCACCAGCTGGGACTCCTGGCCCTGGAAGGCTTTGCTGTGGCCTCCAGTAAAAGCACCAGGACATCCACCTGGGCTGTGCAGGGAGGGCGGCAGCTGCCTGCCAGCACAGCCCGCTCACCAGAGGGGATTCTGCAGCCTGTGCCAGGGTTGGGCGAGCCAGGGTGGTCCCCAGAGCGATGGAGAGGAGCTGTCTTGTGTGCGAATCCTTCCTGCGGGATAAAGGGCTCTGGGAGAGATGTCCTGAATGCCCAGCCTACCTCGCTGCCTTTATCTTTGCAGCGCTTCGGAGAGAGCTTGCCTGGAAGCAAAGCACTGATGCGTGGGCATTTTTCACCTTCAGATTTGCCGTTGAGCTTGTTTAGGTGGAGGATGGGCTTAATGGTCCAGGCTAAGCAGAAAGAAAGGGGAAAGTTTGCTCAAGACAACCTAATTGATCTTAATGAGACAGGAAGGGCTTTGTGCTGCAAACACCAGTGTTTGTTTTGTGAGTTTAATGCATTTTCTGGCTGGGTTTGATTACTCTGGGGAAGTCCTCTGGCCTAATAAACGGAGCCATAGGGAATTAGAACTGACAATTTCAGTTGTTGCTCTCAGCCCAAAAGAGCTCAGCCTTCCAGCGGGGAAGAGAACTGGGAAAAAGGTAATTGCAATGGATTCAGTCAGCTCCCAATTATCAGCCATCTTTGTCTCTGGTGGGTAGCCAGCAGGCAGGGCTGGGTGCCCAGGGACAGGGCACATCGACTGGTGTCCTCCAGTGGGGTGACACCGAGCCCACATAGGCACCCAGTAAGGAGCTGGTGCTCCCAAAGAGCCAGGAAACTGTGGAAAGCTTTGTGGGTTTTAAGTCCAGCTGATAATGATCAAAATTATTGTTGTCAGAGGGAAAATTCTTTTTCGAACCCTGGGCATTTGGATCGTGACTTTCCTAGAAAATTGTGTATTTTCTGCTTTCCTCTACACAGAAAAATGGAGCCACAATGTGGTTTTGTGCTTTTTATTGGCATCTCCTTAAATGGAGGGGGAAAAAATGACTTTGAATCTCACAGCTGCTGCTGAAAAGGAGGTTCTCTGGAGAGCAGTGTTTCCACTGAGAGATTTCTTCGTGCCTGTTAACAGCTGCCTGTCCCCATGGCTTTTCTCAGAGTGCAACCATATCCAAACCTGTCCCAAGCCAGGACAGGGACAAGGAGGTGCTGTGCTCATGCCAGTGATGCACCTTGCTGCTGCAGCCACGGCTGAGAAACGCCCCTGGAGATGGCAAGGCCTGGCTTGTCTTGTGGAAACAAGGGCAAGAATAGGGGAGAGTCAAAGCACAGCAGGGAGGGGTAGGCAAGGCAAAGCAAGGCAAGGCAAGGGATGAATTAATAAGGCATGCTAGTGGAGGGATAGGCAAGGAATGGTGCTGGAGGAAGGCCAACACAGCTCCCACAGCATCACTCCAGTCACTGGGGTCAAGAGATGCCTTCTTATGGCAAGGCAAGGAGTTGGTGGGAACGCAGCGGCTTCTTAGTGCTCCCCTCTACACAAGTAAAACATGGAGAAAAAACATCACTGCAAGCTCTCCTGGCTTCCATCAGTAGGAGGGACAAGAAAATGCTCATTTGCCTTCCTTCCTTCCTTCCTTCCTTCCTTCCTTCCTTCCTTCCTTCCTTCCTTCCTTCCTTCCTTCCTTCCTTCCTTCCTTCCTTCCTTCCTTCCTTCCTTCCTTCCTTCCTTCCTTCCTTCCTTCCTTCCTTCCTTCCTTCCTTCCTTCCTTCCGTCCTTCCTTCCTTCCTTCCTTCCTTCCTTCCTTCCTTCCTTCCTTCCTTCCTGTCCTTCCTTCCTTCCTTCCTTCCTTCCTTCCTTCCTTCCTTCCTTCCTTCCTTCCTGTCCTTCCTTCCTTCCGTTCCTTCCTTCCTCCCTCCCTCCCTTCCTCCCTCCCTCCCTCCCTCCCTCCCTGTTCTTCCCCTTTGCAAAATCTCATTTACCAGGGTCTCCCTCCCTGGAATACCTTCCACCTGCTCCAAACCCAACCCTGTGGGATGCAGCCTGTGTCCAGTTCGCAGCTCTGCACAGCTGTAGGGACAAGACAAAGCCACCTCCCGGTTGTCCCCAGGCTGTCCTCGCAGCTCAGCCACCCCTAGAGAGGTGCCATCCCCCGGGGCAGGGGCTGAGCAGCGCCCAGGGGCTGTCCCGGGCACGCCGTGCCTCTGCATCCCAGGGACGCCACGGGAAGAGCAGAGAGGGAGAGGAGGATTATTTATAGCTGCAGGAGCAGTTCCAGGGAGCTGTGTGAGGAGCTGGCAGGCTGCTGGCTGTGCAGGCAGTCACCCAGGAGTGGGATGGGGGCTGGAAGCACACACTGGCATGAAGGGCAAGGCTGTCCCTGAGGGGCCGTGCCCCAGCAGCTGGCTGGCTGCACTGGAGTAAAAGCAGGAATAGTCAATGCCCATTGCTGCCTTTCCCACCTCAGTACAGCTCTGGGTTCCAGTCCCCAGGACTCAGCTTCCTTCAGAGGGGGGAAATCCCTTTTGCTGCTTTCTTGCCCCCTTGGACAAGAGATTTGTTCTGCTCATCGCTTCTGCTTCCCAGACCAATTTGCTGCTTTTCACATTGACTGCTGTCTATTTTCCCACTCTGCCTGTTGCTGGATTTGGGGTTTTTATTGCTAATTACTCTTCTTGCTTCTCTGCTGGGGGAAATACTTCCCAGTCCATTTTGAACTGACATTAGGGCATTAGAGAATATTTACTAGAGATAAACATTTTTAAATCAGTCAGTTTGAACAGGCTGCTTTGGCTTGCAGCTCTTGTCAGAGGCTAGTGATGCCCTGAAATACTCTCTTGTACCCAAACCTGTCAGGGCTGAGACAAGGCACACAGTCTCACTGTGCAATTTATGGTTTGAAGACCAAATGGCTGTGTAGGGAATGCACGGCTGGGGACTGCGGGCGAGACAAAAGCTCCCTGCAGAAGCCCAGGCAGCTGCAAAGTTGGGCTATATTTAATTTCAAATGCCTGGAGGGTTCCTGTTTGATTTCTGGGAGGATTTCAGGCTGAGAGCTAATAGGGATATAGCTGAGGAACATCTAAGGCTCTTTGCAAACAGCATACAGGCACCTGCTGAGCTTTTCAGGGGAAGCTGGGATGGTGCTGATTTCTCTGCTCAGCGAGGAGTCCCAGGCAGGAGCAATGCCAGGGGAAGGCAGATGGCACAGGCCAGGGTGACTCCAGCACCACACAACCCCCAGGCAGGGCAGTGGGCAGGCATCAGTCCTGGCAAGACAAACTGCCCAGGGACAGCCTTGGAGGCAACCGGTGGCCTTTTGATGCGCTTTAGGAAGAGACAAGGATTCAGGCCCAGAGATATCTGGATCACAAGAACTTCTCTTTTGCGAGGTAGATCCTCGCAAATAATTAGTTTATTATTCCAAAATCCTGGCTGAAGCTGTCAGCCAGCCAAGCCCTGGAGCTGCTGGCCTTGCTCCTTGCTGGGCTTGGCCAACCCCAGGCCCAGGAGGACTCTGCACATCAGTGCTCCTGCCCCTTGCGGGCTTTGCAGCCACTGGAAACTTAAAGAAAAGAGGTTGGGAAATCTCACCAAACTCTCTGTTAGAAGGTTGCAAGCTCAAACATCAAAAATTAGGCAGGGCTAGTTTTATGGTAGTTGGTTTGACCTCTGTTCTGCCCCCATCCACACTGCCATGCAGTGTTTAGTTAAATGATCACTTACTTCTTCCTCCTGGGACTTTTCTCTCGTTTCAGTGCACATGGAGCAAAATTAAATTGCACAGGAACCACAAATCTGGCCTTTCCCAACATCTGAGTACTTACCTTGCTGCCTGAACCATGGCATTTTTAGCAGAGCTTTTTTGTCTGTAGGATCTTAAATGATTTGGTATCAGTTGCAGTCCCACTGAAGTCAGTGGATAATCAGCTCCTGGCTGTAAATGAGCAGCACATGGCATTGCTACCTTGCCTCCCCCAGTGCAAGGCTTTGCGTGTGGTGGGGCTTTTCTATTAAAGCAGCCTGGCTGATAAGTGCCCCAAGAGGCTCCTGATTCACATGCTGCAGACCAGGCTTCTGCACTAAAAACTCATTTAAAGTTCCCTGGCAAAGTGCATGAGTCAGAAAAGCTAAATTGTGTTAATTCTGTCTGGAATGTCCCAGGGATGAGCAAGGCCAGGACACTGCTCTGGGCTCCATACCCTGCTCTGTGCTAATGTGCACTAATTTTCCTGGGGAGCTGCAGATATCACTGTTGAGCAGGGCTATTACAAATAGGTTCCCGGAGCCTTGTGCAGAGGAAAATGGGTTTATTTTCTGCACAGAGCATGGTGAATTTGCATCTCAATGAATGCTTTTTCCTTGAAAGAATTTTTCATTATAGGAGAAATAAATTCTTCTCGTGGGTAAACTGCTCCAGCCACCTCACCTGTGGGATGTGTTTTCCCAGAGGTTGCAGCCTCATCCCAGTGGTGCTGGCTGGGAAGCCCTGACCTGCTCTGTGCTCTGACTGCACTGCACAAGGGGCTGGGTTGGAGATAACTTCTCTGATGGGCAGGGCTACCCAGTGTCCACCGGAGGCTGAAAATATCCCAGCAGCTGGAGCCATGAGGGGCCAGAGGGAGGGGGCTGGGAATTTTAGCTGCATGGGAAGACATGGCTCTGGAAAGCAGCAGATAATCGTGGTGCTGATGAACTGCATGAACCATTTAGAAGGATGTAATCTTGTGCCATATGTTACATGTCAGCATGTGGAGAACGTGTCTCATCCATTAGGAGAACAATTGCACAGTTCATCTTTTTTTGGGAAAAAAAAAATTAAAATCATTCCTAGACTCTGCAGCATTTGCAGGGCAGAGCCAGGCTGTGTTCCTCTGGTGGAAAGTGGCTACCAAGGGCAGGCACCTGAGGAAGCATCAGGCTATGTCAAAGAAGAAGAGAAAGAACAGCTGGTTGGGAAGGAGGAAGAGGAAATACGGCTTCAGAAGGCCAAGAAGGCTAAATAAAACATGAGCCTTTCCCTAGGCATCTGTGAGGAGGTCAGGATGGATGCCAGGCCCTGGGTGTAGGAAAGCCAAAAGCTTTTGAAGAGTCACATCTTCCCCATTTCCAGCCAAAATTGCTCCATACTCTGAATTTTGTTAAGGTTTTCCTGTGAGATGAAAAGCAGCCCTGCTTCTAGAGATGCCCCCTTTGCCAGGTAGGGCTCTGCAGCCATGAGCCCTGGGGAGCAGGGTGGGTGACACAGGCACGGGGTGAGCAGCTGTGTTCCCCAGAAGACCCTCATGTCATGGGACAGTGGGGCTGGCAGCTCCTGTGGGCAGCATGTCCAGCAGGGATGGCTGAGCTTGTGGCCCAATTGTCCTCCCATGGGTGCCAGGGCTTGGCCAGGAATTAGTTTTCATTAGCAGTTTTCCAGGCTTTTAGGCAGTCAAGCAGCCATGCCTGAAAGATTCTGGGGTGAGCTGTCATTACTGCACAAAGGTAGCTAAGCTCCCAAATCCTATTAGTACAGAGGAGAGAACCACTGGGAATGACCTAAGGCAAGGCAGAGCCCAGCTGTGCCAGCCAGGGAAGGGCAGCATCACCTTCCTCACACCTCTCTCACCCCAGACCAGCAAGGCTGATAATTCTTTCTCCCTCAGGCAGCTGACCTGGTGCAGCCAGAATCTGCCTGACCTCTGTGGTACCCAGCATCCTTGCTGGGACTGCCCATACCATCCACCTCCTGACACCATTCCCCAGGCTCCTCTGCCTACTCCTCCCTTCACAAGTGTCTTTATACATGGAGGAGCTAAAATCCAGCCCCAGGCCCCCCATCAAGCATAGTTCTCCTGCTAACATTGGCTTGGCAGGTGAAGGTTACTGTAGAAATTAACTATATTTAGCCCCCCAGGTTTTTGCAAGACACTTGATTCAAGCATAGCATGACATTTCTATTTTTAAATAATAATGCTGCCTAACATCAATGAAGCTTAAGTCAAGAGGCAGAAAAATTTGCCAGGCTGGAAACTGCCACGAGCAGGGAGGGAGTCATCACCCATGGCTGCTGCCCCTGGCTCAGGGAGGCCCCAGGATGCCCCATGGCAGGGAGCGATGCCAGGTGGTGAGCAGTGCCCGGGGTGGTCCTGTGGGCAGGCACAGACCCTCACACACACACACACACACACACACACACACACACACACACACACACACACACACACACACACACACACTCAGCTGCTGGATGCCCTGGCTGCAGTTTCACTCCAGGAGGCACAAGGAGGGCTCCTGTGCACAGCCTCTCCTGTCTTGTGCTGCCCATCCCACTGCAGGAGCTTCCTGGCCTCTCTGCAAGTCCTGCTAGCAGCAGTCACTGAGATACTTCAGATTTCTCAGGTCTAACTCACCCCCCTGCTCCTCCTCCTGTCCAACAGCACTAGCCCATGAGGCTTTTAAAAGTGCAGCAGCATCAAGACACCTTCAAAGTAAAACATTCCCTGCAGTGAGCAGGCAGCAGTTCCTCTTCCCAAAAATCCCAAAAAGCAGTCGAGAGATGCTGAATTCCTCCCAAAATGAGAAGCCCTGTGGGACAGGGCTCTGCTGAGCTCCCACACTGAGCTTCCACTCTCCAGCACTGACTTTTGGGTCCAAAGGGCTGAAAAGAGTCACAAAAAGGAACGGTGGCTGACTTTTCTCTCCAAGCAACTTTTATACTTTTCTGATGGCCTGGAGTGTCCCTTGGGCTTTTAAGTGATAAAGTGATCAAAAAAAACCCACAAAAACCCAAAAAGGCTGATGGGGTTTGCCATTTTTGTTTCCCTCTTCATGGCAGAGTCCTGCAAAGGACTTAACAAGCCCCCCCCTCCGCCCGCCCCCCCCCCCCCCATGGCACAGGGGAACAGTGTC
Source organism: Serinus canaria (assembly GCF_022539315.1). Taxonomy (NCBI): domain Eukaryota; kingdom Metazoa; phylum Chordata; class Aves; order Passeriformes; family Fringillidae; genus Serinus; species Serinus canaria. The sequence continues at coordinate 30,108,703 of NC_066322.1, read as the reverse complement.
TGTCCTGCATCTCAGCTCTTAAACTGGGGAGATGGGAAAATGTTCATTCACCTGAAATTCCAGCAGAATTTTGAAGAAGAAAATGCCATTACCTGAGAGGGACAGTGGTTGTGGCTGGAGATGGAGAGCAGGGACCAGCTGGGAATTTTCCAAGGAAATGCTTGCCTGTCAGAGACATGTGGGGCTTCCTTTTGGGCCTACCACCAGACCAAGATTTTGGGGAGCAGGAGCCAATATCACACCACCCAGAGCCCTTTTACTTTGTATTTCCCACCCTGACGGTGCAGGTGAGGCTGGAGAGAGGAGGACAAAAGCACAGGCATATCTAGTGAGCTTTCTGACACTTTCTGCATGTTATACTCTCTGTCAAGTGATTTTCACCCCCAGCAAGCTCAAGGCAGCGTGCTGTTCAGTGAAGAATACAATAAAATTGAATTATTCTGGCGCGAGAAGTTTCCCTCCTCCCCATTTGTCAGGCTTTCTGCATCTCATTCCAGAGCAGAGAAAAATCACCCAGCAATCCATCAGGAAGGGGAAAAACCATGAAACATCCCCAGCAGGTGTGTTGGATGGCATAGCATCTGAGCAGTCCCTGGGGTGCTCGGGCTCCCTGCCAGGCTCCTGCACTTCCCCCAGCCCACCTCCCTGGAGATGTGCCCCTCTGGCCCCAGTGCCAGGTGATTTCTGACAAAATAATCTGCAGTGGGATAGCTGCTGTGTGCTGCAGGCCAGTCCCAGGTGAAGCTGTTTCTAGGGGCAGGTTTCTACTGCCCCCAGAGGGACTGGAAGGGGGATGGTGTTGCAGATGTTGGGCTCTTTGAGCTTCCCCCTCCGCATGCAGCATGCCAGGGAACTCAGCTGCAAAGATGAATTTCATATTGATTTCTATAGCTCTGCTGAAATTCTTTATTAGGGAGCTGAGCAGCACACAGTGATGGAAAACTGCAGGGATGGCTTGAACTGCTGAAGGGTTTTCTGAAAATCGACAAGAAACTGGAAAAGCCACTGAGGAGGACGAAAATACTCTGCTCTAAAAGGCACAAATGGGGAGATAAAGAGTTTTGCAGGCTACATGTTTCTTCTTTCTTCTGAAGGGAAATTATACCCAAATTCACATCCTCCTCCAGAAGCTTTTGATGAAGTAGCAAATTCTGAATTGAATGACTGCATTAAAAGGTGTCCAACCAACTCTATTCTGCTTTACCACACCTGTTTTATCTGTGAACACAGACCAAGGACATTCTTTCCACTTCCCTTTTTTCTTATTTTTTCTTTCTGGATCTAGAGAAGGTCAAACTCATCGTTTGTTTGAACTTCATAGAAGAAGCTGTACTGAACTTAGCAGGTGTCCTGGGGGTGAAGGAAGCAGCAAGACGTGGCTCAGGGGCTGGAGGGGTGAAGGGATGGGGAAAAGGACAATTCAGCCCTCAAGGCAGGGCCAGGAGCTGGACTTGATGGTCCTTGTGGGTCCCTTCTAACCCAGGATATTCTAGGATTCTGTTATTCTTTAAGCAGAATATCAGCAATGGCAGAAAACTTCATCTTTTCCTTGCAAACGGGTCAACTTCGCCTGCTGAGGTTTATTTCCCTGCCCACCCTTCCAGCTCCCTGTGTCTCCTGCAGTGCAGTTCATCTCTGGTTGAGCTGCACTCTGCCAGCTGGCAGGAGTTCCCTTTGACAGCCTGAATCTGTCAGCAGCAAAATACCTTGAACTCTGGAAGGTGTCGTTAGGGACACTAAAGAAAAATAAAGGGGCTGTCCTTTCAAATAATTTTTTTTCTTAAAAAGAAAAGTCAAAAGCCTTTTTTCTGTTTAAATAAATGTAAAAGTCAGTGCTTTTTGGATTGGTCTGTGTACTGCTGTTCTTAAAAATTGCCTTTTAGAGAGGTGCTTTGCCCTCACCCAGTGATGGTACCTAGGGCTCTGCCTCAGCACCACTTTGGTTTCTCTTGGTCCAGAGCTGGACAAGTCAACAAATCTCCACTCCTTTTCTCCTCTGATAGTTTTGAAGGGTAGGAATGACCTGTCATGGTTATTTTGTGTCATTGTCAACAAAACAGAACACTTCTTCTGTGGCTTGCAAACAGCAAATAATAATGTCATGCCATTATGCAAGAAACCATTTCTGTGACTGTTAAATGGAAGAGGTTTCCATTGCGACCAGTTTGTCACTATCCTTAATGACTTCCTTGGAATGGAACCGAGAATTCTATTGCTTCCCATTAAAAAAAAAAAAGGAATGATTATTGGGGGCAGGGGGAGGGAGGGTGTCACTGAATGCATCACCACTTTTTTTCTCTTCCTTGGACAAGAGGAGGACGAGGACAAATCCAACATTTTAAATTCTCTTCCGAGACCTTTGGCCAAAGGTTTCCCTCCCTCCTGGGCAGCAATGCTCAGGAAGCCCTGGCTGGGGAAGCAATGCCAGGAGCTTTGCTGCTGCCTTCCATCTCTTCCATCCCCTCCAACCTCTCCCTCCTCTCTCTCAGCCAGCTGTGGGGAAATGCTGCTGCTCCTTGGCAGTCACAGGCAGGCACACCACAGCAACCTCTGTGCCCACCAAACCCCCTCTCACATAAGCAAGGAATACACATTAATCCAATTATAGGCATCCTGTTGGAGCAAATATTTAGCTAATGAAATCAAGGTAAGGAAAAAAGGAGCTTGTTTAAAAGAGAGCTGACCAGGCTTTATACAAATGACATCCTTCCCAACAACAATGTCATTCTCTGAGCTCATGGAGACGTTGTGTCCCCAGCGTGGCCCCTCTGGCTGGTCAGGTACCTCAGCCATGAGGGACCTCTGCACCCTTGTGCTCACAGAGCAGGACCAATTAGGCCCACATATCAGTGGTGCTGGTTTAGTTTTGCCCTTTTTTCCTTTTATATATTCTCTGTAACCTTTACACATATACATGTGGCTTTGTCGCTTCATATTGTAGCTTAGTTTCAACCCTTTCCTAGGCAGGAAAACAAAACAAATCCCAGGATCCCTATGCTATCTTGGTTCTCCTCAGAAACCCAGGCTGAATCCAGCTTTCCAAGACAAACTTTTGTGAACAGGGCCTGGATCTCATCCTAAGTGGGGAGAGTGTAGAAGGGCCAGAGCAAAAGGCATCACCAGAGGTGACATATGGGAAGCACAAGCCTTTCCAGGGCTGCCACAGCCAGAGCACCTCAGCCCCAAGAAGCCATGAGCAGGGCCAGAAGGGGTCTGTCCTGGCACTCAGCCCCAAGCATCACCCAGAGGGGCCAGGATCTCTGCTGGGGTTTTCTCTACTGGGCTGGGCCGGCTCCACTCATGAAACTTGATGATTTCTCCTGGTATTTCATGTTCCTCTGCAGCCCCAAGTCACACCTCAGTGAGGGTTGGAAGAGCCATTGCTGTGCCATGTTCCCTGCAGGACCAGTTCTCTGCAGCCCTCACAGACCCCAGGCAACAAATGAGAGGGACTGTCCACAGGGAAAACAAGAGCAAAGCCTTTCTTGGAGAACTGGCCTTAACTGCACACTAAATTTGGGTTAATTATGAACACATGCTCCAAGACAAAACTTGAAGGAAGAGCTGAGCATCAAATACACAATGAATCTAATTAACGTGAACACAGCTAATTAGATTAGAATCTGTTCACAATATTGCATATGTGCTCAAAACTGCTGGCTTTATGGGAGTAATTAAAAAAGTTAAGTAGGGTTGGATTCACAAATTCAGCAGCCCAAATGATTTCTTTTTAGGCATGTAGTCTTTCCATATATTGTAGTTTTATTTCTTGAAGAAGCTGTTACTTGTGGATCATTTGCTCCCCCAGAACCTGACAGATTGGAGTTCCCAGAGGTGCTGCTGCTGTTCCTGTAGGGGGAGGGGGGGATCTACAGGAGGAGCCATTTGGCACATCCATTTAGGGGAAAAAAATGTCTCCTGCCTGGGAGATTGCCTGCAGAGCAGCAAGGGAAGGAGCCCAGCAGCTGTTTGGCCAGCTTGGGATGGTCAGATCCAAACTTGGCTCCCAGGGGTTTCCCAAGGTTGGGAATGATGAGCTCGAACAGCTGCTGCCCTTGCAGGCTGTCCTCCCTGCCACAAGCCTGCCACACTCCGGAGCCTGGACTGTGGCTGCTGAGCACATCTGGGAGGCACTGGGAGGCACTGGAAATGTCCCAGGGGCAGCCCAAGTGATGGGAATTGGTATGGGGCAGCTCTGCTGGGGGAGAAAAGGCAGCTCCAGGCTCAGGGAATATTTTAGTGATGGGAGTTGGGCTGGGGATGTAGCTCAGGCTCTCAGGAAGAATCAGCAGCTGCTCTCCAGCTGAAAAAATGATGTTTTGCTACTTCTTATGGTATCTGTGGGTTAAGCAGCCTGCTGGGACAGCCCCTCTCCCTGCGAGAGAGCAGCCAAAGGATGGAGCCTCTTGGAGCCCCATTGGGCTGAGCCCACAGGTGAGGATGCTCCTGGAGAAGGGCTGTGTGGGACAGTCAGCAAATTCCACTAGTCCAGCCCAAAGGCCAGGGCAGCTCCTGAGGTCCCTTGCAGTGTGCTTCTAGTGATGGAGAGGGTCCCTGCATGTCATGGAAGTACATGTGTTAAATGAGATGTACCCCAGATCTTAGAAAGGCTTAGCCCCCTAATGAAATTGGACTGAATCCTTAAAGCTGTTTCTTTCACAATTTCTTTCTGTTTTTTTACATCAATTCTAAAGGTGACACTCTTTTAAAGGAACTGTGCTTTTGGTCTGTGTTTTATGCTTCTTACTCCTGCTGCTGCTTTTCACTGTCACAGAAAGACTGCTCTGGTTAAGGCTCCTGTCAGTCTCTTTGTAGCTGGAAATCCACTGTAGCTGGTGCTGTTGGTTAAAGGTTGCCCTTCTGATCTCAGCCTCTGATCAGTGGATCCAGCCTGGACCAAAGCCCTGCACAAACTCTTCACAGTATGCACAGCCCCTGATCTGCAGTTCATGCCCCATTCCTGCTGCCTCAGGAGCCTCCTGCCTGCTTCTGGAGCCTGGTTTTGTTGTGTCATACCTGAGGGAAAAATCAGATTTTTGCTCAAGCTCAGTGTTTACAAGGAGGAAATGAACAGAGTGGGGGATATGCAATGGAAACTTGCCTGGGAATTTTGGACACTAGCACATCCAGCAGAGGCAGTTGGCTTTACTTAATTAAAATGATCGTTGTGCTGAGATACCTAATTAGATTCAGGCACCTGTAGCCAAACAAGCACAGTACTGTGCCTTGGCTCTGGTGGCAGTGGTGCTGCTCTCTCTCCTGGCACCGTGTCAGAGGGATGCTCTGCTTCACTGGGCTTCTGCACCCGTTGGGCCCTTCTCAGGGGCAGCCCTGCAGAGCAATTTTCCAGCAGGGACAAAAATTAACTTGACCTTTTGCGTGCACCTTTCAACCAAAGTGCTCGAAAGTTTTGGGTGATCAAGAAAGATCTTCAGTCACCACCCTGGCAGCAAACACTCAGTGGCCACTGACACAGCCCTGACAGTGGCCATGGCTTTCAGGGATGTTGGGGTTTTAGAACCCCCAGCCCCGAGGTGGGAAGCTGAAAATGTTGGATTCATGGGATGTGTGTCTTGCTGGGAATGCTCAGCTGCACAAAGGTCTCCAGGGCTGTGAGGAGGCGGGTGGGCAGTGCTGTGAGCGGGGCCAGTCACTCCCATTCCTGGGGAGGACAGGGCTCTGAGATGGCCACCTGCAGACCCTGGGGTTGGTGTCCCTGCCTGCCACCACGGTGCAGAGCTTCCTTCTGCCCCTGGCAGCTGCCTGTGCAGCCCTGGAATTGCACACAGACCCTTCCAGGACCTGTGCTGCACCCTGCAGACTCTGCAGAGTCCTCTCGAGCTAGGAAAGGGCTCTCCACGGCCTGGCTGGAGTGGCTGAGCTCAGCCAGCTCTGTCAGGCCATGTGTGTGGGAGCTGGCTGGACTCAGGACCAGCAGATTGCCAGGTGCTGACACACAGCTTTATCTTCCAATTGATCCAGAGGCAGAGGGAGCCGGGAGTTAATGAAGCTGGCTGTGGATTTAGACAGGTGAGGATTGCTTGTCTTCCCTTAATGGGCATGAATCACCAGAGATGGCTTCCCTTTCCTTGCTGTTGGAATGCAAAGTGCTCCTACAGCCCCACAGCCCCTCGTGAAGTGCCACAAGGTCATGATGCAGCTTTGGGCCAGGCAGCTGCTGCAAGGGAGACATCCCCACCTCTGGGGATGCTGCACAAAGAGCACAATTTTGGCTGCTGGGACAGAGAGGGGCACCCCTGAGCTGCTGGAACAATCTCATGTGTCACTGCGTCCCGAATTTCACTCCATCCCACCCATCTGTCATGACTTGGCTGCAACAAAGAGCCGTGAATGAGTGATCTTCCCACACAGAGCAGAGCAGGAACAGACGGGAATCCACCCTGCACTTCCAAAGTGGAGGTTTTGATTACCACAGAGCGCAATAACTGACAAGCTCCTTGTGGAGTAATTATTGTTGTGAAAGTAAAACCAGCAGCGCCTGCCTTCGCACGTGCTGCAAGCTGCTGTGTCAGCACGAGGAGCAGCTCCAAGAGGGGATGTCTGACACAAGGAGGGCCTTTGGGGAGGAGCAGCTCCAAGACCAGAATGTCTGACACAAGGACCTTTGGGAAGAAGGCACACGGGGCTAATGGGACAGGGAAGTGTGGCCACGGAGCGTTGGAGCCTTTGTCTCTGCAGGGCATGCGAGCTCCTCCAGGAACGCAGCCAGGACGTGGCAGGGCTCCAGCAGGAGATCCTGTAGATCATGGTAATGTGCCTATGTCTTACAACTGCACAGTGCGGGCAGGAGGGGATGTTCAGACCAGCTGAGCTTTGTCCTTCCTGGGGCTGGGAGCTGATCCATCTCCCTGCTGGAAGCCTCTGACAGTGCGGTGATGCTCACAAGTGTCAGAACCCAGGACATTCCTCTGGCTGCCCTGGATGAATCGAGGCAAGGGGCAAGGAGCTCAGAGACCTTGGCACAGAGTCAAAAACACCTGTGCCTTCAATTTTAGCCCATGGAAACAATTACCAACTTTGTATGAAGAGTTACAAGCCACAAGAGTTTGAGTAAGATGACAGTCACAGGGTGAAAAAGAAGAATTTTGGGGTTTTTACAATGGGGGTTCAAGGGACAAGATGGAGGGATCTGGGCCTGTCCTGTCATTCTTCTCCTTCTTCTTGCCCTCCATCTTCTGCTGTGATGGTGACACTGCTGGATTGGTTTAGAGCACAGACAGACTGTCTAACACAGGTGATAGGTATTGAAAAATTATTGTAAATAAAGCACACGTAGTTCTTAGTATAAAAAGTTAACACCACCCCAAGGGCAGGGACTGTGCCACAACCCGACCTGCTGGACAGATCTCAGCAGGGCAGAGGAAGAATGGAACAGATAACAGAGAATAAACAACCTTAGCAGAGCCAAAAACCTCGACAGAAAAGCAGAGCCGAGGAACCTCAACTTCTTCTTTGGTCGTGTGGCTGGGAAAAAAGAGACTTTCCAATACCTTGGGAGCCATTTCAGCAACACAAAACCCGAGAACAAGCCCTGGTGCTGGTAGCAGCACACAAGGAGGCTGCAGGAGATGGGTTTGTGGTTTGCTCCTTGTGGCCAGCCCTCTCCTTCGTGTCAGATGCAAAAATTGGAGTTATTGCCACAGTATTTCCCGGTCTTCTTGGAGCCAGAAGCATATCAGTACTTATTTTGTTTAATTTACGCTTAGTTTCCTGCACAGAGCTTCTTGCAGTTCTATGCCCAAAAATATGTTCGGAGGAAAAGGTCAGCTCTTCAGGGCCCAGCACTCTATAAAGCCCACAGTAAGGGAATATAATAGAGCAGATAGAGCAAAATTGGTTTCTCTGTTGCTGAAAACCCCTCAGGTCACTGGCTTGTTTGCCAGGCTCTGAGTAAATCATTTCTCTCCATTTCAAGTGCTTCCTAAAGTACTTCCCAGGGGGTGCCCAGCACCTCCACTGCCCCGCTCAGAGCTGCAGGGTGCAAAAGCCTCACTCCCAAGTCTGACAGTAGGATACAACTGGGTTTGGAAATTGTGTTTGACCTTCTTTGCTCACAGAGGCTTTGCTAGTGGCAAAGTGATATTTCTGTGGGGGAGAACTCCCTCTTCATTACTTGGTGAACAGCTCACTGACTCACTCACTGCTACTGCTTGGATAGTACCAGGCAATTCTGGAACCAGTTCTTGTCCAAAGTCCATTCCACTTCAGAGCAAATCAAACTCTGGCTGTTTTCTCTCAGTTGTGTTTCTGGCATGTGAGGAGCAGAGGCATTTCCAAACAGAGATCTTCCCCTTGAATGCCAATGAGCACTGGGTTTTACAGAGCCATCAGAGACCTTCACAGAAGGTTGGACATACTGGGTTTTCCTGAAAGGGATGGGGGAGAGATTTTTCTTTTCCTCTCCCAGCTTAGGCATCCTTTCCAAACCAGCAGCGGGTAGGATAGCTCCCAACTCCCTGATGATTCTGCACATCGTGCTGGGACACCCAAGGGCACCTTGCCTTTCCCAAGAAAAAGAAACTGGTCCATCCTCCAGTGACGGCCAAGCTGGGGAGGGATGTACAAGGAAGCATGAGCCTGGGTGCTTGGGGGAAGAACTGGTTGTCAGGCTGGGTCCTATCTCCTGAGAGTCTGGGTAAAACCTTGAACTTGTATTCAGGAAGCATCCAAACATGGATATGTTATCAGACAACTTCCCTCCCTAAACTCATTTGCAGAAATTAATTTCAAGTAGCATTCTGGAAAAAAAGAAATTTTTACTGTTTCAGTGACTAGAGATGTGTTTAAAAAAATAAAATCCTTATTTCACATTGAATGGAGCACTTGATTTCACTCATAAGCAAACATGTTGGTAAGTACTGCAGAACAAACCCTTTCTCATTTAAATTTAGCTTGATTTCTAAATGAAACATTTCTAATAGATCACTGGAGCCTTTCAGGATTGTTTCTATTTAACATTATGACTTAGCAACTACCACATTTGGTGAAAGGAAAAACACTTTGCCAAATGTACAGTCATTCAGGCAAGCCTGAAATGGTGAACAGCCTCTGAACAGATGGCCATGTTTTCTGAGCCTTGTTTGGGCCCACTGACACTGAGGTTGAGCTGTTGTCCTGGATGTTTCTCCCAAGCATGGAAAAGTCCCAGGTCTTTCTCTGCATCCATGAGAGGCTGGGTGATGTTTGGCAAGCAGGCAGGCAGGGGTCCAGTCATCATGGGGAGGGCTTTAAACCTCTTCCCCATTTCTCCCCCTGCCTCCCACACCCATAAATTATTCACTTCATTGCAGAGATCTCATGAATTATTGATCTCAAATTTGGTGTCTCCTAGCAACCTGTTTACATACTACACTGCCATCCTTGTCCATCTCTTGGACACATGGGATGCCTCTGGCCCCTCTCCAGTGGCTGCCCTCACTCCCCCTGCCCCAAGCCAGGTGTCCCAGCGTGGCTGAGCCCCTCTCTCTGCCTCTGTAGGGGATGTGGGAAGGGTTTGCTTGAAGCTCTGAAGTTAAACTCTCTTCTAAGGGCAAAACCCATGGGCTTTGTGCCATTCCAGGAAGGGTGAGTGCTACACTCCACAGGGGATGCTCCTACCTGTCTTGATCTGGAACCACTGCTCCAAAGCTGCTCCCAGAGCCCAGGTCACTGTGTCTGAATCTGGAAGTTGCCTCTGGGAGTTTTCTGACTCTTGAAAAACAGGGAAAGGACGATCAAGGAAAAAAAACCAGCAGGGTTCAACTTTTTCAAATAGTGTAGCTGGAAGAGGAAAAAAAGACACCAAAATCATCTCTGTCTTTTAGCAAACTCTTTTGTTTGGTCATTTCCCTGGGAAAGCGGATGAGAAGGAACTTTGCAGCATCTCCCAGCCACAGAGTCCTCCAGTATCTCCATCTCTGCAGCCTGCATGGCCACTGCTGAAAACCTGCTGCAGCTGGATGGCTGTGCAGGTGGGCAGCAGCTGGAGCCACCTCTGGCAGCTCCTGGGAGCTGACCTCTGCACCCAGCTGTGGGGGTTCCTGAGGAGGCAGGGTAAGCACTGGAGGATGGAGCCAGGTTCTCTCCTGAGTGCTGCTTCAAGCTATGCCTAGTTAGGCAGCTCCTTGGCACAGTTTTCTGCCTGCAGGCCCCAGGCTCAGATGAGTGGGATCCAAGTTTTCTGGGACTGTCCCTGTGCCACACAGGACTGGTGGCCACTGAGCAAAGAGAACCTCGCATCCCCACCCAGTGATCCTTTATAGTTCCCCTCTGAGCTTCCACGTGCTTGAAGGTAGGCTTGGTTTTGGGGCTGACATGGGTCTGCAGGGTGTACTTGCAGCAAATCTTTCCTTCCAGCTCCTGCTGGAGTACTCCCACACTTTGCTGGTACCTGACTGGACCCCCAGTGCCTGTGTTAAGAAGGGGTTGATGCAGCCCCATGCTACAATCTCCTCTAAAATGCCACCTTCTCTCATGCATAATTCAGAGGTTCCTCTAAAAATAAAGTTCCTCAGGCAGCCTCTGAATCAATTTGCCTCCTGATCACGGGAGGTGAAGAGCTCTGCTGTCCCTCGGGGCTGCTTGCTCGAGGGCTGGCCGAGGCCCCAGCCCTTGCACACAGGGAGCAGAAACCCTCCTGGCACAGGGCAGGATCACAGGCACTGCTGTGTGGGGGCATTACTGCCTCTGCCTTTCTCTTCTGCAGGGACAGCAGCCCATGGAAAACATCCACTGACCCTTTTTATTTCTCGCCTGGCTGTGCTGTCCTGCCCGTGACCTACAGTGACAGTAACGCCCTGGGGGCTCCAGGGGACCCTGTCGTGCACAGCAAGAGCAGCAGAAGCTATTTGCTAACAAGACAACAGCAACGAGATGGCTGCACTGGGCTGTCACATGTTGACTTATACACACAAATGCCTGCTGTGCAAGGTAGAACACAGGACACCTGTCCACAGAAAAGTGTTTTGAGTGAGATACATCACCCCCAGCACGAGGTTTAATAGCCCTTGATCAGTTTTAACTAAAAAGGAAATCCCAGATTTTCTCCCATGCCTCCAGCTCCTCTGAGATATTTTGATGGTGTTCTACTTTACTGAACCCAGGTATGCACCTAGGTCCTAATATGCAACTAGTGGTCAGCATTATTCATATTTAGTGACACTCAGTGTAACATTTAAAACACCAGAAAACTCTGTTCCCTCTCATTTGGTTGGGGTTTTTTTAGCATGCTGGCAACCCAGAGGTTATTGCTAGAAATCGTTTTCTGATCAATGGACTGATAAAGACCTTCCTTATGCTGTCAATTATGTCAATTATGTTTCCCTCTGCCTAGGAAGAGATCCCTGCCAGTTTGCCTGCAAATCTGCAGCAATGGCAGGCCTTTCCATGGGTGGGAGTGACAGGTGGGAGCAGAGAGGATGCCAGCTCTTCCTTTGGTTAATGGCCTTGCTGGCAAATCCCAGGAAAAGCAGAGCATGACCAAAGCAGCCCAGCAGGGCTGCTCTGCTCTTTGGCCCTGGCTGTTTCCATCCTGAGCAGCCAAGACTGGAGGGATTGCTCAGGAGTAGGAAAATGATGGGCAGTAGACACGAGCCCCTTTGCATTTTCTGCCAGTCTGTTAGTCACTTCCTGATTTCCCAAAATAGCAAGCAAAAAAATTAGTTCTTTTGCACTGGTATGGCAATAATAAATAGATCTGGAGGGACTCTGCTTGGGCAGGGTTGCAATCCTGATATATTCTGAATAAAGCACTCTAGTGCATGTGCTAGCATGGTCCCAGGAGGCTGTGCTGGGGAGGGAGGGAAGGGCAGGACAAATCCCTGCATGTTGGATGTGCTGGCTCCTTTCCCCACGGTGGGTACTGAAACCCTGGGCCCCAGCACAGTGTGCAGTGAGGGCTGAGCATCTGCATGGCTTTGAAATCTTACAAAGCAAGTCATTGAAAAGAACCCTGTCCAGAGCCTTGCACACCTCCTGTGGATCCTCCAGCTGCAGGACTCTGTGACAGGCAGGAGTGTGGGGATGGCTGCTGCAGACTAACAGATCAGGGGACTGCAAATGTAGATGAGAAAGCACTGGAGGACTATGTAGACAATGACTCTTAATTTAAAATACTGTTTCCAGACTGTGGCTATTGGTGTGGGACTTCTCCTCCTGACACTTTTGAAGTTGACCTCATCTAATTTTTCCTGTTTTACTCTAATCTAACTCCCTGGGAGACAGTGGGGTGAGCCAGGGCCTCGCTGGAGGTAAGGGGTCTCCTTGCTCAGCCTAATCTTGGGTCCACAGCCCCCCAGTGTGGCTTCAGGAGGCTGGGAAGTGGCTGAGATATATCATGTTGGACAAGAAATCAATGCCTAGTTTTAAGATACTTTTCTATTGCTTTATATTATACTAAGAGCCCTTCAGGCTCTGTCTTGGAAACTGTGCTCTTTAATATCCTTACCAATGGCAGAGACAGTGAGCTGGAGTGCACCTCAGTGAGCTGGCACATGACACAAAGCCAAGCATGACTCAACAAAAAGGAATGCCATCCAGGGGGACCTGGCCAATCCTGAGAGGAGGGACAGGAGACTCTGAGGTGTGGGAGAGTGTCAGCAAAGGGCAACAAGTCTGGGGAAGGGTCTGGAGCATAAGTGTAAGGAGGAGTGACTGAGGGGGGTTTTGGCCTGGAGAAAAGGAGGCTCAGGAGGGAAGCCTATCACTCTACAAATTCTTGAAAGGAGGTTGTAGCCAGGTGAGGTCAGGCTTTTCTCTCAGGTAATAAGTGACAGGACAAAAGGAAATGGCCTCAAGTTGTGCCAGAGGAGGCTTAGACTGGACACAATCAAAACTTTCTTCCCTGGTTGTCAAGCATTGGAAACAGGCTGCCTAGGGAATCAGGAATTCTTCCTCATCCCCTGACCTTCCCTGTTAGCCAAAACAATGCTTCTTGTTTTGCAGCTATTGGGTTCAGCACGGAAAACATGTGTAATTGAATTGGAGACAGCTGCTGGAGTTTGCAGAGAGCCTGAAAGAGTTACTGCAAGATCCCCACAGCTGCATGCACTTGAGTGTGCTCCAATCACAGAGCAGGCAGCACCTCCATTCCTTTCACTGGCAGTCCACAGAAGAGGTGATCAGATAGCAGAGCTGTAACACAGGAAAAGGAAAGAGGTGGGGAGATGTACAACTTCAGCTACACCATCTGGTAGATGAAGATATTGAAGAAATATCCCTGGGTCCTTGGATATTGGGATATGCCAGGGTGGCCAGAGCTCCAAGTGTCTCCTTCCCCATCATCAGAGAGCACAAACCTTGTTGGGGTCCAGCATGGATTGAGGGGGCTGAGAACCAGAGAAGCTCCCAGTCTTTCCTATACCAGATAAGGAAGCAAACTCCTTGGCTGTAGAGCAAAGAGAAAAAAGCCACAGTCCTTGGAGTGCTGGGTCATGAGGCAGCTGTTTTTTCCCTTTTAATCTAAGCAAAGCAGGCACCTGATGGGGATGGCAGAGCACAAGTGCCTCGCTCAGATGCCAGGGGGCTGTGCAAGCAGGAAGACTGCAGCACCCTTGAGGACTCTTTTATCTCAGCAACAGCAGGATTTGTCTTTTGCTGTATCTTTCCCCATAATTACTGAGCCCTGCTGGCTGAAGCACCATCAGGATCCCTCCCACAGGCAGCAGGGAGGGCAGCAGCTCTCTCTGCACCTTTGAGGGGATGGGCAGCAAGGGCCAAATGCCAGAGCACTCAGGCTGAACTGACCTGGGGGAGGAAACAGCAGCCTGAGATCTCCACAGGCCATCAGTCCCTCACAGCCAGGAGGGGAAGGCAAGTTGTAGCTCACACAGGCTCTGGGCTGCACCTCTGCTCTCCTCCAGCAAGACACAGCATGGGCCAGACCAGTACCTGTCACTGGTTCACATGTTCTATCTCCTGTGAAACAGGTGGAGAAGGGAAAATTCTGGGCCCAGCCCCTCCCCATGTGTGTGCTGGCTGAGAAGGAGACCATTTGTGCAAGCCCAGCTCCCTGCAGAGTGATTGGGGCAGGGTTGGTGAGATGCTCTCCCTTTGCTCAGAGACTCCTTTGGGCCGTTTCTGAGCTGAAGACAAAGCCATCCCCTGTCTCAGGAGAGCATCTCTGCCACCCTGGAAACGTGCAGAGCATCACAAGAGCCTGCCCTGCCACCACACAGCTCTGCTGTGCCTGCTGGGTGAGCCCCACAGCCAGCGTGTTCTCCCCAGCCCTGGACACGCTCACCCAGCGCTGGGCAGGGGGCCCCTGCACTCCTAGGGGCCGGGTCAGACCCCAGCTGGCACCAAACAGGCTGATTTGGCCACTGCTGAGGGCCTCTGGGAACACCACCTGCCTTGCCAGAGCACTTGTTGCCCTGCACAGGAATTTGTGTTTGCTCTGGCTCCTGATGCTGCAGCTGCCAGTGACAGAGAGGCTGTGGATGCTGCAGCATTCCCACATCTGCCCCTTTGCAGCCTTTCATCAATTTACCTTGGGAATATTTGTTCTGCCAGCGTGACCCATCAGCCCATTCTGATGTCTCCTGCTGAAGTGACAGGTTGAACATTTCCCTTTAGCCAGTACAGACTGTGCCACCTCTGGGTAATGTGTGAACAAACCCCACTGTTAGCTCTGTGCAATGAAGCACCTTTATCTCGTGCTGGGAGAAGGCAGCGAGGCCTCACTGACACCACATGGCACTGAAAGCTGGGGCAGACCTGAAAGCAGCTGGTGTTGGCTGCCCAGCACTGTGCACAAAGGCTGAGCCTCCAGGAGGGAGCTGGTGCTGCCTGAAAGGGCAGAGGGGTGTCACAGCTGCCAGGGGTGCACAGAAACAACCTTGGCACCACCTGGCAGTGGAACAAGTGGCAGAGGCCAAACTGCCCTTTTGCCTCCTGTCACTTGCTCCAAAGAACAAGGGGAAGGCAGCAACAGTGAGCACCAAATTCTTTGGTGGTGGCAGCCCTGCCAGGCTGTGCTGCCTCCCCACATGCTGAAGACATCCTCATCTGCAGCTCCCAGACAGAGCAAAGTCACCATTTGATCTCCCTTTCAAATCCTGGTGGTGAGAAAACGGGACAAGGTACCTCAGAATCTCTCCAGAGTCCGCTGGGGACAGAGGACCCCAAAGGAGGCTTGGTGGGATATATTGATTATTGATTATTGATTTATTGATTATTCCCATAAAAGTGAATTTCTCAGGCTGTTTTGCCAGATGGCTCATTTGATTAGAACCTGTTTATTCACTGGGATGGCCAGATCTGTGTAACTTCATACCCTGGGAAAAAGAATGAGCACTGCAGCAGCACTAATGCCATATATATCAGTCTGCACTGACCCTCACAGCCACAGGGTGTATTTGCTGTTTAAGAGGTTTTTAATGTACTTTGCATGCTTTAGCATCATTAATGGCTTAATGAACAAGACTAATAATGACTTTGAGTTGGATAGAGGCTTCCATACAGATGTTTAGCACCCTCCATGGGACTGAAAAGATGATTTCCCTTTCCCTGGAGGGAAGCTGGGACAAGGATGAGATGCACAGTGGCTGAAAGGAGCTGGAGATGTGCTGCTGTGTCAGCAGCACTGGTGGGTTCCTGGCTGTCCCCAGGAGAGCTCTGCAGCTGATGGACCCAGAACAGCAGGCTGATGCTGCTCCAGGGAGGCACAAAGGGAGGGGTTACTGCCTTTTGGGAGGGAGAGGGAGAAAGAAGGAGCTGTGGGGGTCCAGCAGGAGAATAAAGGCAGGAGACAGAGCCTGGGACTGGGTGGCTGAGGAGAGGAGCTCTGGTGGCTTCAGGTCCTGCTGGAAGAGCACTTGGGTAAAGCTGCATGCTCTGCACCAAGGCAGCTTCTGGAGCATTTAACCATTGACATCCTGGCACAGCTGGCCACGGGCTGTGGCCCTGACCCACCAGGTTGGTGGCCCAGACCCAGGCAGGCTGGTGGCTCAGCAGCCACAGGCTGTGACCCAGACCCACCAGGTTGGTGAGTGTCACGGACATATTTTATGAAAAATCCTTTCATTAGGATTTTTCTCCTGAGAAGCTGAGAAGCCTCAGAGGAAAAGAAAATAATTCTCTGCTGCTGTAGAATGCAACAGGTGCATCTTGGATTGGTCCATGTGGTTGTTTTTAATTAATGACCAATCACAGTCCAGCTGTCTTGGACTGTCTGGTCAGTCACAAGATTTTATTATAATTCCATTCCTTTCTATTCCTTGTTAGCCTTCTGATGAAATCCTTTCTTCTATTATTTTAGTATAGTTTTAATATATCATTTTATTTTAATATAATCTATATAATAAAATAAGAAATCAGCCTTCTGAAACATGGAGTCAAGATTCTCATCTCTTCCCTCGTCCTGGGACCCCTGCAAACACCACCACATTTGGTACCCCGGGTGAAGAAAAATTCCACATTTGGTGAGCCCCCAGAGGCACATTGCCACAGGTGAGGTTGGTGACACAGACCTCCCAGGTTGGTGGCCCAGACCCTCCAGGTTGGTGGCCCTGCAGCCTGGACTGTCCTGTCCCTGCCAGAGTCCTCCAAGGGGCCTCTGTGAGCCCTGTCCCTGCAGATCCTGGAGCTCCCTGGTTGGGCTGTGGGCCCTGGGGTGCTCAGGGCTGTTCTCAGCCCAGGAAGGACTCAGCTGTCTCTGCCTGCAAGCACAGGATGCTGCTTCCAGCTCTGCTGCCGGCGGGATCCTTTCCTCATGAAGTGAGAGAGGAGGAACTGGGCACTGCAAGGATTTTCCTCTCTGTGTATTTGGCTGCTCATTGACACGGGCTCAAACACAGGGAAGCACATCAATAAGGAGCAGCAGTTGCAGGCAGGCTCTCAGGAAAGCCTTTCATTTCCAAACTGGGCCTGGCTGCATGGCTGCAGGCTCTGAGAGAAGCAGTTCTGCCCTGGACACACAAGGAGAAAGAGCAGAACAAGAAGGCTGGGGATATACTGGAGCCAGTCTAGTGGAGGCCAGCAAGACTTTGAGGTGGACTGAGCACAGGTGAGGAGAGGCCAAGACCACCAGAAGGCCTGGGGGATGCTACTGCTGCCTGGAACCGCAAAATGGGACGGTTATTGAGGGAACAGATGAATGCCACACGAAGAAATTCAGAGTAAAGCTTTCCAAGGAATAGACCCAAAGGAAATTAGTGCTTTCCATCATCTCTGCATCTCTGTGCTCCCTTTCTCCTGCCCCTCCTGAGCTGGCAGAGTATCTCACGGGGATTTTTGCTTCTACCCCTCCTGGTGCAATCTCTTTCCTTTGAAACAGCATTCCCAGCAGCCAGCACATGGGAAGGTGAGTTATGTGCTCCCTGTAAAACTGCCAGCTGGAGCTACAATGAACTTTACTTGGACCATCAATCTTGTGCCTGACCCCTCTCTCAACCACGGCTTGGCTACAACTTCTCTAGTGTGCAAAAGAGTGGAAGGGAAGAGGCAGCACTTTGTCCTGCTCAGGAACAAGCAGCTCACAGCTTCCAGCTGGTGCTTGGGTGAGCATAGGTTAGCCCTAAGCCCCTCTTAGAGGCTTATCCCTCTAAAAATATCCCCCTGGTGATTCAACAGGGCATTGATCATGCAGGCTTTTATTAATAACCGAGGACTGTGCTGATCAGCTAGGTAGAAAATACAGTGTAATTCTTCTAAAGTGCTGTGCAGCTGGGGATGAAGGCACTGTCAGGATGCAGAGGAATTATAAGTGCTCATGAGGAGTTTAATGCTGCTCACAAATGGACTGGTGAGATCTCTGGATGAATAAAAAGGAAAAAGGTGAGGAGAGATATGGCTGGTATTGGCATTTACTGATCTGCCTACACATCTAAAACCACAGGTAGGAAAACCCAGAGAGCTCAAAGAAGGGTCATTTCTAAAAGCCACTTTACAGGGAGAAACATAATGGTTTCAACCCATTTAGTTTGTTCTGAAGATTGAGAGGGTTTGAACAGAGTTTTGTAAAAATCTGTGTGAGGAGATTATGCTTCCAAGTCTATTTATTTAAAGGCTTGTTTATATACAGACCTTTTAAAGCAGGCAAAGCCATAAAAAAGATTAAGGACAGGATGCCCCAATATTTTTTATGCAGGGAGTGTAATTGACCCTCAGATGTTCCACCACAACTCCAATCAAGCTGTTTCATCATATGGCATTTCAAAGACAGATTTTGATGACTCTTCAAAGAGCCAGGGTGTAGCTGGAACAAACTGTCTGGAACAAGCTGGAAATGGTGCTCTGGGCTGCTCTGAGCAGTGTCCTGTGCAGGGTCTCTTGGAGTAGGTGCCTTTGCATGGAACAAAATGGGTGGCTGGGGACTGTCCCCACACCCTGCCGAGGAGAGGGCTCGCTGCACAATGGCCTCCAGATGAGTGCTGGGGAGGAGGAGGTGGTGCTGATGGCCCAGGAGAGGCACCAGCAGGACAGCACCCTTGCACCTGCACCTGAGCCCACTAGGACATGGGGAGAACACAGGGGAGGGCACAGGTTCTGCTCCTCTCCCCCCTTGCCTCCTGCTCCCTTTATTTTCCCATCTTGTTGCCAGGTAACTCTGTTTGCCCAGCATGGAAGGACTCTGTTTTCAGAAGAATTCCAAACCAAAGCCTTTCTTCTTCAAACATAAGAAATGATTAATCAGAAACCTTGCTTGGGTTTTAGGTTTAGATTTTTTTTATGCAACTACAGGCAGCAAGGAAAAAAAACAAAACCAAAAAACCCACCAAAGAAGGAATAAACTAAAAATTTTGACTACAAACCTGAACAGACCTGTTTGCTGCTCTTGGCTAACATCTTCTTAAAATTAAGAATTAATTTTTTGAGGTTTCAGGGCTGTCATAGGTGTGGTAACACTTGAAACAAGCAGAGAGTGAGCCCTTGATGTGGCATACAAGGGGAAAGTCCTGACCAAGCAGGGGTTCTTGCCCTGTTTTCAGACCATGGGCTGATTTTTACCTCAAGCACAACCCTCTTCTGCTGCTCCTCCTGCATCATTTGCAAACTCCCAGAGGGTCTCTATGTTTTGTACACAAAACCAGGGAAAGCTTCAATTTCTCTCTCCTTTCATGGCCTCCTCATGGGTCTTAGTGCAGGCTTAAAGTCAGCTTGAAAAATGTGCATCAAGTCAGACCTGCCAGTGCTTTCTGAGGGAGCAGGTCACCTCTACCACCTCTCAGCACAGGTGGTATTGGGAGCCAGCAGCGCCTCTGCCTAGGCTTTCCCCAGCAGGTTTTCCTTTCCCCAGTGCAGCCCAGATTTATCTGATATCTCCATCTAAAATGTGAGGGATTTCTCTTCTGCCTGCCACAGCCCCATCAGAAGCAGATGTTATATCACAACACAGCCTATGAGACGCTAATCAGACACCTAACAGGAAGTGTTTAGAATAATGAGCTGAGAAAAGCTCTGAAACTCATTCCCTGTGGCAGAAGGAAAGCTGGAGGGAAGAGAGCTTGCTGTGGTCCAGGAAAGTGCTGTATTTCTCAAAAAGAGAGATGTGAAGCAGCCCCAAGCCTATCTTCAGACTATTACTTAGCAGGCACTAAATCAGGTACAATAAGCATGACAGCATTTTTCACAAGGCAATGGGTCACTGCCCAGCTTTCCTTGGGGAGTATAAATAAAAGCATGGAGGGAAGAGTCCATAAATAACAGCAAAGAATTCAGAAGCTGCAGAGACACAGCTCTGTGCTCTAACCCAGAGCAGCATCCCAATGTCCAGGTGACCTCCCTGAGCTTTGGGGTATATCCTCCTCCTCATCTTCTGCCTTGGAGCTGCTCCCTGCCCAATCCCACCACCAGGCACTGCCCAGGATCCATCAAAGAGCTGCCTGCTGAGGGATGCAGTCTCCTTGATCTCTTGCAACTAGGCAGAAATACATCATGTATGGGTTTAGACAGAGCTGCTTCTTCCCCAGGACATTTTAAAGCCTCTCTTTGGCTGTCTGGAGCCTTGGGCTGGCTCAGGCATGACTCGCTCACCCCAGCTGCGGGTGCTTTCCTTGATGTTCATGGGAGTCCTTGCTTTTCCCCACCCACATGCTGCTCGGGCTTCATCTTCTGCCTCCAAGGCCAAGCAGAAGAGAATTGCACTGAGGAAATGTGTGTGATTTATTGCACCTCCCTGCAGGAGGGGAAGCACCAGGGGAAAGCGTGATTGGCATGGGTGTACATAACTCACAAAATCTTTTCATCTTGCTGCCGATATTAGCAGTTCTCTGCTCCCAAATTCCTCGCAGAGCCTCTCCATGGGAAGACTTCTCCTAAGTATGGCATGCCTGAACTGTAACCAGCTCCACCAAATCAATGGCTGAATAAAATGAGAGGCAACATTTTTCCTCAATGCCTAATGCTTCAAAGTGCTAGGTTTGATCCTCACCAGTGAGAGAAGGATAGGGGCAGGTGAGCCAGCATTCCCCCTCCATCCTCCCTGCTCTCCTGGCCAGACAGGGATTTAAATCCCTCCTTCTCTTGGGATCTGCTCCTTTGAGCAGCTGCCCTGGCTTTTTGCTGCTGCTCAATCATGCTTGATTAGTTCCTGGAAATACAGAGCATTATTTCCATTGCAATTTATTACAGTCACTGAGATGTAAACTCGGGAGGAAGGGAACAAGAGGATACTGCAGGTAAAGGTTTTCAGAAGGCAGAGGGGAAAAGGCAGGAAAATTAAACCCTTGCTATCTAATAGCCCAGAAAAGCACATTGTAAGGTAGTGCTGTTGAGGAGCCATGCCAGCATGAAGAGAAATTTGCAAGGACACTGATGGGAGGCAATCCTGAAGGGAAGAAAGTGCATGGCAGAGCAGAAGAGAGGGGCCAGGAGCAGCAGGGCACAGCAGTGGGTGTCGTGCAAGGGCTGGCAGGAGCAGAAGGGCTGATTGCATCTGGAGTGGGTTCAGCTGCTGCCTCAGCCCCTGTGGGTTGCATTGCCCTTTGCACCCCGTTGGAGAGAGGGTGAGAGGGAATGCATTGCTGGCTATCAAAAATCCATGCTTCTGCTGGCATTGAGAGCATTACTGCCAGGTGCCATGTGCCAGCTCTGTGGGACAAAACGGAGCAAAACATGCCAAGAGCTGAAGCTGGCTGTGGCAGCCCCAGAGTGCCCATCTGGGACCACATGCCCATCCCAGAAGCAGCATCCCACCTTGGCAGCATCATTTTTATCACTGCATGGATGCCTGCTAGAGCAGCAGGAGCAATCCTTCAGTGGGAGGAGGAAGCATTTCACTGGCACTTGGTTAGATTCAAACTGAAACCAGCCTGTGGGTGGTTGCTTGAATCCTTGCCAGTGGGGAAGAAGGTGGAAAAAATAAAATTATTGCTTTGCAAATGACCTTTTTCTCTTGGGTTTATCTAAATTTTCTATGCTATTCTTGATCAGCCAGAAAAAGGACAAAATGAAAGGAAAATTTTTTTAATTAAAATGTGTCCGAAAAAGAAAATGTAATGACAGTGTAAATGTCCAACACAATTCATTTTGCGAAGCCAGGAGGTGAATGATCCCTCTGCAGTCCCTGTAAAAACTCCAGAAAAGGAGAGAGACCTGAATGAGGGATTCCCAGGAACAGATTGAGCCTATTTTGGCTGCTTTGCGAGTGAGTCATGTCTGTGTGAGAGAGAAAAGCTGCCTGGGACATCATGGGAACCTTGTAGCTGTGCATTTCCAGCAGCCATCAGCTGGGCCATGCTGGCCATCCCACTGGGGGCCACAATTTGGAGCACTTTCCTGCTCCAAATTCATCCTTTCCACAGGGTCCAGCCAGGCAGGACAAGGGCTGAAGCGTGTTGATTGCTTTATGCCAACAGATTTATGCAGCAAAGAACCATGGGGGTTTTGCTTAATAACGAGCACACAGGGAAAAGAAAAAAAAAAAAAAGCTATGAATTTTAAATTATTTGTGATTGAAGCACTGAGCTCCTTGTGCCAGGCTGGATCTTCAGTTGGGTACAGCTGTGACAGGCAGCAAGTCCCTTGCTCCTTCAGCAGCAGCAGAGGCCAGGGAGACCAGGGAGGAGGAGTGTCCTGCAGGAGGGGTGTGTTTGTGAGCAGCTCCCAGGGCCAGGGCAGAACCAGCCCTCCCTGCATCAGGTTTAAGCACAGGGCTCTGTGCTGCAGATCAGTCACATAATGCATGAAAGAGCAGAGGAATGTGAGGGTGAAAACTCTCCAGCCACCAAGAACACCTCTGCAGAGCTGCAGAGGTCCTGGAAGGGTTGGGTTAAAGGATGGGGTGGCAGATGCTGAGGATTTCAGGGCTGACTGAGAATGAGCCACGGGGCAACCAAGCAGCTTAGAGGATGTGTGAGCTGCACAAGGTCCTGGCACATCACCCTTCCCTTGCCACAGAGAGCCATGGGGAGAGGGAGAAACAATAATGGAGACAGAGCCAGGGAGGAGAGAGAGGGAAAGAGCCAGCAAGCGTTCCCAATATTCCCCAAAACTTACAGTGAGGCTCAGCTAAAGTGAAGCAGAAAATGTGATGAGGATGGAGATGCCAGTGGAGCAAGCTCCATGCTCAGGTGGCCACCAAAGTGTGTCAGTGTCAGACACCTTCAGTGTCTCTGTGGCCTGAGCCAGCCCTGGGTGCCAGGAGCCCAGGTGAGGGTGTCAGCCTGCCCAGGAAGGCTGCGTGCTCAGTGCAGAACTCTGGTGTGCCCGTGCTGCTGGGCACAGTGCCCTCTGGCCAGGGAACTCAGTCAGGGCTGGGAGGGAGGAATTGCCAGTAGCCTGCAGCACCCTGGGGCTTAGGACTCTTTGACAGAGGCAGAAATCTCTGGAGCTGTCTTTCTGAAGGGTGAGGGGAGTGAAAAGAGCAGGCAGAGCCGTGTTCCAGCCGTGTTCCTGCCGTGTTCCAGCCCCACGGGAGAAGCTGCTCTGCCTCACAGAAGATGAGCCTTGACACGGGGCTCTGACCAGGCCAGGCAAAACAGCACAGCCAGGAATGCAATCAGAGATGGTCCTGCTGGTGTCAGCACCTCACCCAGGAGGCTGCCAAAGGCAGCAGGGCTGAGGGGCTTGGGAAGCCCAGGGTAAGACCGAGTCTGGCCGGGCTGCCTGGGCCCACTCCAGCTAGCTATGGACCCCAGCCCCCACGGTCTTACACAGACAAAAGCAAAAGCTTGGGAGCGCCCTTCTCCACGTGGGAACAGATGTCCTCTGTTTACTGACTTGAAACCCAATGGACAGGAAGACGCAGATGGAAAAAAAGCCTGGGAGCGTCTATCGGGAGCCTTTTATACTGGGGAGGGGGGGGCAGAGCATGAGGGTCACAACCAATGGGGAGGGGTGGGGGGAGGGACTGACCTGGGACGAGACCACTGGGGCTAATGCTGGGGGCGACCATGACCCTGAGGTTATGAGATGTAAACTTTCAGGAATTTAGGGATTTTAGAGGAGTTGAGGTTTTAGTTAGAGATAAGCTTTATCAGAGTTAATCAAAATAAATGGGTAGGCCTTGATGAAGTTAAGAGTTAGTAGTTAACTAATAATTGATTGCTTGTCAGCACAATGTTTGGTTAGCTGGGTTTCTAATGAAGAATATAGAAACTGATAAATAGCTTTTAGGAACATAAGACAATTGTGGGCCTCCTCTGTTCTGAAACCAATGGAAGACACGGAATTAGAGTTCTACCAAGGGTTAATTTGTCGTATTTGCATTGAAAAGGTAGAAAGGTCAGAATGAGGAAGACTTCATTTACTTCCTCATTTAGGGAGCCCTCCCCATGAAAGGGACCACCGACCCATTTCAAGGGACAAAGTGCCCATGCTTAATAGCTTTTGAACTAATTACCATGGGAAGCAGGGAATGGGATGTGCCAAAGTTATGAATGTGCATTTGTATTTTAAGTATTCAATACTTGTATAGATAAAAGGACTCTGTAATCACCTGTAAATTGTGGTGTGTATTTGGGAGCTATCCCACAATAAACAAACACTTTCTAACTTTAAACTGTTAAAGAGTTCTTGTCCATCATAGTTGGATATCAGAACTAGATCAATATCCATATTTTTAATAAATCAGTTATAGGATACAAATCATGTGAGCAGTGCAAATTACCAAAACACCCAGTGCAAACAACTAAATAACTATTTAGTGCAATACAACACCAGGGGACTCTGGTGCCCGTGCTCACAGGGCTGCAGGGCACGGTGGGCAGCCCAGGCTGTGGGCAGGGTGGTGGCTGGCACCAGCACCCACACCCACAAGCCCCCAGCACGAGCTTTCCCCGGGTTTGGAGCCTGGCAGCACAGCTACAACCCAAACTCGTTTATTCTGCATTTATTCTGTTATTCTCGTTTATCAAGCTGAGCTCAGACCCTCTGTGGATAACCCAGATAACATCTCAAGGCCTGTGAAGGGCCAAGGCTGATTTCCATGCTCTCCTATAAATTTAGTGACTCGGAATTAAGGGGAGCAAACAGGCTCAAACCATGAACACCGGCACAAGAATGACAGGCCTCTCCTCCCTCTGCAGAAGCAGAAGCCTCTTGTGGCTGAAATATTGCTTGAAGCAAGATTTTCTGTGGTTGGAGGGATTTGCATTTGGGGCTGCATTTGGGGAAGCAGCTCAGAGCTCCCCAGGCTGCCCCTCTGGCCCCTGGGGAGCTGGTGGGGAGGGGGTTCTGCTGCCAGCAGCACCCAGGGGATGCCCCATGAGGGCTCAGAGGTGTTCTCTGCCAAATAACGGAGCCCTGGAGTTAAGAACACAGCGAATAATTCATAGGAAGAAATTAATTATTAAATAACTTCTCATTATTGCCACCCTAATTAGAGACTGTTAATTTCATACCCAAAAGGTGCCGTAGTGTTCTTGCTGAATCATATCTCCCTCTCAAATCTGAGGGTTTCATCATGTCTGCAGTGTTGGAAGGTAAAAGCAATGCTGGGGGAGCCAGGGCAGGAACCTCAGGTTGCCATTTCACCATTCACTCTGCAGTAAAACAAATAATTTCGAAAATGCCTTTTCCCCAAACCCCGGGCAATTCCCAGCACCTCAAATCACCTTGCTGTACACAACTGCAATATATTGTACCAGAAAGAGCAGTTTGGAAGCCAGAGGGTCAGTCTGCAGGACGTGGATCTGTTTGTGGGAAGCCAAAGTTTGTCCAAAGGCTCTTGTGGTTGCCAGGTATTCCTGGGAGCATCCAGGCTGCCTGTGATGCCTGCTCAGCCCTGCCAGGTGGGCTGACCCCTGTGACCTCTCCCGAGGTGGGTGTGTGCTTTGGCAGCTTACCCAGCATCAGCCAGCATCTAGGAATGCTGCTAATGGGCTCCACGTGGGTCCCTGCTGCTGAGAGAAGGAAGGATCATTCTGGGGAAATGGCAGTTTTGCCTGATTTGTGTGAGTTTCCTTGTGCTTTTATGGCAGCCCATAAAATGGATCATCTGTCTTAAAAGAGATGGGCAGGTAATCAGCAGCTCAGCTGAGCTCTGCCTCGCGCCCTGCTGCAGGCTGGGGAGCCCGGGAGCACCCGGGGGAGGCTCCACGTCCTGGGCTCCATCTGGGCCCTGTCACTGCTGCATTTTTCACCAGCAGGCTGAGGGATCTGGGGGCTTTTCGGGGAAAGTGCCTGGGTGGGGGGAAATGCTCCTTTCTCCTTAGGAGAGCAGGAGACAGCCGCAACTCTATTTTCAGCGGAGGTTTCCAAGGCACTTGTTTACCAGCACTGCCAACAGAAGCTGTTATCACATTGGCACTGCTGACAGCTCTGTCTGCAGCTGATTTTCCAGGGGAAGCACCTCAAAAGTGCTGGAGGCAGTGTGGAAGGGAGACAGCAGCTGCATGAACTTGAAACCCATAAATCAGCACCTGAGTCAAGGGACACTGCTCTCCTTATCCTTGCTGGACAAAAACTGTCTCTGCTGACCAGTGCCAGGGGGTCCCCCTGGGGTGCTGCCTGCTCTGGGAGCGGTGCCTGCCAGCTGGATCCTCTCCAGCCATCAGCAGGGGTGGGTGGCACGGGTGCCCAGGGCCACGATGATCCCCACTGAGCATCACGGTTCACATCAGCTGGATCCAAACCTGTCCTCCTTGCCATGCCTGTGATGTGCAGAGGCTCTGGAGCAGCCCTCCTGGAGGCTGTGCTGTTCTCTCTGCTGTGTTTCTCTCAGCTAGTCATTAGGTAATTACCTGGGAAGTCAATTGGGCCTGCCTGGATCCATTTATTTACTGCACAGCCATCCTGCTGATTTCTCCCAAGCCCACGAGCTGTGAAAAGCTGCTCTCAGGCACTGATGCAAGAGCTGGCATCCTCAGGGTCTGCATCGAGAGACACTGAGCTGCTCTGGTGGAGCAGAAAGCAGCACCCACCCTCTCTGTGCCCTTTGGCAGGGTAGCATCTGTGCAGGAGCCTTGTCCTGTCCTCCAGCTTCTGCTGCTGTTTCTGCCAGCAGCCCCATCCTGGCTGCCTGCTGCCACATCTGGGCACACTGGGGAGCTGGCATGGGGCATCCAGCCCTGCTCTGCCCGGGGTCTCCATCCCTGCAGGGCGGCCAGGACACCCAGGGCAGCCAGGGGCCACTCCTCCTGCAGAAAGGGACACACACTGCAGGGACAGGAGGGATCCTGGTGCTTATTTGGGGTGTGAGCTCCCATTCAGCCTTGTCTCAACAGCCCTTGCGGCATGGTGCAGGAGGGAGCTCAGGGAGCATCCTGTGAAGAGTCCAGCCTTGCGTCAGTCTCCCATCAATTTCCTGGAGTAATGAAGAGGTAATTAAATTTTGCAGTGGAAGGGAAGCTTCTCCAATGGCGAGAGCATATTGTAGCTGCCGAGCTCATCAGGGGAAATGCTGGGCTCCAAATTAAATGCATTTACTGTTTCATGTACCCTCCCTTACAATCGTTGTAATGAATCTGGGAATTAATTGTTTGCCCATTTAAAACAAGTCCCCTCTTGCACTGTGCCGTGCTCCCCTCCTCCCAGCCCTCCGTAATTTGATATTTCAGTTAGAAAACAAATTGACATTCATTGGAAAATCAATCTTTTCATTGTTTAACTCTCATTTCTCTGGGGAACGTGTGGGAGTGGAATTACATCCTCTGATATGAACCCTTCCTGAATGCCTAATTGGGGCTGGGGAGCAGGGAGGCTGTTTGCCCCCAGGAGCAGCAGGACCCGCTCTGGCAGCATCCCTGGTGCTGCTGCCTGAGGAGGGGCAGCCCAGGCCCGAGAACATGAGCCTGTTGCCTCGGTAATGAGCCCAATAATAGAGCCTGTCATTATCAGCACGGATAAAATGGGAAGTGTGTTGTGGTGCTGTGAGGGTCCCCAGGATGAGGTGAGAGATGAGAATTTGACTCCAAGTTCTCAGAAGGCTGATTTATTATTTTATGATAGTGTATAATATTAAAAGAAAATGATATACTAAAACTATACTAAAGAAAGAGAAATGATACATCAGAAGGCTAGAAAAGAATGAGAATAAAAACCGGTGACAGACTCAGAGTCTGACACAACTGGCTGTGATTGGTCATTAAGTTAAACAATTCACATGCTGGGCAAACAATTCTTCAAATCACATTCCAGAGCAGCAAAACATGGAGAAGCTGAGGCTTCTCATCCTGCCAGGAGAAGAAATCTTGGCAAAGGGATTTTTCAGAAAATATCATGGTGACAGAAGTGCTTGTTGTGCTGGGGGAGACAGCAACAAGGAGTGTGAAGAGCAGCCAAAGAAACACCACCTTGTATGTGTCGGGGCTGGGGGGGGGGGGGGGGGGGGAAGAACAAACAGAATTTGGCATTTTGTGTCAGTCTGAGAGGAGCTCCTGCCACCAGGGTCCCCAGGGTGCCCTCACAGCCCATGCCAGCCGTCCCCTTTGCAGGAGGACAGAGCAGTGCCCACCCAGGGCTCCGCTTTTTCCTTGTGCGTGGGCACTTTCTGAGCACCCCATGCAGCTGGCCTGGCAATGATCCTTCTGCTTCCCACAAAGACACTTGCTGCTGGAATAAACTGCTATTTTTATGGGTAACATTGGCTGGCTTTTACGCTTACTGCCAGAAAATGAATAGCCACTTTTATGCAAAAAGGTTTTACTGCGGTATCAGAAAGTGCTAATGAATACACAGAACCAAATTATGGGGTACCCCAGGAGCCAAAATGCCTGGACAGAGATTTACAGTACAACAAGTGGCAGGCAAAGATAAAAGCCTGCAACCAAAGTGGGTCATAGAATTAATGCTGGGGACAATAAATTCCTGAAAAATTGAGCTGTCAGTCCCTTCCATCCAGAGTCCCAGCTCCATTTCAAAGCTAAAGAAGTTGTAGTCCCAAGGAGTTAATGCAGCAGACAAAGCCCCACAGCTAAAGCAGCTTCTGCATTCGCAAGGGATGATGTTTCCTCTCCCAGAGCATCACCTCCTACAGGGCACAGGCAGCAAAGGGCTCCCTGACCTCCTGCCAGAGCTGCACTGTCTGAAGGCGACCTCCAAGGAAACCAAAGAGGGACTCTCCATCAGGGTCTGTAGTCATAGGACAAGGAGTAAAGGGTTCAAACTGAACAAGGAAAAAATTAGGTGAAATAGAGGAAAAAAATTCTTGACTGTGGGGATGGTGAGGCACTGGAAAAGGTTGCCATGAGAAATTGTGGGTGTCCTGTCCCTGGAAGCGTTCAAAGCTAGGTTGGATGGGGCTTGTAGGAGCCTCGGATAGTGGAAGGTGTCCCTGCCATGGCAGGGGTTTGGAACAAGATGATCTTTCAGGTCCTTTCCAACCCAAACTGTTCCATGGTTCTGTTTCAGGGGATTGCCCGGGAGCCACCCCACAGCCACCCAGGGCAGCCAGTGGTGGCCCTGGGGGGAACCAGCCCATATCCACGTCCTCCTGATGGTCCAAGAGAAAAGATTAAAGATTTCCAGTGTTTAGGGTGCAATCCCGCTGCTGGCCCCCTATCCAGCCTGCCCCTCTCCCCTCCAGCCCTGCTGTGCCTTTGGCACAGGGGGCAGGGGCAGTGGTGCTGTGAAAGACAGCTCTGCAGCCCCATAATCACCTTCCCTCCCTTTTCTCATATTCTCACTTAGCAACACCATATGAGCATCTTTGTCAGCTGCATATTAGGAACCATTCGTCATAAAAAATTCAGGGCTATGAAAATAAAGTGACCTCTCCGAGGGCTTCAATTACACTGGAAGGTAATTGTGTCTTCCCCAGGCCTCCATCAGGGTGTTTGGGAGTCCTCAGGAACAATTTATGTTTTTATTACAGTTTAAGCATCCTTAGCCCTTAGCTCTTCCCAGTAATGAAAATATATAGTGCAGAACCCAGCAAATACAGACCGAGCCAGTGTAAAATATCTCAGCCATGGAGAGAAGTGGCTGTAACCCCCAGCACCCCCACAGGCCCCACAGCTTCTCCCCCAACACCTCCACAGGGCACAAACAGACAGCAGGACAAGAGCAATCACAGCAATGGGTCAGGGGCTGAAACCATCCCCTCTGGGACTGGCACCATGGTAAGGCAGAAAGCCTTTCCCAGGGAAAAATAGATTCATTTTTGCTCTTGCCAATAAAGGTGGCTTGGAACTGGGACAGAAAGGCAAAGCAGGCTTTATTTCTTTGTGGGTTGGGTTGGTTTCTTTCTCCAAAGCCTTTTTTTGCAGACAAGGAGCAGGGACCAGCTGCAGAGGCTGGAGGCAGGTTCAGCTCTTGGCACAGCAGGAGCAGGGCTGGGCTGGGCTCTTTCTGCCCGGGGGTTTCTCTGAAGCAGAGGCAGGACAGCGAGGCTTCCCTCACCTCTGAGGTACCACAGGTGGCTGCAGGTGACCTGAGCTGCTCCCACGGGCGCTGCTGGCTCTGGCCACCACTGCTGCCCCCCTGCCTGGCACAGACACACCAAAGGAGAGGAGATGCTGTGAAAAACGAGGTCATTCAGGTCCTCCCCGCCAGCTCCTTGCCTTGAAGGGAGTCAAGTAGGTTGGCAGCAAAAGTCATCTGAAGGGCCCAGGCTTTCTTTCCCCTTCAGCTCTGAGGAGCAGGTCTCCCTGGACCTGCACAGGCAAAATCTGTGCTGAAGATGCAACAGAAAAAAAAAAAAAAGAAAAAAAAAGAAAAAGAGCCTTCTAAGATGCCACTGGAAAAAGCAAGACAAAAAGGGAATTTCTTTTTTCTTGTCAGAAAGACACCGAGTCCTATACCTTGGGTGAGAAAGAGATGATTTAACAAGAAAAAGATGTCACTAAATCCCTGGGCTATAAATCATTCTTCTTACAGCCTTGCAGCAAAAACACTTAACAGGCCTGCTGAGCAACAGGGGCACAGGAGCCCATGTGGGGGATTGCATCTGATCCAGGATAAATAGGCAAACGGGCCCAGCCACTTGTTTTATGGTTGTAGGAGAATTATACAGCACCTGGGAAATGTTTCCTGCTCCTGCTGAGTTGCAGGCTAATGCCATGAAGAGGATGCAGTTGGCAATGGATGTGCCTTCAAGATCCAAGGACTGCAGACTGGGGACACCCTGGGAGGAGGGTGTTGCAATAAAAACCTTTTGATCATTCATGCAGGTGACTTCATCTGGCAATTTACAATTTATTTAAATTTTTGGCAAGTAGAGAGAAAGAAGGGAAAAATGTATGCTGCATTAAAGCAGAAATTGGTGCCAGAAGCCTCCCACCCACAGGGTCTGGGTTGTGATGCTGTGGAAAAGCCTCCTCTGGCCATGAGTGTGACCAGGATGAGTGTCAGGAGAATTTCCAGAGGCTTCAGATGAACATATCCTGATACAGAAACCATTAAGCCAGATGCAAGAGGATGCTCTATGGCTGCATTGATTTAATTGCTAAAGAAGAGGTAATTGCTTGGGGAGTAGTGCCTGTGATCCGATTATAGTCAGGAGGAGCAGAGGGCAGCCCCAGCCAGCAATAGAGCCTCTCACTGCTTCAAAAATGCTGAAATAAATCAGGGGAAATTACCAGCAAAACTGACTGGGTGGAAAAAAACAATAACTAAAAGGCTGTGAATGGAAAGTGAAAGAGCTCTTTAAGAAGTGTTGTAGAAACAGTGAAGGGAACAATTTAGCCAGAAGTGAGGCTGACAGCTGTTAGAAATCAGAAAATAATAGCTGGGAAACGGGAAAGGGAAAGGTGTCTGAAGAAGATGGCATGAGAAGCCCAGGAAATTGGGATGAGAAGCAAAGTAATAATAAAATGTTCACTGTTAGTGTAGGTGCCACTGTTCCAAGGAGGCGAATTTAAACAGAGCGAGGAAAGAGACAGAGGATCCTCCTGTGGGCAGGAAAGGCTGGCAGTGTGCAAGAGGCAGGCAGGTGTGATTGAAAGAAGGAGGGCATGCATTTATACCAGCTGAAGGTGATGGATGCTCTCTCTTCTATTTTCACCAAAGAGGCATATTTAAAATTGGCTGACCTACCTAGCTGCCTGTCTGGAGCCTGCAGCACTGTCCAGGTCACTCCTGCCCCAGGCTTAGTTGCTGAACCAGTCTGGAGCTGCTTTCCACTGCCTGGAGCACATGGAAGTGGATGGAAGCAGAGGGGCTGGGACACCATCCATGGTGGATGGCAGTGAGCACTGTGCCCGAGTCGTGGTGATGCCACCCTCCTCCTGCCCCCTGCTCCCCACAGGTCCTGTGCAGGGCTGCTGGTCCCAGGTGGTGAGGAGGGGCACCGTGTGCCCACCAGTGCCTGTGAACTGCGTGAGAGAGAGCCAAGAGCAGCTGGGAGCTGAGAGGATCCCACCAGGCTCTTGGGTGCCAGCTGTGATATGACTCCCTGGAACTGGGCTCTCCTTCTGCTTCAAGTCCACACAAAGGCAGCTTTCAGCTCCTGGCTGCAGTAGGCAACATCTCCCTGGGGAAAGCCCAGCCGGTGCAGGTGAGGAGCCACATCCCTGGGGATGGTTTTGGGAGCACCACTGCTCACCCACTCTCCTCCCAGCAGTTCTGCTCATTTGAGGGACACCACCATTGTGGTAAGTGACTGCTCAGCATCCCACTGCCCCTCTGGCCTGGCAGAAAGCACCACAGACTCCTTTGCCCTGATTTCCAGGTTCTCATAACCACCAGGAAGCAGATCTGCTGCCTACCCCATGTGCATTTGGAGAACTGCTGGCATGGCTAGGGACATCCCCTCCTCAGCTCTCAGCCTGCTCTCCGCTGGACCAGAACAACTTCATCGTGTTTTACTTTTGGTTCAAATCTTTCCACTGGGGAACCCAAGGAGAACAGCCATGAGTTAATGAGGGGTCTTTATTTTCCTGAACTCTGAATGTGCCACAGCAGTGAAGGTGTAATTACTGAGAGCTGGACATTAACCTCCATATGAGCCTGGTCTCGCTGCCTTTCATTCCTTTGGTTTTATTGATCCTCCTTTCTTGACTTGGTCTTGCTTCCTCTCTTTTGAAGACTTAGAAATTAATAGGCAGCTCAAAGGAAGCACTGCTGCTGTAATGAAAAAAGATAGCAGTGCAGTGCTCTAACTTTGTGGCTGCTCTCTGGGGCCCTCGTTGCGTTTGTTTCCATCCGAGCACCATTTCCGCACAAACAAGATTGTATTAGCCTTAATTCTGACCTGGCTGCAATTCCTACCAGAAAGCTGTTTCAGCTCAGAAATGGGCAGATTTGCTCTTCAGGCCAATGGAAACAAGTCTGCAAGGTAGAAAAGATGTCAAAATCAGGCACTAAAGATCACTTAAAATGATAACAGTTGTACTTGAAGCAAAAATTATATACAAAGCTTTCATCTAGCAATTTTCATCCTCAGGCAGCAAAGTGCTTTACAACAGAGTTCACTGTCAGCAGCCCTGTTTGTAAAGGTGAGCAGAAATATGGCTTTTGCTTTCTCTGCTGTGTTTCTCTACCCCAGACCAGCTTGTTAACCAGGCTCAAAGCTTTCCTGCCCCCCCCCAGAACGTGTCAGTGCCCACTGCCTGAGCAAACACATTCCCAGTGCTGGCACCACAGAGTGTGGCACCAAGGCGAAGGAGGGGCTTGCCCTTGTCTGATTGGCTCAATCCTCCTTTTCCCTTTTGTCTTCCCACTGAATAGAGAGAGTTGGCTTTGATTTGAGAGGGGGTAATGTAGCTGCTTGGCTTCTGTGCCCTGTTGGCTCGTCCTCGTGCTGCAGAGGTAGCTGGAGCCACCAAAACATGTCCTGTACCCCCAGGTCCTCAGCTGGGTGGCTACCAGGTCCTCTCCCCTGTGTCTGAGCTGAACCTCGTGCTCATTTTAATGGAGAGGGTTTCCTCAGCTGCTGGAAGTGGGTAGATTTCCCCCAGGCTGCCCAATGGCACCCTGACACCTGCCCACTGCTTTTTCTCATACCTCCTTACTTCTGCAGAGTATCTGGTGCACCAGAAATGCTGCTGAGATAGCTGCCCCAGGGTTTTGATTTAACCCTGAGAGCTGGCCAAGGGGAGAGAGGCTGCACCTTTGGCTGGGCTCGTGCTGGGCTTCCCCTCTTCACCTCCTCTCTGCTGGAGCAATGCTGGCACCACAGGGTTTGCTGCCGAGAAAAGCTCAGCAAGGAAATCACTCCTGCAGGAAGTTTAATTGCAGCCATTAAGCCTGTAATCTAACTGTGGTGTGCATCTCTAAATGGTGATGCCATCCCTGAAATCCAGGCACACAGCCCCACTCCGGCTCACCACCTCCTCAGCGTCCTGTTTACAGCTATTTTTAGTGACCCAGAAGCAGGTAGCTCCACACTTGGCGAGATAATTAATTTTTTAAAAAATAAATAACTCACACACACAGACACAAGCAAAGCTCTCCATCCTTGGAGAATGTCCTGCCCCAGCCCGCAGTGCCCAGGACTGTTTGCACCTAGGGGTTCCTGCTCTAGCCCCTGGGACACAGAGCCCCCACCCTGCTGGCCCAGCCCCTGGTCACAGGCACACGGGGACAGGGCAGGTCTCTGCTCTTGTGGAAATCCAAGTGTCCTGGTTTAGGGCAAATTTGGGAGGAAACCTCCAAAGGGGCCCCTCCAGAAAGCAAACCCACACAGCCTCTCCCCCCAGCCGGTTCAGGAAGGATTCCTCGGAGAGAAGTGGAAAGAACCTGTTTATTTAACAGGCACAGCACCCCCAGCACACAAAATGAACCATACCAGGTGTCACCACTCTTTCACCACTCTGAAAAAAGATGACAAATTCAGAAAGTTTCTCTTGGGGGTGGTCGCTCTGTTATCAGTCCCTCTGGTGCTGGGGCAGCTGCTGCAGCCACAAGGTGCAAACTCTCGGTGTTTCCCAGGCCCCAGTCCGGAGCAGATTTGGGTAGATCCAAAAAAGGGGAAGGAAAAACAGTCCAGGAAAAAATTCAGACTGCTTAGCCAAACTAACTAATGAGCAGGAGCAAAAAGCAAGAGCAAAGCAAAAAGCCAAGCAAAAAGCAAAAGCAGCACTATGTACTGCCCTGTCTCTGTGTCCTGCCAGCCGTGGGGGAGCAGGCTGATAACAAAACAAAACATTTGCTCTTCAGAGCCAGTCTTGAAGCCACAGAACATAATATCCAGCATAAACAGAACACATGAATGGGGATACAAGCATCATAACGTCATCCTAGGACACCAGAGCACCAGGAATATTTCTCTGTCTGCTCTGGTGTGCCCTGACCCCCAGGGAAGCACTGACTTCGGCCCTCACTCATGGAGAAAGTTTCCCAGACTTCAAGATAGACTAGAATCCACAAAAGTGTGAAATAAATCATAGAGAGTAATGTAGGTGTATCACTTGGTGGGAAATTTAGGTTTTGAGATTTTTGGTATGTTGGGGATTGAAGCAAGATGGAAGGCACAGGGTGTCATCCTGGGTTTCTTCATGCTTCTTCTTCCTCCTTCTCCATGGGTTTGGGTGGCATTTTGTAATTGGGCAGAAAAGTCCCCACTGGGGCTCTTTGGGATCACTTATTGGGTTAAAAGGGAAAATAATCTAGGTGTCAGCTCTTAATTGGATAGTTTAGTCTTAGGAGACCTTGTAACAAGAGATTATTAGCCATTTTGTGTCTTGCTGTTGAACTCATGGTTGTGAGACTGTTTTACTGATAAGAAATAATAAACACCTGAGTCTGAACATGCACCACTGTCACTGATATTTTCTGAAAAATCCCTTCACCAGGATTTCTTCTCCTGGCAAGATGAGAAGCCTCAGCTTCTCCATGTTTTGCTCCTCTGGAATGTGATTGGGAGAATTGTTTACCCAGCATGTGAAGTGTTTTTACTTAATAACCAATCCCAGTCCAGCTGTGTCAGACTCTCTGGGAGTCACAGGTTTTTATTATCATTCTCCTCTAGCTTTTTGATGTCTCCTTTCTCTTTCTTTAGTATAGTTTTAGTATATCATTTTCTTTTAATACAATATCATACAATAATAAATCAACCTTCTGAGAACTTGGAGTCAATTCTCATCTCTCACCTCGCCCTGGGACCCACAACACCACAGCAGCTGGTGCCCACAAACCACTGTCCAAGCGCCTTCAATCCAGACCCAGAGAATCCAGCATGCTCTCCCTCACCACTGCAGGCCAGCCCAGCCTGACCCTCCTGCTCCCCTGCTCTGCCTGTGACCCCAGCCCCTCCTTGCTGTCCCCTCACCCTCCCTGTGGTCCCCCCCAGCCTGCCCCGGATGCTCCCGTTGATCCCAGAGCTCAGGAGGTGTTGGAACCCAGGACATCCCTCTGGCTGCCCTGGATGGCTCAAGCCCCTGGCAAGGGGCTCAGAGACTTTGGCACGGAGTCAAACACACCTGTGCCTTGGATTTTAGCCCATGGAAACAATTACCAACTTTGTGTGAGGAGTTACAAGCCACAGGAGTTTGAGTTGAATGATAGTGAATTTGTCACAGGGGGAAAAAGTAGAATTTTGGGGATTTAGAATGAGGGTTCAGCAGCCAAGATGGAGAGATTTGGCTGTGCCTTGTCCTTCCTCCTTCTTCTTCTTAGCCTCTGCTGTGATGGTGACACTTCTGGATTGGTTTAGAGCAGAGACAGACTGTCTAACATAGGTGATGGGTATTGGGAAATTATTGTAAATAAAGTGCACATAGTTCTTAGTATGAAAAGCCAACACCAGCCCAAGGGCAGGGACTGTGCCACAACCCGACCTGCTGGACAGATCTCAGCAGGGCAGAGAGAGAATGGAACAGATAACAGAGAATAAACAACCTTGAGAAGCAGAGCTGAGGAATCCTGACTCCTGCTTCAATCTCGGGGCTGGGAAAAAGAGACTTTCCAACACCTCGGGGTCATCTGGAACACAGAGACCCCGGGAAGGAGGAACACATGCTCCAGGCCTTCAAGTTACAGATGTGCTGGAAGGTGCTAGAAAAGGAGGAGCAGTATGACTCCCCCGGGGGCTGGGGAAGGACGTGGTGGTGACAGCAGAGCTTTGTTCACCGGTAGAGCCTCGTGCTATAACTGCTCTGCAGGTCCCTTCCTGGGGCTCCTTGAGGTCTCCATCCACAAGGAAAAGCCCAGGAGATCCCAGCAGAGCCCTTTGGAGACGGGTGGCAGGAATGAAGCTTGCCCAGCAAGAGGAGTGGCTGTCAGAGGCACAGGGTTCAGCACTCTCCTTTGTGAGGTACAGAGCTGTGATTTTTGTCCAGCCACACTTAAATGAGCTGTCCTGTGAAAAAACAGACAATTAAAACTTGTAGACAAACATGGACAAAGTGGGATACTCCACAAAAGGCTCCTTTTAATAGAGATTTCATTTCATCTGGATGTCTTATTGCAGTAAAATCTTATCTGCAAGTTTCAGGGCTCCTTGGGAAATCTTGCTGCCTCACCAGGGAAAAGAATATTTAAAAAGGATTAAATCTGACAGTCCTATACCAAAAGTGGATTTTTAAGACATAAGCAAAGACTCGAGATGGAAAGGTTAGGGGCTGTTGAAAATGCATCTGCATTTAATCTAATAGAACTGAATTTCTAGTTGGTTATTAACAGGCTGGGTGTGCTGAGCTGTGCTGGTCACTGGGCTCGGGTGCTGAGGAAGGCAGGCAGGTGCTGGGGCAGTGGTGGGAAGAGAGGGGATCAGAGCTCCCCTTTGAGCACAGTCTCCTCTCAGTCTCCCCAGGTGCTGCTGAGGTCCTGGCTGGGCAGCAGCACATTACAGGGCAGCAACAGCAGGCTGGGGAAAGCAGGCACTGAGGTTGGTATATGGAGACCCCAGCAGCAGGACAAGTTTTGACCCAAATCGGAAGCATATTAGACACCAGAGAGCCCACTTCTCCTTCCAGATGGGAGGTCTCATCTCCCCTCCCCCCACCCCACTGCAGAACCTGTGCATCAATTAGGGCTTGGCTCACCCCACAGCCATGAAGTCACTCAAATCAATCAAACACATCCTCTCCTTGGCCATTAAGGCTTGCTCCAATTAGCTCCAGCTTTAAAACAGAGAGAGTAGGATATAAATTCTGTCTCACAAAGCTCCCACCTACATTTCTCTCCAAATGTTGAAATGACATTTCTGCCCACTGGAAATAGGACCTTGGAAAGGACTCTCTGGATAGTTCATTTGCTGGAAAATAGAACTGACAGCCCAATTAATCTCACAGCCTGTGACTTTTAAGCCAGGGCTGTGGGTGTAGGTGCTCTGGGATGAGAACAGGAGAGGCTGGATAAATATCACAAGATGCTGCTGTCCTGGAGACCTCCAGCCTCTCCTGGTGCCTGGCACCCCCCCCTGCTCTGCGTGGCTGCCAGGATCTGTCCCTG
Organism: Serinus canaria; assembly: GCF_022539315.1. Lineage (NCBI taxonomy): Eukaryota > Metazoa > Chordata > Aves > Passeriformes > Fringillidae > Serinus > Serinus canaria. Next base: position 30,071,053 of record NC_066322.1, on the reverse strand, counting down.
TGTGCCAGCTGTCATGGAGCTGGCTGTGGGACAGGGACTGCTGTCCAGCCCAGAGCAGCACCCAGCTGCTGAGCAGAGTTGTGCTGTGCCACAGAGGCACACACTGCTGCCAGCCACAGTCACTGTCCCCCTCAGGGGACCCAGAGCCCAGGGCCATCATGGAAAGAGCCCCAAAACCAAAATGCTTTGCTCTCATTTTCCTTTACAATGCTCCCAGGAGCTCCTCAGCCTGCCCTGCCAGCTGCAGACACAAAGAGCCTTGGTCAATACCTGGGATCTGCCTGGGAAGGGCTCCAGAGCCCTCTCACGTGGCTCAGCCTCACCAAAGGAGCCACCAGGCTGCTGGACCTGCCCAGAGCCAGACACCACCACGGGTCAGTGTCCCAGCCTGGATTTAGGGCACAGCTGGTACCTCTGTGCCTGGCACCACAGCAGCCACACGGCAGGCACGGGGACAGGAAGGCACTGAGGGCTTTGGTGGCTGTGACCTTCCCAGGAACCAGCCATCCCTTCAACTCCCGTACAAATTACAGGATCGGCCTCACAGTCCATTCAGAGCATTAAGTTCCCATTTCCTCGTGTTACTTCTGTAATTCTTATTACTATTTATTATTATTATTATTATTATTATTATTATTATTATTATTATTATTATTATTATTATTATTATTATTATTATTATCCTCTTCTCGACAGGTATAGGAACACCTCAGGCTAGCAGGTTCTGTTGTGGCAACAGGTCAATTCCTCTGTGCCTCCTGCATGGAATCCTTGCCATAAAAAAGGCATTTGTGGGGAATGACTTTCCTCAGCTCCAGCACTTTCCCGCTCCTTTGTTCTTGCTGCTGTCTCCTGATCTGCAGATTGAATACACCACACTGTCATCTCCCAGCCTTGATCCCGAGGCAGGATCAGTGGGATTAAATTCCAGCTCTCCTCATAACCTTTCTCCCCAGAGCTGGCTGGAATAACCCATTGTAATGTCCCTCAGTCCCCCCTGCAGCCACAGGTGTCCCCTTGCATCCCCTGGCAGCAGTTTCTGGGCTGGAAGTTGTCTCAGGAGGGCAGGACAGTCCAAAACCCAACAGTACAAGTGCTGCTGAGGTGTGGCTGCATGACCCAAGCTGTGACACGTGTCCCTGGGAGGTGCTGTGAGGTGCCTCCTGTCGTCTTGTCCCTGCCTAAGCTCTCTGGGAAAGGGAGCAGCTCGTTCCAGTGCAGACAGAAAATCCCCAGTGCCCCTCCCAAAAGGAGTGAGGCCTCTGCTCTGCCCACAGCCCAGGAGAAAATTGCATCTCAGCCATGCCCCAGCAAAGAGCAGCCCTGCAACCCTCACAACTGTGGGATCCTTTAGAAAATGGGTTTGCCCTGCCCAAATTGCTTCCAATGGAGCACAGCTGTGTTCTGCCCCAATGCAGTACAGCTGTGTTCTGCCCCAGTAGAGCACAGTTGTGTTCTGCCCCCAGTGGAGCACAGCTGTGTTCTGATCCAATGGAGCACAGCTGTGTTCTGCCCCCAGTGGAGCACAGCTGTGTTCTGATCCAATGCAGCACAGCTGTGTTCTGATCCAATGGAGCACAGTTGTGTTCTGCCCCCAGTGGAACACAGATGTGTTCTGCCCCAATGGAGCACAGTTGTGTTCTGATCCAATGCAGCACAGCTGTGTTCTGCCCCCAATGCAGCACAGCTGTGTTCAGTCCCAGTGGAGCACAGCTGTGTTCTGACCTCAGTGGAGCACAGCTGTGTTCTGCCCCAATGCAGCACAGCTGCGTTCTGCCCCAGTGGAGCACAGCTGTGTTCTGCCCCAATGGAGCACAGCTGCGTTCTGCCCCAGTGGAGCACAGCTGTGTTCTGCCCCAGTGGAGCACAGTTATGTTCTGCTCCCTCCCAGCCCTTGTACCTCCCCCAGCTCACTAAGCCTTCCCCCAGCACAGACCAGATCAGAGTGCTCAGGAGATGGAACAGTGTCTGCCCTGCCTGTCACACCCTGCTGGGAGGTATGGCTGCAAAAAGGCTCTCCCAGCTTTCCCAACCTCCCAAGGCAGGCTTGAGGGGAGGGCCAGGAGCTGAGCAGGCTGGGCAGTGATCCTCACCCAGCTCACCGTGGGGTAATTTGGGGAGTAGAGAGACCAGGCAGACCTTCTCTCTTAAGCAAGGGTGCAGCCACAGTACTTTCCTCAATCCCAGCTCCTAACCAGGGCTATGGAGGCTGTTCCTGTGTCCTGAGCTCAGCCTGGCTCTGCTCCCACCCCAGCAGGTTCCCAGGGAATCCCTGGAGCCTTGCAGGCTCCAGACAGTGACATGTAACTTTGGTGCTACAGCACTTAGGGAACAGAGCAGAATTAATGTTCTTACAGAGCTGGGGTGCTAAAATATGATACAAGTTAGGCCATAACTCACCTGACCTTGCATTTCACATAATTTCTAGTGACATTTGTCATGAATAAATAGCCTGTCACATCCCTGTGCTCTGGGGCAACTGCTGCAGAGCACAGGGTGATCCCTCAGATGTTTATCTGGGCAGATGTTCCCTCTTGCCATCATTTTCCCATTCAGCAGCCAGCAAGGGACAAAGGACCAGAGGGACTGGAGGCCCTGTGCTTTGGGAAGGTCTGGGCTGGGGCTGGGGCTGGGGCTGTTCCCTGCACACCCAGCCCCCTGCACACACTCACACAACTCACTGCTGTCTGCTCGGGAATCTGCCCATTGCCATGGAAACCGTGCTGACATCAGGCACTGCTAACGTTATTCCAATGACTAATTGCTTTAGGAACGGTGAGCCAAATTACTGAAACAATTCCCAGGCCCCAGAGATCTGTATTTACCACCCAGGCACATGCCAAAAAGTGTCCCTCACCTGCAGGGATGCCAGGCAGGGCTGTGTGAGCACAGCTGGGGACTCTTGTCCAGGCTTGGATGTGTGGCACAGAGGGACTGTTAAATCCTGATTTTCTGTGCTTCTTGAGAGCTGTTTTGTACCTATGTAAGCTGCCTGAGTAGTGCCAAGACTCCACTTCAGGGGGTACTCCTGTTTTTGCAGCTCACAGTGGTACTTGCTGCTGCTGACAGCAGTCTGCCTGGTCTTTTTCTCTCTTGTTTTCCTCCTTACATGCCTTCTACCTTCTCTTTGGAGTCAAAGGCTCACAGGATGAGGATCCTCCCCTCCCAGAAATTGCAGCTTTCCAGCACACTGCTTCAAGCTGCCCCTGTGGCCGTTTCTGTCACTGGCTGCACCATTGGAAGCTGCACACATGGCAAGTGCCTCCTTGTCTCTGTCCTTCACAGAAGCTGCTTCCTCTGCTCCTACTCCAGAACCCTTCCCTGCTTCCACTGCCGTGCCCAGAGCCCCTCCAGACAGGGGAGCTGTGGCTGTGCAGCTGAAAGGGAACAACAACCCCACAGGGCACTCCAGGGCTTGCATCCACAAGGGCTAACCCCAAAGAGGCAGAAGAAATAGCTCAGTTTCAGCAGCAAGACTGAAAGCTGGTGCCTCACTTGCCTGCCCCCTCCTAATGCTCACTGATGGTGCAAGAACCATTGCTGCCTCTGGCAGAGTCAGAGAATGGTGGCAGAGACACCTTTGCTAAACCAGCTTGCTGAAAGCCCCATCCAGCCTGGCCTGGAACACTCCCAGGGATGGGGCAACCACAGCTTCTCTGGGCACCTGTGCCAGGGCCTCGTCACCCTCAAAGTGAACATTTCCTTCCTAACATCTAAATAAACCTGCTCTCTTTCAGTCTGAAGCCATTCCCTCATCAAATATCCCTCTCCCTGTTTTTTATGTGTACCAGAGAGATGCTGGAAGTTTCAGGTACTGGAGAGGCACTGAACAGCCAGCAGTGAAGGCAGGCAGTGTCTGGGATGCTGGCTATCCCAGCACTCCATAATTGCAGAGCATCCATCAGATTTCAGAACAAGGCAGAACTCCAGGAGGAAGGTGCCTTGCCAGCAGAGCTGATGTGAGAGGCACTCAGGGGGTTGGCCTTCCAATTATTTCATTTTGAAATAGCAAACAGCATAAAAAGCCCCAGTCAGAGACATCTCACAGGACAGGACAGTGAAGCTCCTGCTCTCAGCAGACAGCTGTGGGTGCAGGCTCACAGCTTGTGGGCTGCTTTCCTCTGAATCTGCTGGATCCTGCAGCCAATCTGATGGGGAAAAAAAAACAAACCACAACCCAACCAGGCCATCTCTGAATGTTTATTCACTTAAATATTTTAAATCCCTTCTTTGAGGATATGTGATAGCTTATTGCATCAGCAATTTATAACCCCTGCCTCCCTACAGCATCCTAACTGTTTATGGCTCTGTGTTATTTACTGCCTGACACCGAAATAAGAAACATTATGAGAATTTGTTCAGGAGTTATTTGGGCACCACAGAGGCAGGGGGGAGGCACTGGCACAGCTGTGGTACATGGAAGCCTTGGTGCCCAGCCTGCAGCATTCCTCTCTGCATCCCTGCCTGCATCCCTCTCTGCATCCCTGCCTGCATCCCTCCATGCATTCCTGCCTGCATCCCTCCATGCATTCCTGCCCTCATCCCTGCCTGCATCCCTGCGTGCATCCCCCCTGCATCCCTCCTTACATCCCTGCCTGCATCCCTGCATCCCTCCCCTCATCCCTGCCCTCATCCATCCCCGCATCCTCCTACAAGCCCTCCGGAGCATCATCACCTCAATGAGTGGCAGACACTGATTGCACCGTGCCGCTCCGGGGAGCGTTAATTACGTTAATTACATTGGGCTGAGGCTGAGCACTTGTCGCCGTGCCCGAGCCGGCGGTGACACCGAGCCCGCAGCGCTCGGGTATGATCCCAGCACGTTCTCGCAGGACTCCGCGGCTGCATTCAGCACAGCAGCCGCCCTCACACATCCCCATCCATCACCAAATGTCAGGCCCTCCTACGGGGATCAGTTAAGAACAGACCGGCTTTTTTTCCACCGTCAGACAAAAAAATATTAGCATTTCTCTTTTTATTTTTTTTTCTTTCCTTCCTTCCAGACACAGACGTGCACCTTCCCACGCTGGACAGACACACGGCTTTTCCTGTCCACCCTTCCCGCGCCGGACAGACACACGGCTTTCCCTGTCCACCCTTCCCGTGCCGGACGGACACACGGCTTTCCCTGTCCACCCTTCCCGCGCCGGACAGACACACGGCTTTCCCTGTCCACTCTTCCCGCGCTGGACAGACACACGGCTTTCCCTGTCCACCCTTCCCGTGCCGGACGGACACACGGCTTTCCCTGTCCACCCTTCCCGCGCCGGACGGACACACGGCTTTCCCTGTCCACCCTTCCCGTGCCGGACGGACACACGGCTTTCCCTGTCCACCCGCGCTGGACAGACACCCGGCTTTCCCTGTCCACCCTTCCCGCGCCGGACGGACACACGGCTTTCCCTGTCCACCCTTCCCGCGCCGGACAGACACCCGGCTTTCCCTGTCCACCCTTCCCGCGCCGGACGGACACACGGCTTTCCCTGTCCACCCTTCCCGCGCCGGACGGACACACGGCTTTCCCCGCGGGCTGCCAGGGGCTCTGCCGGAGCTCCGGCTCATTAACGCGCTCTTTGGGCAGTTGTCCCCGCAGCGCCATTAACACACACGAGAGGGTGCCCGGAGGTGAGAGCATCACTAATCAAATGTGCTATTAAGATCCTAATCCATTCCATTAGCCCATTTCATTTGACACTTAGTGAGGCTGAGAGATGCTCTGTAGAGCGGGGCTGAAGACACACGGCCTGTCCTGTGGAAAAATAATCCTTTTTATTACACCCGTAATTCCCTTTTATCTTGTATTAGTTTGTTTCTCGAGCTGAAGGGCGCCTGGGATGTGCAGCTCCGGCAGAGGTGCCAGGAATTTTCCCTTCGTGTGTGAACGTGTCATCACACAGTGTAAGCCTGAGAGGGATCAGGGCAGCAGCGATATCCAAAAATAAAAGGGAAACAAAACCAAACAAAAAACAACAACAACAGCAAAAAAACCACTCAGCTGAAATCCAGACTACCTGATTATTTGATTACATATTACAGGACTGAATTTTGGGGATGTTATCTAGATGACCCTGCACCGAATATTTTGGAGACTGAAATGATTGCAAGCTTCAGATCTAGCTGAAATAATTCATAATTCCTCTCTTGCTTTGAATGCCAGCCACGCGCGGTGTCGGAGTGCAGCAGAGGGGCGGGAGGAGGAGTGAAACGCAGATTGCTGGGCTGAACCTGCCCTGGGAGTCAGGCAGGCTGGCACTGCCTAATTCCCGGCACACATCCCTGTCTCCTGCTCCAAACAAAAGCATACGAACACGGTGCTGCTTGCTTCTGCCCAGGAGCTCTGCATGACCCTGGGGATCCTGAGTGGTGGGAAAGGTCCTAAGTTATCAGACAAGCAGGGCTTCCTTATCAAATAAGCATCCCTAAAGGTTTGTACTTCCCACACAAAACCACACTTGAAATGGCATTAAAACTTGATATTATTAAAGAAATATTGTTTTATGAAACGATAACATTGTGGGTATGATATTCATCTCGAGGAGTGGATGGTGGCAGTTCTTCAGAAACAGCTGAGGAAAATTCCTACATATCACACAGAATCAAAGAATAATGAGGTTGGAGGAGACCTCTAAGATCACCGAGTCCAACTCATGCCCTAACACCTCAACCAGACTATAGCACTAAGTGCCATGTCCAGTCTTTTATTAAACACATCCCGAGATGGTGATTCTATCACCTCCCTGGGAAGAGCATTCCAGTACTTTATTATTGTTTCAGTGAAAAATTTCTTCCTAATATCCAACCTGTACCTTCCCTGACATAGCTGGAGGCTGTGTCCTCTGGCTCTGTCTACCAGAGTCTCAGTGCTACCTGGAGAAAGAGCCCAACCCCACCTGTGTACAGCCTCCCTTCAGGAAGTTGTGGAGAGCAATAAGCTCACCTCTGAGTCTCCTTTTCTCCAGGTTAAACAGCCCCAGTTCCTTCAAACATTCCTCAGGGTTTGTGTTCCCAGCCCCTCATCAGCCTCATTGTCTTTTCTGAATGTGCTCAAGCATCTCAACATCTTTCCCAAACTGAGGGGCCAGAACTGGACACTGGAATGTTCCCACTGAGCAAAGCCGAAATGTTCCAACTGTAGGATAAGCAAGCTCCTGCCTGACTGCAGCCTTCTGCCTGCAGTTCCAAGGGTTCCTGGGAGCAGCCCCCTGTGCCAGCCAGGCTGCCAGGCTGTGCACTGGCACCAAAACCCTCCCTGAGCTCAGCCCAGAGCTGCCTCTGCTCCCTGGTGGCATCCAGGCTGGCTGGGCACGAAGCAGGTGAATGCAGCCCTGGAGCACCCTGTGCCACCCTCCCAGCAGCACACACCTCGGCTCCCATCCCAGGGACCTGGGAGAGGACAGCAGCTACAGCCTGGTGACATCGCCTGGCTTTTCCTGGCTGGGGCTGCTCCTGAGGCGGGTGAGCAGGGACAGGCCCCGTCCCCACAGCCAGAGGTGGCAATGGAAGGGAGGAGTGGCAGTCATAGCATCTCTTACAGCAGGACTCTGAGGGGGACACAGGTCCTTTGGATAATTTATTAGCACACAGAGTCCCTGCAGCCAAAACAGCAAAATCCTGTTCCTTGCTCTGCTCTAACCCACTTTTTCAAAACAATTTCTGAGCAATTGATGGGGAAAAAAACCCCAAACTTTAAAAAAGCATCTTTAGGCTTAGAAATTCAATGCCATCTGCTCCCTCAGCATTGCCCAGGGCATTTGCCTCCCCCTGAGCAGCCAGTGGATAGAAGCTGGCTCCCACCTGTGCCCACCCATGGGCTGCCACAGGCACTGCTGTGCTCTGCAGGGTCCCTGGCAGAAAAACAGAGCTCAGAGCCTGGTGCCACATTCCAGTGCTTGAGAAAACGGTGCTGAGAGAGAAGGAAAATGCAGGGCACTGCTGGTGGTCAGGGAGCTGCCAGGGCCCCCAGACCCTGCAGAGGAGCCAGGGCCCAGTGCAGATGCAGCCAGGGCTGTGTGAGAGCAGCACAGGATGTGGGCAGCAGGGCTGGGCTGCAGGGCTGGGCTGCAGCTGGCACAGGGAATTGCCCCCACAAGCTCCTCAGGGCAGGCTCAGTATTTATTGCCCACATTAAACACTCACAGCTTGACTGCCTTAGGCACTGCCAAGGCAGCACCAGGAAACCTCTGCCCAGAGTCTCTCCTGAAGGGGATGGGAGAGAGCTGGTTTTTAAATAGCACCATCATCTCCGAAGAAGATGAAGCACAGGGGAGAGAGGAATCCCTGCTGTGGGGCCATAAGTCACAGCCACCCCTGTCCCCGCCACTGCAGCACGGCCCTGGCTGGGGGCAGCAGCGTGCTCTTGCACAAAGTGTGTTCTCCAACCCCCTCGGGGCTGGGATCTCCTCCCTGGGAAGCTTCCCAGCCCAGGGAGCCTGTCCCTGTCCCTGTCCCCATCACAGGGCCCAGGGGAGCAGCAGGGCAGTGCATCCCCACAGGGCTGGCTGGCCCCACAGGGATGGCACCTTGGGGTGATGCTGTCCCTCCCCACCCTTTCTCGAAGCACCCCCAGTGCAAACCATGGCCTTTGCCTTCCCACCAGGACACAGGTCTGTGTTCACCCTGTGCCCAGCCCGGGGGTGGGACCCCAAACGTGTCAATGAAAAGCTCTTCTTGCCTTAGCAACCTGAATTACAGCATGATATAAAGGCCTATTAAAGGCTGATTTCTAGAACAAATGCTGCCCCCGTGGCTAATCAGAAGACTCTTTCCCTCACTGAGAGCCAAAATTAATATTGCTGTTTGGCAGACGCAGTGATGCCAAGCAAATAACTCGCAGTGGAGCTTTATTGTTATGATGCCTTTGGTTGCTGGCCTTGGCCTCGAGAGGGTAGCAACAGAAATGGGGGAATACAAATGGAAACCTCTACAAGCCTGAAATAAATGCATGCCCTGAAACTGCAGGGAAGCAGGGTTTAATAGGAGATATCAGCATGCACAGCACGGGCTGGGTATGCTGCCCTGTCCCCTGTGGTGGCACCCAGCAGGCAAGAAGAGAGGCACACAGCCTTGGCCAGGACATCTGCCCCAGCCCCCAGGCTGACTGGGCCCCTCAGTGGGGGCTTTAGAGTCTATTTTCATTTTTAAAAGGGGTTTGGGAAGCAAGAAGGCACTGTGTCAACACTATGAAAGCTGGCATTAATCAAGGGTGATAGCATGGTCTCCTTGCCAGTGGTTAGCATTAAAAAATACATATTAGCATTTTTAATATTAATCAGTGTAAACAAGAAAGATACTTCTATAAAAATTAATTAGAAAGCTCCTTTCCTTAGAGGACACTGATGAATTAATGTCACACCTCAGGGCTGCAAAGCATTCTTCCAGAGTGAACCTCCTCAGGCTCGTGGCTCTCCCACACCTCACACAAGTCAAGGCTGATTCCCTTGGGTCAGAGGCAGCTCCTGCCCCAGGAGTCACAGGCCAGCTTGTGCCACCACAGGATGAACTGAGCTTCAGAGCCCGTGCTCAGCCCAAGGCTTCTTCCCCCTCCCTGCTGAGCCCATGGCAGTAGAGGACCTGCCATGTCATCCGTGGTGCAGCCTGGAAAAGCCAAGCCCTTCCAGGACCTGCAAGAGGCACTGATTGCTGAGCTCACAGAAAACACAGGCTTGCCTTCACCCCTCCCTGCCACTGGGGCCAGAGCAGCAGGAAGGAACCCCAGGCTGGGACACACCAGCTCCCACACCATGCTCCAGCCAGCCTGGCTCTACAAGGAGCCTTCATGGAACAGCTCCCAAGAAAACTTCTGTCCCTGCCCTTCCATAGCCAGATCTGTCGTGCCCTGTGTCCTCCTGGGACCTGGCTGTCAGCACAGCCCTGGCACCCCCTGGCTCATGGCCCAGGAAAGCTGCAAGTGCCACAGGGAGGACAAGAGGCTGGTAGGATTAAGCAAAGTCCTCGACTTAGCCCCATCAAGTGCTGGAGATTTTGCCAACTGAGCAGTTGGAATGGCAGAAAATACCAGCTTTTCCCCTTGGATTTGTGTTTGTAACATAAAGGGTGCTTGGTGTTTGGCACAGCCCTGCTCATGCCCCACAGCCCCCTCCCTGCACTGCTCCCTAAGCCCTGTGGTTTTCCCAGAGGATTCTCAGCTCTGCTACCTCCAGAGCAGCTGAGCAAGGCAAAGCAGGGATCTTGTGAAGCAGCCAGGCTGATTTAATAGGCTCAGATGGGAGAAGAGGAGCATTAGCAGGGCCTGAGAGCCTGCTCTGACTCCACCCCAGTAAATCCCTTATTGCTGCTCTCTTATGCAGGCAGCCATGCTCAAATATTTCTTAGCTGTACTTGATCCTAAATGAAAGCAGGAGCCGCCAAGAGAGCTCAGCTTCTTCCCAGCCCCACTGCCCCCCAGCCCAGGCTGCTGGGGGGCCATGCCTGTCCCCCTCCTCCTGCTGACCCTCCCACTGCCCAGGGAACCACAGGAGGTGCCTTTCCCCAGCTATTGCATTCCCTTTGTCCGGGTTCAGAGTCTAGCTGGACCTCCAGGAGGGCTGTTTCTGGGCAAGTCAAGGGCTCTCCAGCCCTTCAGAAGGAAGCAAACCAGCAGGACCAGATGCAGACCCTAGGATTCACACTGGGAAATAATCTGGCACAGTTGACAGTGAAGGTACCTTCTGCCAGTGAAGGTGACAGCTCCTTGGCTGAGTGGGACGAGGTCACGTCACGGCTGGGGGATGATGGTGTGGCTGGCAGAGCCTTTTGTAAGCACAAATTTACACCATTTTTAAGCACAAATTTACACCATTTGTAGCACAAATTTACACCATTTGTAGCACAAATTTACACCATTTGTAGCACAAATTTACACCATTTGTAGCACAAATCCCATCGGAGACAGAAGCTGAGGCCAGGCCAGACATCCCCAGCCTGGGCCAGGAGTTTTCATGGGAGCCTGGATGCTCACAAGAGGGTGCACACCTTTGTTGTCCCTGCCTCCCATTTCAAAGCAGCTGGGGAACAGAACACTTTAGGATAGGAACAGGGCTCTGGCCATGGCCTGGCAGCTGGAACACAGGCTGGGTGCAGAGGGGCTGCAAGGACAAGGATCTTCCCAACCTAGAGGTGAGACAGCAGTGACCAGGGCTTGGGCTGTGAGCTGAGGAGCAGCAGCGCTGCCAGAGCATACAAGCTGCTGGCTCCAGGAGGAGAAGCAGGAGGGTGAAAGACCCCAGGCTCTTGCTGGAAGAGTCGGGGTCAGAGGAGAGGGAGCAGAACCACCAGGCGGGGTCAGAGGAGAGGGAGCAGAGCCATCAGGCTGGGTCAGAGGAGAGGGAGCAGAGCCATCAGGCTGGGTCAGAGGAGAGGGAGCAGAGCCATCAGGCTGGGTCAGAGGAGGGGGAGCAGAGCCATCAGGCTGGGTCAGAGGAGGGGGAGCAGAGCCATCAGGCTGGGTCAGAGGAGAGGGAGCAGAGCCATCAGGCTGGGTCAGAGGAGAGGGAGCAGAGCCATCAGGCTGGGTCAGAGGAGAGGGAGCAGAGCCATCAGGCATGTGTTCACTCCTGCACCACACTGCCACACACACGCTCACAGCTGCCAGCAGCTCATCCTCCAGCATGGGCTGGGGGAGGAATCCCACAGGGAACCCAAAACACTCCAGGCTGGAAATCACTGCTCACAGCAGCTCTCATTTTGAGCCCAGGTTGCTTTAAGTTGTTCTTTCCAGCAGGCTCAGCGTGTAGGGAGCAGTGACTGCAGGTGCCGCGCTCGCCCTCCCCAAAAGGAACCTCCTGTTTTGGCTGCCAGCTAAGCCATGCTCAGTTATTTGGGGAGGAACATTTCCAGCTACACAGCATGAGCCAGAGTTATCAGCCAAGTATTTATGGCCAATTCCACTTTCCTAGCGAGATGTTTGGAGAGCAAGGCCCAGTTACATCAGAGCAATGGGTTCAACGGTGCTCTCCTACAAACACAGTGCTGGCCCAGCAGAGCCTGCACAAGTCCTGTAAAAACTCCTCTTAAGGCTCTGCTGGAAAACAATCCATCAGCAGTCTCGGGGCTTTAGCTGCTCACAGCGACCCCGAGAAAAGTTGGAAAGTCTCTTTTCCCAACCCTGCACTGAAGAAGGCGTCAGAGCTCTTCAGCTCTCGGTCTCAAGGTTGTTTATTGTTCCTTATCTATAAAATTCTTTCTCCTGTCCAGCCGAGGTCGCTCAGCAGGACAGACAGAGGCACTCTGCCTGCCCCAGGGCACTGTTATGTTTTTATACTAAAAACCACGTGTACAATATTTACAATAGCTTCCCAATACCCATCACCTGTGTTAGACAGTGAGCTTCTGCTCTAAACCAATCCAAAAGTGCCACCATCACAGCAGAAGGTGGAGGCCAAGAAGAGGAAGGAAAAAGGCTGGACATGCCCAGATTCCTCCATCTTGCCCCCTGAACCCCCATTCTAAAAACCCCAAAAATCTACTTTTCACCCCTTGACAAACTAATTATTACTCTACTTGGACTTTCGTGGCTTGCAGATCCTCATCTAAGGTTGGTAATTTTTTCCATGGGTCATAATCAAAGTCACAGGTGTCTTGGGCTCTGTGCCAGGGTCTCTGAGCCCCCTGGCAGGGGTCCTGGCAATCCAGGACAGCGAGAGGGATGTCCTGAATTCCAACAAGCAGTGTGGTTTAAACACTGCTGCAGCATCTCAGCCTGTCTGCAGTGAAGCATCAGCAGAGGATGAAGCCAAGGCCAGGTGCTCCCAGCCCACGAGGAGGGGGAGCTGTGATGGGGGCTCCATGTGGACAGGCTGTGCTGGCAGCTGGCACCAGGTGAACATCTGGGACAGCTCTCCTCTGCCTGATCCTCACCAGGGGGACCTGACAAGCACATGCAGAGTCTCTGCCAGGTGCTGATTTATACCTGGTCTCCTGCTTTTCCAGCATAGGCTCCTCTCTTTCCCAGCATCACTTAGTTCCCAGCTGGATCCAAACCCAAACTACACCCTTCAGGATTCACCTACCAGGAGAACTGCTTCAAACAAAGCAGAAAGCAAACCAAACCACTGCTACCCACCGCAAATGTTTGGATAGCATCACCACCAGATTCCCCCACCACTTAAGTTCAACAACCTCCTGCACACAGTGAGACACTCACACAGCTTCCCCAGCCCACACCCACCTATTCTTCTCAGCTCAACTCCATCAACAATGTTAGGGCAGATTCCTGCTTCCACAGGAAATGTACAACCAGCATGGTGGTATGTCAAAGGGAAACCTCCTGACAGCTTCTGCCTTTATTTTCAGCCTGTAGGGTGTTGTTTACAACACTCTACCCTTTCTGTGAAGTAATGTCTAACATTTCAGATGCATGCAGGCTGTCATGATCTCCCAGGGCAGCCATTCTCCCTCCTGCAGCATCCTCAGCTGCTGACAAAGTGCCAGGCCCCAGTGACTGAAAGGAAAATACCACAAACACCATGGTAACCATGTGAGGTGACAAACACCTATTTGCTCCTAGGTTGTACCACATTTAGGGTAGCTGTGGTCAGTCTGTTCACTTTCCTGCCCTCAGTGCAGCTGGTGTTAATCCAGGGATGTTTTCTTAGGCTTTTAAGTGGTGTTTATCACTCGTCAGCTCCCAGCAGTACTGGAGGGACAGCTGATGGCTCACCAAGCTCATGAGGACTGGAGAGCTGTATTCCAGATGCATTGATATGCCTCAAAATTTGTGACCAGCCACCAAGGCATGACCAGAGCTCAGCCCCTGTGTGTCCAGCTCCTGGGGAGGTGCTGTGATTTTTAAAAGGAAAAATGACCCTCCAAAACTCTGTGTGGGAGAGCACAGCATCTTGTGCCCTTACAGCATCTTGTGCACCCTGTTCTGAGCTGGCAGTGGTTTCAAATAAATTTATTGAAAATATTGAAAGCAATATTGCAGCCTCTTCTTCCTTTGCCTCTCTTCTCAGCAGACTGCTGACCTTCACCAGGGCCCACCTTCACCAGCCCAGAGCAGCTGTTCTGGTTTTAGCTTGTTGGTACCTGAACCAAACGGCAGGGCAGAATTGTCACCATCATATTTTCTGAAAAATCCCTCCAGAAAAGCCTGAGACTTTGCTCCTGGGAAGCTGAGAAGCCTCAGAGAAAAAGGAAAACAATTATCTCATTTGTTTCTCCGGTGTTTTGCTGCTTTGGAATGTGTTTACCAACAGGTGACTGTTTCATTGGTTTCATGTGAATTGTTTTCACTTATTGGCAGCCCAGCTGTGTCAAGGCTCTGGAAAGAGTCACGAGTTTTCATTATTATCTTTTAGCCTTCTGTAAGTATCCTTTCTGTATTCTTTAGTATAGTTTATTATAGCATTCTTTAATATAATCTAGATCATGAAATAATAAATTAGCCTTCTGAGAACATGGAGTCAGATTCATCATTCCTCCCAATGGCAGGGGACCCTGAAAATCCCACACAGAATGGGTTCCAGCAGATCCAAACAGGACCCCCCAGCTCTCAGCACCACCCAGCACAGCACAGCAGCCCAGGGGGAAAGGTGAACTTTCAGTTGCCTCAGCTGCAGCCCCCAGGACAGGCAGCTCCAGCTCTCCTGACAACTTCTGTGTGGCCACTCAGCACAGTGGCAGTGCCACGCAGGTCTGTGCCAGTCACTGGGGGCACTTCTGCACATCCCACACACTTTGTACAGACACACTAAGCACTGCTATTCTCAACCTGAGAAAAAAACACTTCTTCAGGGTCAAGCAGGGCCGAGGTGCTGCCAGTTGCAACCTCTGCTGAAGGGGACCCTTGGCTGGCACCGAGGCACAGGGCACTCAGTGGGTGGTGACAAAGGGCTGATCCCAGGAAATCGGTCATCCCCAAGGGACTCCTGTCAGGTTCAGTGCACAGCAGGGTAATAAATCCTGGCATCCAGCACTGAGCCAGCCCTGAGAAGCCACAGCAGGCTATGAGCTAGACCTGCACTCAAATCTGAGGGCTCTTGCCATGCTCGAGAATATTTGCTCACTCTTCTCTGCTGAGTATCCCAGGAGAAGAAAAGATCTTTTGAGGGCAACATTTTAAACCTAAATGTGATGCAGTATGAAAATTCCCTTGTATAAAAGCTGAAGGAGGATATAAAATACTCAAAGAGAGAAAGACTGGTGCTGCCACTCTTAGTTCTGTGATATACTGCTTCACTCCCATTCATTAATAATTTTCTGTGAAATCTGTCTGAATGAGTCCCCTCGTGCATTAAATGTCAGCAGTCCTGGAGCCAACACCTGCCCAAAGTTGTACCAGCCTGAAACAGGTACCCTGCACCTACAGAGATGGTTTGGAAAGCAGAGTGGTGTGGATTGGCTTTTCAAAGCCATGGAGTTTCTTCCAGGAGCAGCAGCCTGGGGCCACCTGCCCCAGACATGGATCTCAGCCAGTCCCACAGGGTGTTTCTGCTCCAGGACTGTGTGTCACTCCCAGTGCCAGCTGCCAGCAGGAACACTGCTTGTGACTGACAGCCTTGCACAGCACACACAAACACCCTGCTCCCAGGGGCTGCTTCCCCAGACAAAAGAAATCCCACTGCTCACAGCAATTCACAAATGAAAAGCAGACAGGTTTCTTTAAATACTGTTTATTCCTCAAAGTGTACAACTAGAATATAAAAATATTCCTTGGTGAAAGCAAACCAGAAAAGGGTAGGGAATTAAGGCCAAAGATAAAGCATTTCACTGTTCCAAGGGAAGAAGCCTTCAGAGACAGAACATGGAAGTTAGGGTTGTATTTCTGTATCACAGAAACTTCCTGAAGCAGGTCCAGAAGTTATCAATCTCACTGTGACTCATGATCTGATGGAATGGTTTCTAGTTTGTTCTCTTTGAGAACCCAATTACTTCAAGTGCATCACACCAGTAAATGAAATCAGTGCAGTGCTTTATTTATTATTAGGCATTTGTTTTTCTTTATCGTGACTACATTAAAGCTGCCACAAATACTCCGAGCAGTTGAATTAAAACAACACACTCTTGAATATTTCCAACCTCTCTAAGCCTTGGTATTTTTCATGTTCTCCAATACTTGGATTTTTCTGACTAATGAACTCTTCCAATTGCTGGAAAATATTGAATGCAATTAGTACTTCAATGCACAGCCTCGATGTACACTGTGCCTCGCAGCTGAGCACTGTGAAAGAGCCCAGGGCTTGGCAGAAGAACTAGAAATCCAGAAGATAAAAGGGAGATTTATGCACACTCCCACCAAGACTAATGCAGAATTTAATTGGCAGGGTTAGCAATAAAGGGGCTGCAGAGAGAGCACTGAGGTTGTGGCCCCAGTACAACTCACAAAGCAGTAACAAGTCATGATTCCCAGGCTGTAGAATTAGAAATTACATTTGGTTCTTCAGTTCACACTCCCCCATGCCAGGCTGCACAATGTGACCAAGCCACTGTATTCCTTTGCTTCTCCAGCCCAGGTTTCTGTCTTCAAGGGGAGACACAAATCACTCCCTCCAAGCCTTCTGCAATTCCATCCAGCCTGTGCCTGCACTGCTGCTGCAGCTGCTGCAGCTCTCTCTGCAGGCTGGCCTTTCTCACCTGCAGCTCTCTGATCACCTCTGCAGCACTGACAGTTGCAGCAGCCTCCTTGGACACACATTGACCCAAGGGCATTTTGCTGGCAGGCTGATTGTTCCTCAGCACCAGCCTGCACACACCATGCATTCTGTTTTTCTGTGGAGCACAGAGGGATGTGAGACCTCTCAGTTTTAGTCCAATGCTTTCCTGTGCTTTTCTAGCAGTGGCAGAGAACCTCTCCTTCTGTAGTTCTTCTCTTGTTGCCACCTGTAGAGGGAAGAAAAAGAACAGGAAGGGAAGAGTAGAGTACATTTCTGTGAAAGAAATCCTCCACCGGGGAAACAACACCAAACATCATGTTTGGACTAGGACCTACCAAAAAGAGGAGCCAGCTGGGAGTGTAAACTAAAGCATGTGGCAGAGCAAACTGAATTAAGCTAAGCAGTGCTTTCAGCCAGGCAGCAGCCTCAGTACCCAGGGAGCTGCCTGCGGTCACTTGTTTGCACATTCCCAGTCCAGTGATGATTTACATACAAGGTCTCTGCATGCTTCCCTCCCTCTGGGTGTGGGTGGGGTGGCTCTAGAGCAAAACACATGCAGCAAAAAGGGAGACCCAGCAGAGTCACCTGCATCCCTGTTGTGCTTTGAGCCACCAGGTTGTCATAACAGATCAACTTCCCTGTGAACAACAACATTATTTTGGCTTGCAAATGTTTCCTGCACTTGGCAATGCTGAAAAGTAGGGGTGACAACTGTAAGCAAACAATTCCTTAATTCTTAGTTCTCATTATGGGGCAACAATTAGGAAAAGGAAAATAATGGAGCAGAGTCAAGCAGAGGCCAAGACCAAAATGAATACCAGGCAGCACACTTTCACTGAAGAAAAGCCCCAATAAAATAAAAGCTTCTCTTGTGACAGCATCACAGTCTGGATTATAAAAGCAATTGTATATACTGGGATTTTTCCAAAGCATTTGATTTAATGTTCTCCAACAATTTGATTTGAAGAACTTGCAAGATGGTAATTGCCTTGCCAGTTTTATTCGTGGATTAAATATGAATTCAGTGACTCATCTCAAAATGCACTTGTCAGTGGGGAAACATCTGTAAAAGAGGCCCCCTGCTAAGGCCTTCAGGGAAATGGTCCTTGGCCCAATGGGATTTTCTGTTTCTGCTATGGAAAAAGCTGCCAAATCAACTCAGTCAAAAAGCAGCAAAGTTTCCCAAAAGCGATGCTGCCTCTGCAACCTGCACAAATCCCAGAGCTCTCCTGAGACTGGTGCACAGTTCTGGAGTTTGTGCCTCAAAAAAACATAGGAAAACAGAGAGCAGGAGTCACAGGCAGGGCATCCAGTGACCCACAGCCCAGAAAACAAACCTTAGAGTATTTTGACCTTAGAGAGGTCAAAATATCCCATTCATGGAGACAGACACTGTTTGTTTTACTTCCTAAAAGGAAGTGGGGAAAAAAGGTGGTGAAGATCAGACTTTGCTGACAAAGCCATAAGAAGATCAAAATTCGAGTTAAGATATTCAGCTTCAGAGTAAGACACTGTTTCCTGCTGTGAGGATAATGAACCATGAAATGCTTCAATGCAGCTCCAGGGATGAAGCCTTTGGCCAAAGCTCAGCTCAGGTCAAGCTCAGTGCTAATGATACCCCTTCCAGCCTTGAAATTGCTCTGCAACCCCTCCCCTTCCTGCCCGTGGGTGAAGCTGAACAACTCCTTGGGGTTTTAAATCTGCAGATCTGCATTAAGATATCTGTACCTCAGACATCACAGCTTTGACAAGTTCCCTGTAAAGTCAGGGATATTTTGGCAGCTCTCTGAAGCACCAGAGATGAGGCAGAGCTCAAAGCAGCCCCAGCTGCAAGGACAAGAGTCCTAAGGCAGACAAGCACCTGCAGCATTTCCCCCTGTCGAGCTACAGCTGCTCAGGGTCAGAGCAGCTGCTGCCTGTGAGAAGGAAAGGAATTTTATCCCCCAGATCAGGGGGAAGGTTTTATTACTGAAACAAGTTCAGCAGGGGATGGCATGCAGGGGATCAGTCTGCACTCTCTGACAGTGAAACACTGCAGGTGTGGCAGCTGCAGTCACAGCTAAATTCCTCCAGACACCAACTTCACCAGGGCCTCACTCACTGATCCCACATCTTCCTGCAGAATATCTTCAGGAGTTTCGCAGCCAAGTAATTAATCCTCTCCATAGTCTTCTGATGAGTTATTCTCACCCCTCAGCCTCGGCTTAAAGAAGATTAAGAAAATCAATCAAATCAGAAAAGGAGTAAATTTCTCTGAATTTTTACTAACACATTAAAGGCTTTATCGATGCAGAACCATCTGTTAAAGGAGACCTCTGTTGATTAAGGCATTTGAACAGAGAATTGAAGCTGAGAGAAGTCTATCTTTGTCCTTGTCCAAGAACCAGGAGTCCCTCTTTATCATAATCTCCAAGGAATCCCAGGGACATCTCTTGCTGTTGGCTGTAAGAATAACTGAGGTGCAATCCTCTAACACCACTTCAGAAGGAACAAAACTGAAAAAATAAATTCAGTGTTATCTGGTCTCCCCACAGCCAATGAATAAATGGAAAATGATGTTTGCACAAAGTGGATTTAACGCTGGAATCCAGGATGGGAAAAATTTCCCATCAGTTACAAACAACAACATCACTCAGCAAACAGAGCCCACAAGATGTTATTTATTTTTCACATTAAACTCCAGCAGAAGCACACTAAGGCTGTATAAAAGCATTCTTAATGAAACATAGGTTTTCATACTCTCCACCAGTCAAAACTGGAGAATTTTATTATCCATTAAGCAAGGCACATGATGGAGGAGCAGCATGCTCCTCTCAGCACTGAGTGCATCCAGCTCTGACCCACAGCAACAGCAGGGACAGGAATTACTACAGGCAATCAGGAGCAGTTCTAAGGACAAGGACAACAGCCCTAGAGCCAGGGAACAGAAGGGTAACAGAACCTACACCCAAGCATCATAAGGATGTTGCACATGCTAGCTTCTATAAAGAGGACCAGTGTTTCCTGAGAAAACTTAAGAGGGGAAATTTTTAAAATTATCAATATTAAATAACAAAACAAGTTCAGCAAAGCACTATTTATTTCCTATCAGCACAATCTGGAACTGGAAAGCTAACTCCAGTTCTGTTCTTGGAAGGCTCTGCATACATATGTATGGCCACAGCTACTCTTGTTGCAGTTTATAGATTTCAACTGCTAAAAACCTCTGAGGGTTACCTTCAAGCAATATCCTTTACTCTTCACATCCTGAATGCTTGTGAAAATACTCAATAATCTCCTCCTGCATGGTTAATTGATGCTCTTTAACAGCTTGCTGTCTCCCATTAGTCAGCATACAATGATTATTCTACTCTGCAAAACAATCTCAATAGACCACTTTGTATTAAACAAACATATTGTAACAGATTAGGAGCCTCAGCATTTTGTGCCTGCCCGTTTCCATCCCACAGCTCTGCCTTTCAGCCTCAATCTACCAGCTGGAATTTGAATTCCCAATTAGGCTGCTGTCTGAAAACTGCTGCACATCCTCTCCAAATAAATACAACAACATGATAATCATCTTTTGCACTTGCACCGCACCATCCTCATCCCAAAGGGACCCGCTGCACTTGGAGAAATTCCACTCCAAACACAGAGGGAATCAGCTGATGAAGAATCAGCATCTTCAAATGGACACAGATCCTCCTCTGCAGTGGGTTGGCTTCTCCTTTCCCAGCTCTTCATTTCATGGCTGCTCTTTGGCACAGGACAGTGGCCAAACTGCCCTGAGAGTGCCCAGATGCTCTCCTTTAGATAACTTCAATCTTCTAAAGGTATTAGGAACTAAAAGCTAACAGGAAAACTGTAATAACTTAAATGTTCTAAGAAGAAGCCAACAAACCAGTGGAGTTGCAGGGAGCAGTACTGCATCTGGTACCAGACTCAGAAGGGACCAAAGTGACAGCCAGCCTGGGCTGTGCTCCCCAAAGCTGGCAGGGTGCTAAGGGCTGCAGTGTGCATGGCCACAGGTCCTGCTGGCATGTCCACAAGCAGGAATGTGCACAGGAACAAGCAGTGTAATAAGACAGACCTCTCCAGTGTGGGCTGGAGGGTGGCACACAGGTGGTGGCACGGTGGAACCAAGGCAGGCAGGACATCCAGCAGGTATGGAAAGGACTGACCCCCTCCCCTGGGACATCACTGGCATGCTGCCTTCACAAAACCACTCAGGCTGGCATTTGATTGAGGAAAATGGCCAAAGCAGAAAAGGATGGGCCCAGTACAGAGGTAGAAGGGGGAATATCCAAAAGAGAGGCACATCCAAACACCAGGCTGAGCAGGCAGCTTAGCTTATCCACTGTGGTGGATTAACTCTTGCACCAATGCACAGAAGAGGCTTTGAGCCTGCAAACACCTACACACATGACCAACTCCTCCAGCACCTCCTCAGCCCAACCTTCTCTGAAATGCCTCCTACCAAAGGTAGCTGGCTGAATGAAAAGAACAGCCAGTACTATCCCACCTGTTTTCAGTCCTGGGAATCCTCTGGCTTTGAATAAATCTTGTAACAATGACTTCAGTGGGCAAGTCAGGCAAAGGGAACATTGCATATTTTGAGTAAACTGCCTTCCAGTTTCTTTGCATGTTCCACAGCCTCGAGGCCAGAGCAGTGTTACCCACATTCACCTCCCCTGACCATGTGACAATTTGCCTTGTGGACAGCCCCAGCCTTCCTGCTAGCGAAGCTCTGCTTCCATCTCCTGCTTGGATGCCCCCCACACTCAGCTCACTGGATCCCTCCCCAAAAGGAGATCTTGCACCCCTCAGCTCCCTCACATTTGCCTGCACTTTTCTGGTAATGAGCTTCCCAGAGCTCTGTGTTTCATTCCACAGGGTCTGCAATCATGCCAGAGAGGCTGATCTCTCTCCCATTTTTAATAACTCACTAATAAAAAATGCAGTAAAAAATACACACAAATTATTTATTTTTCTGCTGAAAAGCAAGCTGAGTGTGAATTTATTTGGAGAGAATGTAACCAACATGCAAGACATCCCAAAGAGATGCTGAAGAGATCTACATAACCACATCATGGTACTTAAATCATTCCCAGTAATGGCCTAGCTGAAGTGACAATCTCCCAAATGCTGGAAGTCAACATTTCAGCTTGTTGAAACTTCACATGGCAACCTGAAAGCCTCACAGTTGCATCCTTGAAGGAAGCCACTAGATAGAGATGCAGGTTTAAAAAGCAGCAGCAAGGAAAGGTCCAAACATCTTCTTCCAGGAAGAGGAGGGGAAATCATAGGAGCATTTCCATTTTATGATTGTATTGCTGCCTTGAAGCTGGCATTCCTTGAAGGAATAGCAAACAAATGGCTGGAATTTCTTTTGAAGTGGATGCTAAAGACCAGAATTGTGTCATTACTTTTAAATCACAATCTTTTCATATTTTTCTAGAAGTTTTGCAGAAACAGCTACAACAGTATTGTTCAGAAAAACACACTGCACAACCCTAGAAATGGCACATTTTCTGTCTCCAGTCCTATCTGTCCACTCCTCCTCTCATATTTCCCTTATGAACACGGAGAAGACCCCATATGCATGGAGGATGAAATATAAATGATCCTTGCCAAGCTGTACAGGCACTACAAACTGTGATGACTGCCTTTGCCAGAAAACACAATGAGCTTCCTTTGTGCTCCCAGACACAAGGAACAAACAGAAAAATCTCAGATCTTGTCTTTTGGGGTTGGGGAGTGAAAGGAAATTAGTAAATATAAACAGACACAATCTCCAAGCCACCAAGTCGTGCTCCTTTGCCATCAGGGCATAATAACCTAACACATTTCATAAACTCTGAAAACACCAAACAGCATCTGACTTGCAGAATTTTGTATTCCTAAAGGCCGCTCATTTCCGAGCTTTATTTTAAACCCATCGTGTCTAAGAAGGCCTCTGTGCCTGGGGAGCTGAAAAGGATGCAGTGAAATATTAACTGCTGGGCAATAGAGGATTAGTGAAGGATCAGACTGCAGGAACAGAGGAGACCTGCCAGGCCAGCCAGTGCACTCTCCACCCTGGCTCCAAACAGCTCCCCAGCACATCACAACATCTCCAGCAATGGCTTCACCAGCCTGGAAGAGCTGCCCAGAGCTCTCAGCCTCCCTGCAAACTGAGCAGACTCTAATTCCCCAGACAAGAATCAATTTTAGATAAAGATCTGTAAGTGAGGAATGAAAGCAGGATAAGCATGGAGATATCACTGGGATGGAGCAGAAATCCTGACAGCTGGGCACTGGAAACCAGGAATGGCAAATTAACACTGCTTTAGGAGCTCTCCCTTTCCAGAGTGGAATCCAAATCAGTCCTTGGGCTGAGCCTTACAAGCATTTGTCTTTAATCAGTATAATCACTATAAAGGATCATTATTTGTACCTTGTGCTGCCTTACAGTTTGGTGGTTTTTTCCACTACCACCCCCCAAGAAATGCCTTGCAGAGCTGCAATCCCAGCTGACAGTCTACCTGAGATACAGAAAACAGCATTAAGAAAAAGGGATAAACAAGGATTTGCAGACTACTTTTAAGAAAGTCTTCCTTGTAAGCACTTAAAAAACAGCACCAAGTACAAAAGAAATGGGCAAAAGAAAACAATAAGCAGAAGTATCAATAACATAGTAGGGGGAAGAGCAAAGTCCCCTCTAAGTACAGGAGAAATACCAGTAAATATGAAAAGAAAGCAGAATATAACCAAAAGAGCCAGAGGAATCCCACAACTCCCACCCACAAGCCCTTTGTGTTCCTGTACAATGATTTCCTCACTGTTCAACATGCATTCTGTACCTTGCTGCACACAGAGTGGCCAAGAAAAGCAGCACCCAAAGGGGATGCCCAAGCAGAGTTTGTCTCAAATATCAGCAGAGATAGCAGGAACTGAACATGCCAGCACTGCTTCTCTATGTACAGAACAAAAATCAATAACCCAAGAGGCCTGTGTGACCCCAAAGCCATAAAAACAAAGCTTTTTTCACACATAAACAGGGTGAGGGCTATAGCCTTCTTTAACAATAAACAAGAATTTGGCTGGGGCACCAGTTTCTTTTAACAAAACTGTTTGCCTTTTTTTTTTTGGTTCAGCAATGATGGTTGAGGGTATGACAAATGCTTTCCTTCCTTAGCTGTAGACAGTAACCCATTCAGGCTCAGAGGAGCAGAGAAAGGCACTATTTCAGGGATGCTGTGAATGCATAATTGACAGAAAATCAAATCCTGCAGCTCCTACTGCTGGGAAAAGTAATAGAGCTGGGGGGACAGGACCCTGCAGAGCCCATGAAGTTCAGACATTTGCAGAGAAGGAAAACCAGGCCCCCAACCTCCAGAAATAATCTCAAGGCATTTGCTGCTTATATACAAAACCCCACAAGTTAAAGTAAAAACAATATCTGAAATCAGCTGTTCTGGAAACACTACAACACTGAGTAAGCAGGTGTTCTACTGTAAAAAACACCTTACCCTAATTTCAAATTCATGTCTTATAGTAACTTGCCCAAATGTAATTTCAAGCCTGTAAGGAAGTTACAGAGTTAGCACTGCAGCTCTATAAACCTTGTCTCATTGAATCAAGCTTCTCTGCTGTCAGCTTTCAAGGGTTTTAATTTTCTGCTGCAATTTCTACACACTCAAGACTAACCAGTTTAAAAAGCTAGAAACCATCACTTTCTATTTTAATAGCTGAAGACTTCCCACACTGTCCTGCCTAAATGAGGTTTCTTTCTTCTCGTGAGAGCATTGATTGTACACAAAGAGACTTTAAATAGCCCATTTAATGCCAGTTTTCATGCATTGGAGGATTTAAGTCATAATAAACTGTTTGAATAGTCTAATCTATCACAAAGCACAGGGTACAGTCTCTCACCTGGTAATTTCTGCAATGTTCTGCTACATTTTGGTAAACTAGAAACATATAGTTTTGGGTTTCTAAACACAGACTCCAGCAGATTAAAATACTACCCTATCACTGCACTATGGTTCCAAACATGCCCCTTTCCAGGAGGCTCCACCTCAGCCACTGGGTCTGCTCATACCATCTTTCATCCAAAGTCTAACACCCTCAAAATTCCACTTCTGCCTGGGAATTTGCAGAACATGGTCCAGCTATGAACTTTGCCTTGGTTAAAGTACATTTTTCTCACTTCTCAAAATCCAGACCAAATTAATTCCTTTATTGCCCTTCCATTAATCCTTTCAACCTTCCAACCATTTCCCAGCTGTGATGGTGGTGTAAGCGGTGCCAACACATTCCATCAAACTCTGAATTGTGATCTATATCTTATCTGTCCTTCAATGACCAGTGGCAGATAGCAACACTTAGTTGCCAATAACCTAACAACTTTTCCATGACCCACTACCCTCTATTTCCAAAGGCCATCAAATGGAAAGGTTTGCATGTAACCAAAATCAAACTGACCTGAGGTACACAAATTGGTACTTCTTACTAAACCCAACCCCAGCAACAGGAAGAAACTGAAATGATGTCTTTTGGCTTAACAGTAATTACAGCAGCTAAAGCAAAATGTCACCTTAATTTAATCACTAATTTTTAACACTTGTTACTAGTTCAACATGAGGAAAAATCTCAGTCCTTTGGAAGTGGTGGTGAATAAATGAAAGGGGTGATCCCAAAGTAACATTAACAGGGGCATTATTTGTCCCATAAACTATGAAGATATTTTAGAAGGGCTGTAAAGCTGAGCTATAGCAACTGACAGAAGATGTAATTATATAAGCAGCTGCATTCCAAATTTTGCTGGGATCTGCAATTTCCTGCAATTAGGGAGGAATGTGGAATGTATGCATCTCCAATCTTATGCATTTTGAAGCAAGACATTCACCACCAGAATGCTGGCTCCTGGTGCACCTATTGTCATTCCAAACGTGGGAATACCAGGGAGAAGCTGGTTACCTATCTTACCTAGGAACAGATCTGATAACTAAAAATACAATTTTAATACCCAGAACACCCTTAGCTGCATCTGAGGAGAAGAGCTGGCACTGCTGCTCCCTGCTTCAATTAAACATCAGATACTGCAGAGCACTTCCTAAGCCTTCAGATCAGCATCCACACTGTTCTCTCCAAAGGAAAGATGGTGAGGAAGCACAGTAATGGGAAGCTAGATGCTAATTAAACCATTTGACTCAGATAATTTCATAACAAGGAGTGACCTGATCTTGTCAGGATGGATAACACATTTTCATGGGGTCTGCTTGGCTTGTTTTGGGAGCTTTTCACTTTGGTTTTTCTTTAAGATAATCCAATGGCTCTGTACTTAAGACTCGTGTCTCTAACTTGGAGTCAGAAAAGTCAATTTAGTTTAAGGTAAAGGAGAAGGATCCTGGATTAAGAAAAGAGAAGAACATTAATATATTTCAAGGTCTTTAGCAGAAGATTACAAATACACCCCAAATATCAATACAATGCACACACTGATAAAAGTCCTGCCTGTGTGCTGAGCCTACAAAGAGCTGCAGCACAGGCAGAGCCCAAGGGAGATGAATCCTCTGGGGCCTGAGAGCAGCTGAGCTCTGGGGGAGCTGCAGTGAGCCTGTGGCTGAGCTGCCCCAGCTCTCCCCTGCCCTGCATCTGCAGAGGCAGCTCCTCCAGACAGCCCTGGGCTGGATTCCTGGGGGCCAGGCCTGAGGCAAACAGCCCAGGCTCAGCCATGCTGAGAGCCTCATCACAGCCATCAGTCTTCCACAGAGCCACAGAAAGGTGTCCTGGCTCAGGGGAGACCTTCTCACTCTCTAAAAATCCCCAAAAGGAGGTGGTGCCAGGTGGGGATCAGTCTCTTCTCCCAGGGAAGAAGCAATAGGACAAGAGAAAATGGCCTCAAGCTGTGCCAGGGGAGGTCTAGGTTGGAAATCAGGAAAAATTTCTTTACTAAAAAGGTTGGCAAATGCTGGAACAGGCTGCCCAGGGAAATGGCTGAGTCACCATCCCCAAGGAATTTAAAAGACATGTAGGTGTGGCACTAAGTGACACAGTTTAGAGTTGGATTTGTCAGTGTTGGCTTTGACTCCATGATCTTGGCAGTTTTTTCCAATCTAAATGATTCTATGACACCATGATTCTTTCTGTTCCATAATATTTTCTGTACTCTCTGTTTCTGATTTTTTGGCATATGTACTTTGCTTCCCAGTGGTTAACTTTTGAGGAGAACAACTGAAATAAAAGGAAAAAAACCCCAGGAGTCAAAAATGTAATTATATTACTGCAGCAACTGTGCAGATCCAGACAAGGACAGGTCTTAAAATAATAAATGGTCTTCAAAGAAACTTCTGCAGCACCTCTGCTCACCTGAAGAGGATGCCAGCACAAAGAGAGCAGACACAAAACTTCAGCAAGAGCATCCAAGCTGACCAGAATCCCTGTGCTCTGGAGGCAGGAGCTCACCTAAAGCTCCTCAGCTCCTTCCCCAGAAGTGCATGCCTGGCACTCAGGACAGGCTCTGCCCTGAGAAGTGGGACAGCTCCAAGCAGCATCAGCAAACTTGCAGACTCCTTACCAGCAACTGCAAGGAAACACAGTCCAGATTTGTGAAAGTCCCATGTGCCACATAATTCTGAATGCACACCACAGGAAATAAGAGAAACAAACCCTATTTTCTTCTCCAAATTGGAAATCTTGAGCATTTTACAGTCATTTTAAAAGTTCCATTCTACCATTCCAGCCTTTCAAGAAGCATTTCTTTTTAACTACAGGTTTATCTCCAGACTTTCCCAAACCCTTGAATTCCATTAGAAGATCACAGAAATTAAAGTAGGAATAGGCACATACTGAAAATACATGATATGAAAATCAGAATATGTCAGTGTAAGTAATTTAGACACTTGCAAAAAGGCTGCTGTGCTACTCTGAAAAAGACCCTGACAACTACAAATTGCAAAGGAAGGCAACAGACAAGTATTGCTTTGGATAATAAATTGCTCACTTACTTTTCAATTTGTTCTACCAAACTTTTATCTTGGGCAGCAGAGACAAACACTGATGATAGATCATCTCTGATCCAAGTGGCCTGCAGAGGCTTGGAGGGTCCCACTTTGCTTTTAGAATACTTTTATCACTGCACAGCATGAAAGTAGCCACTTCAGAAAGAGTGCTGCCTGTGCCCTGCACTTGTCTGAATCATCCTGCTCCAAGAGAACAGGATGTGAAACTTGAAATCCAAGCAATGGGGTCCTTGTATGGCCAGCCAACAAAAGCAATATTCATACAAAGCACTCCTAAAATACAGAGATGAGAGGAAGGTATTACCACCTAGTCATACAAATTTTCAGAAAAGGGTTTTTCTTACTCAAGAGTTATGAACAAAAACAAAGCCCAAAAAAAACCCCCATGACTCATAGGGAATTTGTTCACCCCCAAATTGGTTTTGTTCCCAGTTACAAAATACTCCCTTGTCCTTTCCAGGGGCTTTGCAGGAGCACTGCAGAACCTCCCCCAGCAGCCAGCCCAGCAGCTCCTATCCCAACTTTTGGGATCCAGAGCAGCAAAGGTGATTCCAGCAACAGCCAACCCACAGCTATGGCACGAGGAAAAGGAACTTTAACTCCCAGGGGAGATTTTCTACAGAAAACACTTTCAGAGGTTCAGTGCATATTTTCTAAAGCCACTGCTCTTACAATGCATTCAGCAGGGTCTATTATCTCCCAGTCTGAGGTGAGGAGCAGCTGTAGGTGGATGTGAGGCTGCCTGGATGGCCCCTGTGACTCCTACAGCAGCTAAAGGCCAGGCCCTA
The DNA here is from genome assembly GCF_022539315.1 of Serinus canaria. NCBI lineage: Eukaryota > Metazoa > Chordata > Aves > Passeriformes > Fringillidae > Serinus > Serinus canaria. Next base: position 30,042,688 of record NC_066322.1, on the reverse strand, counting down.
CAGCCAGCCTGCAAAGGGAGACAATCAAACAGCTCTCAGGGCTTAGAGAGAGCCAGTAAATTGAAGGAAAATGGTGAGTTTGGGGCTCAGAAGAGTACTAAAGCTTTATTTAGAGGCATTTCTGGCTGGAGAGAAGATATGTGACAACACTAAATTACAGATGTAGTTTTATGTCAGCTCTTCCACAAGCACAAGGGACAAAGACAGAAACAAGGTGGATGCTTTCTTCTCTTACGATCAAGTACCCTTGATTTCAGGCAAGCAACTGAGAAAACAAGGCTGAGGTTTCAAGAACAAAGGGAACAAAGTTAAGCTTTGAACGCCTGGATGCAAAGAATCCTTCTAAAAGCACCTCTGTCAACTCACCAGAAACAAAAACCCCAAACCAACCCAAGCAGTGCTGCAAAGCACTCAGTGACCCCAGCTCCTGCTGGCAGAGGGGAACCCATCCCCACAGCCTGCCTGGAGCTGCCAGGTAGCTCCTGGAAGTTCCTGTCCCAAACACCCACCCTAAAGGTGCAGTAAAACACCCTGACAGAGCTCCAGGTGGAGCTGTCTAGAAGGAGTCTCTGCCTGGGGGGTTTAACACAGCCTCTGCCAGCCAGAACGAGCTGTGACCCCCGAGGCTGCCCTTGTGGAGGATGTGTGTGCTCTTCTGGCTCACCACTTGCAAGACAAAATCCAGTAACTTCATGGCTTCTGGTGCTTCAAATCCCACCCACCAGCCTCGAAGCTTTTCAAAAAATATCAGTGCTGGGACCTGTGCTTCCATATCTTGTGCATCTGAGCCCTGCAGACATTCCTAGTCTTCATCCTTGTTTTATTGTGTGCTTTAGCTGTGAGAGCCTAAGTGCTATACTTAGTTCTTAAAAATGCACTAAAACATTTACAGTGGCTACAAAACAGTGGCTTCTCTATTGCAATGGGTTTTTTTACACTGTATCATTAAATAAAGCTCATCTGAAATTTACTGGAGTATAATTCTCCAGCTGCATTTATTACATGTTTCATTGCCTTGGTCAGTAGCCAACATCTTCGTAAATAATGCAAGTGAAATATTAACCCTGGTTATTTATTATACTTTACCTGATCCTGTCACCTGAGCAAACATTCTGCATTTTGGCAAGGAAGGGAAAGCAGCATCTTCTGGGAAGCAAAACTTTCACCCACGCTTCCTTCAAACCCCAGAGTTCTGCACACAGAACAGGAGACAGCACTCGAGTTTTTCATGTTCCCCTCCTCCCCAAGGAGCTGCAGTCTTTTAGCCTACATAAGCCCCATGAAAAATGTCAGGCTAGGTAATTCATTTCCAGTTGTGGTTTTTGTGTGTGTCTGAAACCAGTCTGCTGATTTAGCCACTGGTGCACAGAGTGCCTCTGTGTCTCACACTCAGAGCTCGTCCCTCTTTCAGCAATCTGCACAAAAACTTGCATCTGCAAACAAAGAACAAACACTTATCTTTCCAACCCTTTGTAAGCTGTAAGCTTAACATTGACTAATCAAGCCTGGCCAGCCTACACAGAATTGTCAGAAGCAAGAAAGAGTCCTTCAAATAATCTTCCAGCTCTGCTTATGTACAGTAACTTTTCACATACACCCCAGCCCTAAACCAGGCCAACCTGGGACTTCAGCTCTAAAGCAGATTTTAGATCCTGCTGTCAAAAGGAGGACCAGGTGCACAGGCATGATTCCCTTTCTCCTTCCATTGGGAGAGAGAGCACACTGCCTTCCACCAACAACCACCTGGATCTCTACAGGCACTTAGCACAAACAAGCAGCCTCGGATCTCCTGCCAGGAATGTTGATGAGTGAGGAACAAAGCAACTCAAGGAAATCCAAGAGCAAAGAGCAAATGTAAAGATCAGTATTTACTTCCTACTGTTTACAGCAGCTTCATGTTTTCTAATGGCCTAAATCTGCTAGAGCCACAGCAATTCCACCAGCAGCAAATTTAATCCTACATTTAACTAAGAACTGCACATAAGAGCCAGCAGACTTGTCCCTCCCTGCCTTCCTGCTGTGTCCCCCAGTGCTGCCTTTGATGGATGTTTGGGTTGATCTCTGTGGGTTCCCCCCCTACCCAGGCATCTGGGCCCAGCCAACCATGCACTTCCAAAAGCTGCTCTTGTGGTCTTGCTAGTTCTTCAATTCCTTTTCGCATGAGGAGCTCCACTGGCAGCTGCTCAGGGCTCCAGATGGAGGTTTGCAAATACAAAGTGGAGCACAGAAACCTTCTGGGAGCAGGAAGGGGAATATGCTGACTGAGGAAATCCACCAGCACTGAACCATTCCCCAGCACTCCTCCACTTCCTGCACCCCAGACAGCACGGATAATTAACTGCTCACTACAGAACATCTTCATATTAGCAAAAAGCCCAGGGAACCAGAATGAACAGCAGCAACAGCAAAGATGAAATGGGAACAGTGTGCTCACAAAAAAAACCCCAAAAAACCAAAAAACCACACACATACAAAAAAAAAACCAGAAAAAAAACCCGACACCAAAAAAGGTGTTTTTGACAAGCCTCAGAGAGTTCTTCAGTGAGATCTCAGCTGTAGCTTTGTCACAAATCCCTGGTTTAAGGCAGGGGAAACACAACCCAGCCCTGCAGCAGTGGAGGAAGGAACTCAGCCCAGGGGAGCCAGCCCAGCCCCACCTGTGCCCCTCACCATTCCCATGCTGCAGACAGCAACAAGACTTTATCTTTTTCTAGCAGAGGCTACTGGGGACCCACAGCTCCTCATCCCCTGCTCCAATCATTATGAGACATAAAGAAAAACTTTGGAAGTGCATTTTTCTGAGTTGATAAAATTCAACTCAATCTTGGTAAGAGAAACAAAAAAAACACCAACCACAAACAGAAGTAGGACCATGTTATAGCATCAGCTTCTGGAGCTGCTTCCCTACTACAAATATTGAAGACTTAAATCAAAATTATTCAAAAACAACTTAGTCTTTTATAAATGTAGGAACCTTAGAAGAAAGGTCTCTCTTTGCAGACTCTATGAGGTCTCTGGCAGTGTGCTGTGATGAGCTGGCAATGGCAAAACGTTTATGTGAACCACAGAACTCCTGGGATGGAGTGAAAGTGCCTCTGTGTTTCAGACCCCACCACCTTCACCTGACTGGGTGGCCCAGGCCATTCCTGCCAGCCCTGCACCCCACCCTTCCCCGGGAGAGAAAACAAAACATCTCTGTCCTGTCCAGCCCCTCCCCAGCCCACTGTGAATTCAAAGGGCAGCCCTGCCTCTCCCATCCCTATCCAGGAGACAGCTGCCAGGGTTTGGGGAGGCTGGAGATTACTGAATGGTGGGGAGGAGATGGATCAGGAGAAAAACACAGAAGCAAAGACAAAATTCACATACTCCAGTGCTCTCCCACTGTGATTATGGAGGTCTGGTCCAGGTCAGGGACTGCAGTCTTACCTGGGTACTCAGACACAGCACCAGCCAAGCAAGCACAGCCACCAGAACTTCTGGGTGGAATTCTGGTGTGGAAAGAGGCTGTTCTAGGTTCTAGATCAGATTAATGGCTCCAAACCTTCCTGCTCTGTGCCTCAGAGATGTATGCATGAGCAAGCTCCATCCCACCATCTCAAATGAGTCTGCCTTACTTTTAAATGCAAGAAAACACAGAGGGTCCCAGGATACAGTATCCCAAGTCTCAGCAAAAGCTTGGAATGGGACCAGCATTTATGTGATGAAAACTGAAACAATTACCACTTGGGAGTCAAACACTCTACATTTCAGCTTGTGGATGCCAAATGTTTCAACCAGACTGAAATCAAATCCTCCCCTCTAACAGAGGAGCAGGTAACAGAATATTCAGAAAGGAAAAAGCAAGGAAACAAGTTCTCTTCTGGGATTAGGAGATTTCATCTTTTACAGTTAAGTTTGTTTCTGAGAGGAGAAAAGTTCTTAAAGCTTAACCATTTCCCTTCCCTTTTTGATCATTTCCAGATCCCCAAAATGTCACTAAAGAAATGATTATTTGCCCAGTACTGCACAGAAAAGAGCAAAGCTAACAGAAAGAGAAAGAAAGCCCCATATTCAGATCACACCTCTGTCATATGCCTTTTCTCCTCCAAGGTACTGAACACTGCTGCCTAGAGATGGGTATCAGTTAAAATGTCCTATTAATCAGGGTTTTCACAAATCACCCAAATCCCATGGCAGCATTCAAATGTCTTCTAGTGAGTGTCCCTGAAAGGTTAAATCATTTCAGGGTCATTCCAAGCACATAACCAAAGAAACAGCTGGGGGTAGGCAGAAACAAACAAAAGAAAACAAGGAAATGAAAATGAAACAAAATAAAAGAAGCAAAATAATTTTCTTAATTTTAAGAGACTTAAGACTGATAGTTTTAACTAGCAGAATCACAGTGTGCAAATGATCAAACTTGCAACAAATAGATTCATTCCCCCTGAAACCACATCCTGAATGATAAATTACATTCAGTGATGCAAACCAGGCATCGTGGCATAGCAATGACTTTAACCCATCTGAAATACCTCTGCACAGTCCAAAATAAATAGACTATTCAACTGCAGGCTTTCCTAAATGAAAGACACTTCAAGAGGTTTTCAAGCCCAACCCACAGTCTTGGAGCAGGTGGAGTAATTTCCTCTAGGTTCACCCATCATGGAAACCAAGGAGCATCAGAAGAACATAAAAAATGCTTCCTCCTGCTCCATTGTGATCTCCCTCTCCATTCTCTCCTCTTCTTATGCAAGGAGCCCAGTAAGTTTCCTCAGAGAAACCCTTTCACAGCTTGGGTCATCACTGCTGTCATCATCCCCTCCCTGTTCCTTTCCAGCTCAAACACATTTATTTTAATTGATGAATGGGACTAGCACTGCACATCGCATTCCAGAAAGAGAGGGGAATGTTTTTAAGCTTTGCTTTTCTTCTGCTTCCCTAACCATTTTAGGATCCAGTTTAGTGTTTCTGACTGCTGACCTTTCCACAGAGTTCGCTCACCTGCCGTGACAATCAAAGAAACACCTGGAAAATTATGATGCTCCCTTCAGATGTGTCAGCCTGAATTTCTCTCCGTGCAGTTTTTCTGACATTTTTCCACTTCCCTACTCGGCACAAGGACCCTCAATAACCCTTTGCTGTTGCTTCTAGGGATTCAGTCTCCTCTCTCCTCGTGGGCACCTCACCTTGCTGCCCTGTGTTGGTTTTGCCTGGCCTGGATTTTGGCTGCACCAGTGACCACCTCCACCAGCCCATGGCTTCCTGCTGCTGTTTGCTCAAGGGGGAGAGGGAACACAGCCACGTGGGCAGTTCATTTTCACTGAACATCTTTTCAGGGTGTCCTGGTTCAGGGCAAATTTGGGAGAGAGCCCCCAAAGGGGTTCCTCTAGAAAAGCAGATTTAATTGGCCCCTCTCCCAGCTGGTTCAGGAAAAACACTTCTTTGGAGAAAAGTGGAAAAATCAGTTTATTAAACAATAAAACCCCTTGCTGCCCCAAAAGAGATGACAAACTGAGAAAAGTCCCCTCCCTGGGTTGCAGTTCAGCTCACTCAGTCTCTTATCAGTGCCTCTGTGCTGGAAATGCCGCTGCCCAGGCCCAGCCCCGTGGCCACAGGTGGAGCTGCCGGTGCTCTGCTGGTGTTCAGTACAGAGCAGGGTTAAACAGCTCCAAAGAAAAGGGGAGAAAACCCCACAGTCCAGGGAACTTCTTTGCCTCAGCTAGCTAAAACTAACTAAAACAAAGGAGAGCTCTGTCCTGCTGCCTGTCCATCTGCAGACAACAACAGTTGAGGAGCAGGAATGTGAAGGAGTGCAGTGTCTGACAACAAACTGGACTGCTTCACTCTCTGGAACAAGTCCTAAAGGTGCAAAACTTATTATTCAGCATAAACAGAAGAAGACGACTGGGGATACAAGCTTCATATAGCCAGCCCGGGACCTTCATCAAATGTCATTTGCAAATGCGATTAAGCAGCACCAACGCAGCCACCCGTGCCCACACGCTCACCAGTCCCTGCAGAGAGCTCCAGAGATTCCAGCTCTCATTCCTCCCTCCAAAGAGCTCCAGAGATTCCAGCCCTCATTCCTCCCCGCAGGAACTCAGCAGATTCCAGCCCTCATTCCTCCCCGCAGGAACTCAGCAGATTCCAGCCCTCATTCCTCCCTGCAGGAACTGTGCTCTCTCTCCCCCAGTCCATCACATTTCAGCACTCAATTCTGCTGCTCAGACAGTTCCTACCCGGTCCCCTGGCACAGACATCAGGCCTACTGGCAACAACAGACACAAACACTCTGTGGATTATCAGGTTCTTTGTCAAGTACAAGGTAGTGGACATAAGAGCTGTAATAAACTGTGCTGGCCCTCAGCTGGGCATGCCTGTAGGAGCCGAGATAATTTCCAGATGTCTCAGTACTGCAAGATACAAAGTTAGCGATAATGGCTTCAGCTACCGCTGTGCCTTTTCTTTGTTTGATTAAAAAATAATATAGAAGGAAAGATTTGATAAGCTTATTTCTCCAGGGAAAAGAAGGGGTCAGAAACATGCACTTGATAGAGGAGCCTGCATTCAGCAAGCATCCTAGCTGTGGGGAAAAAAGGACAGACCACAGGAAGAAAGCATCACAAAAGCAGCAGCACTATGCAAAGCAAGGCTTGATATAAAGAGGATTGATGGAGAGTCATCTGACCCCAAGCATTCCAAAAAATGCTGTCATGTAGCATTACAAAACAATTCTGTTTCAGGGCATATGTAGAAGAGAAGGCATTTGTGGTAAACCAGCCTTTTAACAACACACTTAAAGATGCACTCCATTTATCACAGTCACAAACTCGTATGACGTCCAGAGAATCTCACAAACACTGGAACACGACCAACCATTATTCAAATCCAATCAGTGCATCCATTTCAAAGAAGAAATCATCAGTTAAATCCTTCTGGACTTAAACCCTGAATTTAAGTATTTAAAAAAAAAAATAAATCAGGGTGATATTATGTAACACCTAACATCATATTTAACAGCACGTATATTGTAACATAGAAGTCAGAGCATATCTTGCTTTACAAATCATGCACTGGAAATTTTATTTTTAGAATTTGAGGTCTGAGTGGTCCCACAACAGTCATGTCCATTTTGCCCAGGAACAAGCAAATCTGATGATTCTAGAGATCTGCCTAGTCCAGTACCCTGTCACTGACAGTGAGTGACAGCAAGTGCCGAGAGAAGGCTCTAAGACAAATGTAAATACATGGATATGCTTCCTCGGGATATTCCCCCAGCCTGCAATGATTTGTTCTCCCACTAACTCATAAGGTTGCAATTTGTATCTGCATATTTTATAGTCTTTGATGGATTTCAACTCCCAAGAACGTGTACAGCAGATTTCAAACCCATGTATGCTGCTTATACCCACAGTGCCCTGTGGGAAGAAGTTTTGTACTCTGTGTGAAGCAGCAGCTCCTTGTGCCTTCTCTACCCAACTGATCCCAATTAGCTCCTTATGCTTAAGGTGGAAGTGAGCAATTAGCTCTGCACACACTTTTTCCATGTCAGACACCTTTTGAACTCTTGGGCAGGTACTTTTTGAACTGACAACCTGCCATTTTCTATTTTGTCAGCTGATCTGCAATACTGTCTACCAACACCCCAGTGTACAACCACACACTCCCCTCTGTCCTGAAAAGCAAAATAAAATCAAATACTCAGGGCTAAAAAAACCCTCCTCTGAGGTAAGACAGACACAAGATGGTGATACAGCAATTTTATTACTGCTCTGTCATCCCAACTGTTTTTTTCACTTTTTCTCCATCCACAGGTATTGTAGATTCTCTGACAGCCTTCTCTCCACCTGCTGCCTGGAAAGAATCACTAGTTTTTTATGCCTGCATCCTCATTGTTCTCCTTGTACTAGGATGCTGACACTCAGATTCACCTTCCACATCTACATTACCTAAACCTCCTTTATTTATGTCCCACCACCCCTCTGGGTGCTTCCCAGTGTCTCCCCATCCTTGCACAGCAAATCCCAGGCACACTTCCTTCATATCCCCTGCCTTCCTCCACAGCCAGCCTCCCACAGGCAGTCTGTTCTGCCATCAAATCTTCTGCTCAGTCTCTTCCTTCACTTCACAGGTTTCAAATTCCTCTTCTTCCTTCCCCATCAGATATTTCAAAGACTCCTAATTCAATGAAAGATGACAAGCTCTGGCCTCTTTCCCTGTAAATACTTCATTTTCTCACTGTGACCATTACCAGTGCTTTCAGCCTGCTGCATCCATCCCCTCTGGGGGCTGCCATGATTCCTCCTCTTTCTCTTCTCTCCTCTCCCCTGCAGTGCCTATGCTTTGCAGCCTGCCCTTCAGGAGAACACTTGTTTTGTCTGTCCTCTCTGGGCCAGATGCCTGCTTTGTGTTTGGAAGAGCACCGGGCACGCTGTGGGCACAAAGCCCCAGGGAGCTGCAGCCCTGGCACCGTGACTGCAGCAAGGGTGGCACAGAGCAGCCACAAGGCCCTGCCCTAGACAGGCCAGAGACAGAGAGCTGAAAATGCAGCATCCCAAACATCTGCAGGGGTGATGAGCAGCAGCCCAGCCCTTACCTTCTCCCACCAGGCAGCCCTTCGCTGAGCCACGAGCTGGTGCAGCTGCTCCTGCAGAGCCAGCAGGTCCCAGGATAACCTGTCCATTTGCCCAGCCAGCTTGACAGCCCAGGGGCAGCAGGAGTTCACCTCTGGCAGCCTTCTTTTCTCCACATGAGCATCCTGGGACTCACACATACTTCCCTCCTCAGCCATATCATCCAAGACAGTTTCCTAAACAAAAAACAATAAAAGTTACTTTTCAGCTTGAGCTAAAATGGTTCCCCCCATCCTTGAGGTAATTCATAGCTAGGAATTCACTGTTGCCATCTCAAGATACAGTTGCTCCACAATTTCAGAGTTATTTTAAGAGAGAACCCCCTCAGTTCACTATAACATATTTCCAAGTTAACAGAAAACTTATGTTGCTAACCTGGCTTATTTTAGAAAGCACTGCACAGTCAGCTACTCTCCACTGCACTAAGCATAAAGTAACACTCCTGAGATGGAGGTGATCAGCACTGCAGCAGCTCTAGATATGCCCTTCCTCTCAAATTCTGAGCTTGGATGCACTTCTAGGGCTTTTGGTAACAAAGTGATGACCAGGGAGGTACACTGGTACACACTGTTCAGGACAGCCCCACCTGCTCCAACACCCACAGGGTCACTTGTGCCCATGGAAAACTCCACAAAGTGAGAAACATCCAGGGATTCCTGCTCCAGACTGGTCAGGAGCTGACAGCTCTGCTTGACCATGACCATCTAGCTGGTGTGATAATTAACTGTGCAATTGCCTTCCAAGGTAGCAACTGCTTTTTCAAATACTCAAGGGGAAAAAAAAAAAAACCCCAAACATAAAAAAACCCAAAACCATTTAAACAAAACATTCAGAGCCCATCTATACACTCTGGTGCACAGACTGTGCAGAAACACACATTTTTTCAAGCCTGAATAGCGCAGCATAACTAAAGGACATAGGCCTCACTCACAGAATATTAAATATTTATCTCCATACTGTTATCAAGAAGACATTCGATAGGAGAGGTCACAATCTCTTTTAAGAACATAATTTGCATCCAAAAGTATCTTTAGCAATTGAAGAAGTAATTTAGAAACACTGGCAGGTAATTCAGCAGTTGAGCAGCGTGGTCTACACAGGAGCAAGGAAAAACCAAGTCCATCATTACTGCACAGCAGCAGCACTGCTGGAGATATCAGAGAGCCACAAGTCACCAATGTCATGCTGCTGCAGTCAAGCACTGTGCCACAAACTGTAACCACAAGTCCCAGGGATAGAAGAGTGCTGACTGTAATGCTGACATGCAGGTGAGGCACTTGAAGTTAAACTCAGACAAACAGGAGGGAAAGCCCAGATGACAGCAGCAACAAACACCAAAAGCTCAAATGTATGGCCTACAAGGACACATAAAGACGTCAAAACTTTAGCTTAGCCTAGAAACAGGGATTGGGAAGGCAGTGACATGCTAACAGCCTTCACTTATATAAAAGACTGCTATAAAGAGGATGGGAAGTTTTATTTTTTTCTCATCTTTCTCTCTTTTCTCAGAAGGTAGGTTAAAAACTGGCTTAATTCAGAGCAAGAGATTCTTAAACTCATGCAAGAAAAAGCTTCATAAGGCAGCTAAGAATGGCACAGGACACCCTGCAAAAGCTCATTTCTAGGCAAGCACAGGTGCTGGGAATTGGCACAAAGCAACACCATGGCCCAGCTCCCGAGAACACAGACATGGCAGGGACATGGACAGGATAACAAACTGACAGGAGATAAAGCAAAGGGCTTTGGCTTTTTGGGGTTTGGAGTTCTTCTCTTCATGCCTTATTTTGAAATTGATTAACTGACAGAATTGTAAAGTAACATCAACATTCAGACAATGTTCTCAGGCAGGTGGTGGGATTTTTGGGCTGTCTTGTGCAGGGCCAGGAGTGGGACTCGGTGGTCCTTGTGAATCCCTTCTAGCTGAGGATACTCTTGTGATTACTGCAATCATTCCAGTCCCTGCAGTGATGCCACGCTCTGTTGTGCTCCTGCCCACCCCCAGCAGGCAGAGCTGGCAGCAGCTGTGCAAGAACCACCCATCCATCAGAGCAGCAAACAAAACACAAGTTTGGTATAAAGACAAAACTACTGTCTTTTCTAAGCACATCTCATCCCCATCCATCCCACTGCATACAGGAACAACCACCATCATCAGTGAAACAAAGAAAAAGGCAAATTCACTATCCAGCACGCTGAGTAGCTTAAAAAGATGTTGCTGGTCAGTTTTCAAGTATTTCTTTAGAACTTAACTCCAGAAAGCAGGCTAAAACTCTTCAACATTTCAAAGGCAAGTGTTTTGGTGGATACACAGAAATAATTGCAGTTATATTTTATCTTCTGGGAGCCAGGCCTGTGCTAATGTTGATGCTTTCCAAAAAACCCTAAGATGGTAAACATGTAAAGCAAAAACCATTAGAGAACTAATGGAAATTGGAAGTACTCTTCAAGACAGGTGAGGTAATTTCACACTGCCCTTTGCCTTGCTTTTAGTGTAGAAAAGGGCACATGGGCAATTAGCAGTCAGCTCAACTGATTCTCAAAATTCTGTAAGCTCATAGAGCTAATGTGGTGTGCTAAAGAATTATTTCAGCAACACTGAATGGGCAAAAGTGGTAGAGAGAAGTGAGATGGATGGCATCGTTTGCACTCACTTGAGAAATCCTAAGATGCACAGAGAAAGGGTTATTGATTTTCTTATGATCATTCAACACAGTTCAAGGGGAAATCAGCAATGTCAACACACTATTTGGCTGGGGAAAAATGAAGTTGTTTTCAATATCAGCTGCCTGCAAATTTAGTTGTTCTCAAGACTGCAATAAAGCTTAGAGGCCCTCTTCTGAAAAGCCATTTAATTTTACAAAATGTCCAACTGCTATGTTTAAAAACTATTAAAAATGAAGATCAGACCTTTTCATTTGTGTTAACTACATGAAATTCTGCCATTCTGCCCTGCAATTCCTCAGCTTAGCTGGGTGAGTCCTACTGAAGAAAACAGGAATGAAAGAGAACTGTGGAGTTTACTTCCTCAAATCCTGACTGCAGGTCAGGTGCTGCCACAGTGACAAACTGACCCTCCCAAATGTCCCAAACCCAGGCAGTCCCTTGATAACCATGCAAGGGGGTAAAAGAGAACTATAAATCTAGAAAACTTTTCTTAACATATATACATGATATTTCTCTGTTAATTGTGAGAGTCAATCATTGCATTACTCATCTATCACAGACCTATAAAAACATTCCTTACTTTATCAAGACTTTATTATCCTTTTTCTCAAGTGCATTGAACAAATGGTTTGCAACATTTAATTCTGTGGGACTTAAGGGCCTTTGGGAGTAGCCAGCTATGTTAAAGTCAAGAAAGATGCACCCCTCAAAATCAGTTTAATTTGTTACCATCCACTGCCAGTAAACTGGTTCCAGTTGCTTCCATTCCAGAAAGGCTTCCAGCTGCGTGGTCTCAGAGTCCAGGAGCTGCACCAGCTACAGGAGAGGAGACAAAGGAAAGGAAATCAGGTAACCTTGGCCACTTGAGAACTGCATGAAATACGTGCTTAGCCTGAAAAAGGCATAAAAAGAGTGTGAGTGGTACATGGGACAACACTGGGTGGCTTTACAAGAACATTTTAAAAACAGGTGGGGAAAGGTGAAGTAAAACACTTCTCCCCATAGCACTGATTTATCCCTCACCCAAAATGTACCAACTTCACTGGCTTTTCCACACATAAATGAGTTTCCTACTGTTTTGAGGGAACAAAGAAACACAGTTCTGATAGACATGCTTAGTGAAGGACCAGCTTCAAATCTTCTATGCTTCTTGATCACCAAAATAAGCTGTTTCTCCAAAAGTATTTTTCCCTGTCCATCTCTTCACTCTGAAATAGCATGGAAGAACTCCCTCTAAAATGTTATGTATTTCATAAACTGTATCATCTGCTGCATGAGGAATCCCTCCCTTTACCTGAGAGCACTCAAAGGAGAGATGCTGCATTATAGGTACACAAATTATATTTTTTTCACAAATATATGCATGATACACATGTATGCACACACATATACGGTGAAGGAGACATTGCAAGACTAAATATTTACATTTCAGTAAAAAAAAAAGCCCTTGTAAAGAATGATAAAGTGAACAAATTTGCTATAATCAGAGCTCATCAGCTTTAACAATTCTGACCATACCTTTGAAATGAACAATTTTAACATCAATCTGAAGTTACCAAAGGTAACTTCTTAAGATGACCACAAAGAGTGTAGGGCCTTGAGAAGAATGACAAAGACCAGACCAGTACCAGCTAAATCCATTTTGTGGATTACATTTTATACAAACAACTAGCTTCTGCTAGCTTTGTTTGCTTTAGTTACTTAGTACATAACATCATTTAAGTAAGTGCAAAGCATGAGTTTGTCACCGACATGTTTTATGAAAAATCCTTCTTTTAGGATTTTTCCCCTCCTGAGAAACTGAGAGGCCTCAGGAACAAACTGTAAACAATTCTTATCTGCTGCTGTGGAATGCAACGGGGGAATCTGTGATTGGCCTCATCAGGCTGTTTCCAATTAAGAGCCAATCACAGTTCACCTGTCCAGCCGGTCTTGGTCTGGGAGAAGACCTTTGCTGAGACATTCCTTTTCTATTCTTAGCTTAGCATGGTAGTGAAATCCATCTCTCTATTCTTTTAGTATAGTTTTTATATATTATCTATCATATAATAATAAATCAAGCCTTCTGACACATGGAGTCAACTTTCTCGTCTCTTCCCTCATCCTGGGACCCCTGTGAACGAGGTAACATGAGTTGACTTTCCAATTTTATTATGCAGATATTACTTGAAGATAAAGGAACCAAAGAAAGGAAACCACTTTGCAAAAGTAACTGCTGGAAATGGTATGCAGTTTGCCCTAAAACACTGCTGGATCCAAAATACAATTATTACACATTTGCTCACACACCAGGCACTTGGCATTACACTTAATGATTCTGCCACTTTCAAGCTCAGCTGGGATATAAAAGGTGGAAGAATGGCTGTCTCCTTTTTTCTTTTCTCCTTTTTTTTCCCCATAGGTACATCTACAGCACAAATGGCTTACATTATGGCATCTGAGGCTTGCAAGAAAACCCAGCCAAAAAGTTGATTAAATATTCAGGCTACAGCGAAGTTACTTGACTTTAAAGTAGCTCTGTAATGTGGTCACGAGCTGTGTGTGATTGCAGTATGAACACTCTTATTGCAGCTAAAGAGGGCTGAAGGCTGGGATGGGGAGTGTTTCATTCTGAGCCTTCAGAAAAAGAGTGATCTTAATAAAAACACAGTCATCATCTTTATTCTCACCAGAATGTTAGAAGCACCATATGGCACTTGCTTTCACAGCACAACTGAAAGGATATGGTTCTGAAACTTGACCAAACCTCTACAGGATCTGCTGCAGTTAACTGACCTTAAAAACAATCAAAGCTTCCTGAGCAGTCTCCTAATCTCAAACCCTTTGGGGTCTTTTGTATTTGGGTGCTGTTGTTGCCTTTTTTTTTTTTTTTTTTTTAAACTGCTTCATTAGTTATACAAAACTCGAGCAGCTTGTGTGAAAGCCTTCAGGTGACTCACCCACTTACAGCAAACTCACCTTTCACTAAGGTGTTAACACCCTCAGAAACAGCAGGCCAGCAACTGTGTGCTGGAATGCCTGAGCCATAAATCAGTAATGGGAAGACTCCAGCAGTCCTTGGAGGACAGTTTCCAGCAGAGCTGCAATACACCCTGGCAGCCTCAGGCAGGCCTGAAATAGCCAACATTTGAGTTTCCACCCTGAGGGACTTTAGGCACTGCTCCTGAATGCCAATATCCTCTGCCATCCTTTTTTTACAGGCCTTGCAAGCCTTTGATGTTATTGCAGCATGGAGAATAAAGCAGAACGCAATAAAAAAATAATGTACTACAAATTTCCTTGAGATACCTTCGCAAAAATCATAAAAACAAATAAATGTTCAAGGTTGGGAAGGGACAATGGATTGTATGTCCATGTGCCTTGAATTTGGTCACAAAGACAGGGTCCACATGCCCCAGGGGTGACAGGTTTTCACTAAGACATGCCTACACTTAGAAATGAACATTTCTGTCAGGCAGCTTCGTTCTCCCAGCCTCATCCTTTGCACAAGCTTCTCAAGAGCATTTTGTGTTCTTTAACAAACTCTGCTTTTTGTGACTTTGAGACCACAATGCACATTTTCTTAGGTCACACATCCCAGAGCTGGTATTTCAGAAACCAAACCCCAAATTGTGCCTCTGCATCCCCCCCCAAACACAGCACCACTTCTTGTTCATTTACCCCCCCAAACACAGCACCACTTCTTGTTCATTTACTACCAACAGGAGTTCACACACATGCCACGAGCAGTTCCACCTCTGATGCTACACAAACCTCTCAAAACATATAAGAAATTCCCAAGCTGTAGCTAAAGCTGCCAGCCCATTCCCAGTGAACTGAGGACCCCATGTCAGACCTCCTAATGAAATTTAAAGACTGCAGCCTGTAGAAGTGCATCAATTTTGTTTCATGAAAAAAGCGAAGCAGTGAGTCAAAAATTGCCTCACGTGGGTATCTAAGTGATGCTTAAGGGTAATGCCTGAAAATTGTGTTTCCTCTACACAAAATTAAGAAAACCAAATCCATTTCCTTCATTCTTCTGAAGGAAGTTATTGCTCTAAAATATTTACACTGACTGAAAAAGTAACGACAAATTCAAATTGCTAATCTCTGTGGAGAGGCAATTCCATAATGAATGCTGAGAGCAAAAGCTTTGCAGGAACAACTTATTTGAGCCTTTGTAAAGAAACCACCCCTGGTACAAACAACAGCTTTGCTACAGAGGGTGAACTGCGCCTAGCTGAGCTGGCTCAGAGCAGGCTGCCAGGAAACCTCAGTGTGATGCAAAGGATGCTCTAACTCTGTGAAGAGCATGCCTTGCTCCCTCCAGCACATGGCTGTGACCTCCAAAGCCAAACATCCAGCCCCAGTGAAGATCACAAACCTCAGGAAACAGTGGGAGCTTCAGCAGCAGAAGGTGACTCTCGGGTTTGTTGTTGTTGGAAGGGCTCCTGAGGTATTAAAAAGTCTTTTTTCCCAGCCCTGTGCTCGAAGAAGAAGACGGGATTCTTCGGCTCTGATTCTCCAGGTTGTTTATTTGCCCTTATCTAATGCATTGTTTTTCTGACTCATTGAGGTCTGTCTAGCAGGTTGGGTTGAGGCACACTGACAGCCTTCAGTGGCAGTCTTTTTAAACTAAAAACTTTTTATATCTTTTTATACTAAGAACTACGTGTATTTTATTTACAATAATCTTCCAGTACCTATCACCTATGTTAGACAGTCTGTCTCTGCTCTAAACCAATCCAGCAGTGTCACCATCACAGCAGAAGATGGAGGGCAAGAGGAAGAAGATGGACAGGACACGCCCAGATTCCTCCATATTGCCCCTTGAACCCCCATTCTAAATCCCCAAAATTCTACTTTTCCACCCTGTGACAAATTCACTGTCATCCTACTCAAACACCTGTGGCTTGTAAATCCTCACACAAAGTTAAAATCAAAGGCACAGGTGTCTTTGACTCCGTGCCAAGGTCTCTGAGCTCCCTGCCAGGGTCTCGAGTCATCCAGGGCAGCCAGAGGGATGTCCTGGGTTCCGACAGGTGACCAAGGTGGTTTTGGACACTTCCCTAGAAATACTCAAAAGCCATCTGCACACAGCCCTGAGTAATGTGCTCCCTCCTTGAGCAGGGAGGTTGGACTAGGTGCCTCCAGAGGTCCTTTCCAACCCTGCCCATCCTGTGATACTCAACAAAAGGCCAAAGTTGAATCTTCCTCAGCATCCCCAAGTGTAATTCGTATGTTGTTCAAACATATTTGCAATTACTTTTTCTGTAGAGATATTAATCTCTTTCATATTATTTACCACCATATTAGAAAAATCATTAGTGCCTGTAGACTGTTATGGAAATCAATATTTAATAAATTTGCAGCATAATGCACCCTTTTCACAGGCTCAGTTCCAGAGAGCTCCCCGCAACAAGTATTTAATCTCTGATGCCCACAGCTCATAATTCAACATCCATAGCACTGGCAAAACTATTTTTAATCAAAAATTGCTCTGCCTAAATGTTCAGAAAATTATTTTATTGTTAGACAAAAAAAATGGTCTTTCAGCAATAAATTCTGTTTCTTGGCTCAGAGACAAAACACTGCTAATTCATCACTGTTCGTATATGTCTGTAGACAGAAAACTTGCACTGGACTTCTGAGCCCTGCAAACCTCACCCAAATGCCAACATCTCTGGAGAATTACTCAAGGCTTGAGACAGGGTTGGCTTAGCAGGAAAGCTTATATGGGGAAGCTACCTAGACTATTCAATAATTGTTTAATAGGGAATGGCTTTATTCAGTGTGCAGTTGGGTAATCTGAATTCTAGTTCTGAATATCTCACAAGCACAGGAGAGAAGCTAAGTGGAGAAGTCCATTCCAAAAAAATGCAAAGAAAGGGGGTAAACATTCATGAAAGTTATACCATTCATGGTACCAGAAACAAACTATATGTGGGATTAAGGTTTTAGAGATCTAACCAAGCATCAGATGAAACAAAAAGAATTCAACACATCTTCTCCTCTACCAATACAAAACTACCTGAACTGAAAAAACCTGCACACCTTGACAGATTAGAGCCTCTTAGCAAGCAGGTTTTCAGGTTTAAATTTGGTTTAAAATGGCCCACATAACCTAAATTTAATTTTGGCATGGCTACATTTTGAGACCCTCCCTCCCTTCGCCAAAAGAAACTGAGCAAATCTCAGCATCACAGTCATCTCAGGCTGGGACAAACAAAGAACACTGTAGGTGGACACACTCAGTGTTCCAAGTTTCAGCTCCACATTATGATTTTTCCAGAAGCAAAGCTGGTTTAAGATATTGCCACATATCCCTTGAAGGCTAAAACAAAAATAAACAGGCCTGAAAACTAGAAAGTCACGCTAGAGTAGTGTGAAATGCAAGCAGCTGAAGAGCACAAACCTACAGAACTACAAGCAGCCTCGAGGCACAAGGCAAATAAAGACCTTTTCAAATTTCTCTGCCTGTGAAATACCACTGGAAGCCAAGACAGAGCAGGAGGAGCACTGCAGCCCAACCATCACAAGGCAGTGGATCTGAAAGGCTCCTGGAGGACAGAAGTGGATGAGAAGCAGGACTTCAATCTTTTGCAGAAGACACAATACATAAAATACAAAACACAGCAGTTTTGGGTGCCTGAGTATAATTCCAGATGCCTGGATATGCACAAAATCTCCGACACCTAAACCAAAATATGGGACCTTTCCACACACCAACACCAGTTTAATGCCACCACAGCTCAAACTCCCATTGAGCTATCTCAGAGAGCAGGAAATCAAACCACTAGTTAAAACCTTAAATGACAAAGCCCATCATTATGAAATGTAACAGCTATTTGTGGAGGGATTCAGAAAACAGCTGTTTAAAATGCAACTAAGAGAAAATGATATTTAAAACAAACAGAATGAGGGATTTGGCAGATAAAAATTGTAGTACAGCTTTCACATTGAGAGGCAGTGAGCTGGGATGTATCAATGGCATTCATTTGCAAAGGAACAGGTCAGTGAAGGGACCACTTGGCATTTTCCCCATGGAAACGTATTAAAACAGGGAAAAATACCAGGAAAAAGAAGCCTAAAGTTTTACACTTCAACAGCCAAGATCAATAATTTAAGAATGAAAAAGGTACATATTTTCTTCCCTAAAGGTACCAATGACTTTGGGTGCCTAACCTGGCATCCCTGAAAAGCCAAATTTTCAGGCAGTACCAAGTACCTGTATCTCAGTTAAAGCACATCCAGTAGATACCAAAAATCACAATTTACTTTAGAGAAATCTCAGCTAGAGGATTTCAAAGAAAAGCATCAAATTGCATCACAGTACTGCCTGACAGCTGTTATTATTGTACTGCCAACCAAAACCCCCATGCAGCTGATGTCAAAAAAAGACTATTATTATTCTTCTGCTTTTATTCAGATTGTTTCTGTACACAGAACAAAGCATTATCCGTACTCATTTTTTCCTTTCTTCCCCCCCATATACTTGCCCATTTCCCAGTATTTTTAACAGGCCACAGACAATTAATTTTAAAATGTATTCAATATGTGGATTAGTCTAAGATTGCCATTTGATATGAGTACAGTTTCTCCCAGCCTGGCTCTTTGACAAGCCATCACAGACTGTTTGTGCATGCAGGTATTTTCACACATTTTAAAATGTGTTACTGACTAGAGAAACTACTAATTTGAAGTCTGCTATAGTTCCTCTTGTCAATTAATTTCTCTTGCTAGTCTCTTTCACACTCCTTTAAATTAAGCAACAAACTTTAAAAAGAACCACAAATCCAAAATCTCTTGCAAAACATGAGTAACAGCTGCTTTTATAACTCTATTTCCTTGGCTATTTAAAAAAACAAAAATACCTGCCAGGAGAGCTGAGTTAACATTATGGGCCAATTGCACAGAAAGTTTAATTTTACAAGGCTATAAAAACAGCCCTACCAGTCTCCTCACAATCTGAGCTGTGTTCTCACATGCAGAAAAGCAGTACAGTTCAGCCTTTTAACAACAGTTCAGCTGTGGCCAAAGCCATTGCAATATATTAATTTAACTGTGGTCTGCTTCTTTAATGAGCAGTGAGGCTGGAGAGAGGAGCGGTCCTGTCCTGCTTGACTTTCTGCTTGGTTTAAGTGTGTTTTTGATTCAGAGGTGGATGCAGGACAACACAAGGCACCAGTCAGGCATCACAAGATTATCATAGTTCTGGGGCACTTCAGGATCAGCCTTCATCAAGAGCTGTACTTTGGCACAAGAGAAGAGTAGGAAGCTCCTTTTCTGTCAGAAGCTGATAACTCATTTCTCTTTGGCATGAACACAACAACAGGGTTGTGTTGTTGTGTTCATGCAATCCTCAAGCAGCTCTGTACTTCCTAGTGACTACTGTTAGCTTCAAGGCACAATTCAAGAGATGAGTCAGGAGTTTTAAAGCTCCTCACTCAAACTTTTATTCCCTGATATTGAATTTGCTCCTTCAGGGTCCAATACCCCAGATAAGATCCACTAGGCTGCACCAGCAAAACCCTTTCTGACTCCATCACCAAAGGCTATCAGCAAGTAAGGCACTCTCACTCTGAGTCTCCTCTGCCAGAAAGGTAAGAGGCAGCACAGCATGACCAGGGGATTTGTGTGTGGATACAGGACACTCCTCTCACCACACCAGCTTCAGCTGCTCAGTGGCAGTTCCACCTTCAGCTTACAGGCATCAGGGATGATGCTGCTCCCTGTGCTCCCTGTGCTGACCCAAAGCATCCCCTGAGCTGGACAGCTTGCTCCCCCCACTGGGTTTGCTGGCACTTCCACCAGGAAAAGAAAAAAAAATAGAATGCCAACTGATGACAAAATACCCCAGCCTTGTCTCTCCAGGTTATTAATTCCAGCTGCATTGTCTCAGGTGGAATTACACTCTAGTATATCACTGTCATTGTCACTGTCACAGCATTCAAATTATGTTAAGTATGGCATAAAACAAGCAAAAGCACAGAAGAAGCAGTGAAGCTCAGTAGCATTCCAACAGTTCTGCTGCTGGCAATCACAACCACGTGTTCACACCAGTGCAGTATGGATATCCTGTGCTTCATGTGCCTCAGAGACACCTTCCTTTCCTGTGGTGGAAGATCTAACATATTCCTGCTATACAGTCCAACAATTTATGGAGTCTGTGATAAACCACTGCATCATTTTTCAAGGTCCAAGAACTCTATAAGCTTGGTCAGTAAAATGTGCTAAGCCATAACTCATCCCCAAAAAAATGGTGATGGCAACTACAGAACTGCAGCTCTATTAACTCCTTTTTTTGTATGGATAAGTTTAGCTGAAAGCAATATTAGTGACAAATTGCAGCCTGGGGATATTTTCAGATCAAGGCAATAATGCTATGAGCTAGAATGATTTGCTTTAGTGCTGCTCTATAATGCTGCCAGTTCCCTCCAACTGGACACTAACTGCAGCCAGAGGCCACCTTGCTTAAAAAAATATCTAAAGAAATATTTTAGCACTAAACCTGTCTGGAGTAATAAAAAAAAAAAAAAAAAACCAGAGCATCCTTCCCAAGAAGGGGCACTGGGAAAGTGAAACTGGGTAAAAAGTTCAACAATTACATGATTCATGGCTGATGATGAGCTAGTGCCTGGGACCTGAAGGAGCTGGTTCCATGCCAGCACTCCTGAACCACACAGGTGGGAAGGAATCTCTGGAGGTCTCTAATCCAATCTCCTGCTCAAAGCAAGGTGCTCAGGGCTCTGCCCAGCAAGTCCAGAACACCAACAGCACAGATGTCACCCCTTCTCCAGGATCTGGTTCCTGAGTTTGATCAATTCATGGCAATTTTCCTGTTTTACCTAGCCAGAATTTCTCATGTCCCAACTTGTGCCTGCTGCCTCTTCTCCTGTCCCAGTGCACCCCTGAGGAGGGCTTGGTCCATGCTCCAGCTCTGACCACCTCAGAGGTCTTACTGGATTTGCTCCTGGTCCTTGTGCTGGGACAGGGACACCGAGCACTCAGGCTGGCAGAGGGGCAGGA
Source organism: Serinus canaria (assembly GCF_022539315.1). Classification (NCBI taxonomy): domain Eukaryota; kingdom Metazoa; phylum Chordata; class Aves; order Passeriformes; family Fringillidae; genus Serinus; species Serinus canaria. The sequence goes on along the minus strand of NC_066322.1, from coordinate 30,021,404 downwards.
TTCCTTCCTTGCCCTCCCAGGGATGGGCAGAGGGGCAGGATTCCTGCCTTGCAATCACAGGGATGGGCAGAGGGGCAGGATTCCTGCCTTGCCCTCCCAGGGATGGGCAGAGGGGCAGGATTCCTGTCCTGCCCTCCCAGCATTCCAGCTGGCAGTGCTCAGGATGCAGTCACTCCTGACTCCTGGGCAGCCCTCTGCCTCCCTGAGCCCCCAGCTATTGGTAAAGGATACTGGACCACCAGCTGAGCCCAGAGGGACCCCACTAACAGCCAGACACCAATTTGAGCTCAGTGACCCAAACAATTCCCCACTGCTCCCTTATGCAACCCCCCTGTAACCAATTTGGCCATAAGGATGTCAGGATTTTCCTCCAGTGATACACAGGCTCATTCTCTGTGCCTCCTGCCTTCCTCAAAGCTCCTTAATGAACCATCCCTGCCTCCTCCTGGGATGGGACACTCCACACTGCTTTGAAAGAGAACCAGCAGCAGGATCTGAGGCACTGCAGAGATGGAAAGTGCCTGTCCCAGAGCAGGTGGAACTGAACCAGCTGGGAACAGCAGGCATCAGAGGAGCAGAAACCATCTGATGCCACAGCCAGTTGCAGGGAAAGAGAATTGTTTTGATCATATTCACCTTTTGAGATTTAGAGCAGTTTAGCTCCGGCAGAGGCTTCTTTCTTCCTACAGCATGAGGAAGAGTCATTCATACATTTCTAGCCTCTCCACTCTCCCTCAATTAACTCTCTCCTGTCAAGCCTGAACTTCCACTCTGACCTCCTCCTACTCCATGGCTCTGGAAAGTGTTTGTCCATTTTCCAGACAGGATCTGGAAGCCAAGCCCCCCTGCTTCTGGAGGGTGAGTAAAACCTCCAGCAGCAGCACCACAGGGATACACAGGGAAGTTAGGAGAGAATTCCTCACCCAAGACAACTGGTCCACTGCCTGCCCTGAGAGGAGACTACACAAAGTATTCAAAGGCAAGTCATTTATATTAAAACTTTTTTTCAGCCTTCCCTTCTAAAATCGACTTCAGTCTGCCTTAGAAACTCCCAATATACATTATCTCACACAATTTGACTGCTCTGGCTTCCACAGTGCACAGCAGGGCAGAGATTTCCAAGATCTCTCTTTCTTAAGAAGGATCAGGAACTTGGCTACAAGCAGACACTGTCTAGAAGCAGCTTTGAAGCCATTTGACCTCTGTAATTCTTCCTGAATTTACACGGATGACAAGGGTGGAATCTGTTCTGCCTCAGTTTTGCAAATGAGTACCCGGATCCACTGTTTCCAAGAGGTTTTAATAACTCCTACAGCAAACCATGTTTTATGTGAAAAATGTCAGGAAAGGAACTGAAAACCATTTGCCCACAGCATTTCAGAAGGAAAATGACATGGCAGCCTACCCTCTCCTCCTGTAAAGTGAATCATTAAAAAAAGGTAGGGAAAACACTCTTTGTTCCTGCCATGTAGCACAGGGTGGGCAGCACATGCTGTCACTGACAGTTCCTTTGCTTTCTTAGCACTTACTCTTGCCTTGCAATGAGATGTGAGGAAGAAAAATTATGTCTGAATTGCCTAGCATTCTTTGGATTTCTGCTTTAAATTGTTTTCTCAGTAGCCACTCTCCCATTCTGCAGGAAATACATAACAACCACCAAATCACCTCTTTTGTAAAACAGCACCCACTGCTGCTGCAGGAAGGGTGGGGAGGGGTTCCCAGGCACACAGGCAGGAGGAACAAAATCCACCACAGTTTTTTCCAATGCCAACAACCTTCAGTGCAGCAAACTTCAAACCAACAGAGCCTTCTCACAGAAAAGCAATGAATAATAACTATTCTGAATTTTAAAGGTGATCCAGGCAGTCCCACTAGGAAGACACAACACTTGAAGGGATTGTGTTGAGCATCTTCACACGAATGTAAATGTGGATTTCCAACAGAATTTCCCCTCCCTGGGGGCTCTGCAACTCCACCCATCCCAGCACAGCAAGGTCACTGTGATATTTTCTGAAAAATCCCTTCACCAGGATTTTTCTCCTGAGAAGCTGAGAAGCCTCAGAAAAGAAATGTAAACAATAATTATCTGATTGCTTGGAATGTGCTCTGGAGGTTGCTCACCAACAGGTGCATCTTTGAATGGTTCCATGTGAATTGCTTTTAATTAATGACCAATCCCAGTCCAGCTGTTGCAGACTCTGTGGTCAGTCACAAGCTTTTATTCTCATTCTTGTCCAGCCTTCTGATGCCTCCTTTCTCTTTCTTTAGTTTTAGTATACCATTTTCTTTTAATATAATATAATATCATAATATAATAAATCAGCCTTCTGAGAACTTGGAGTCAATTCTCATCTCTCACCTCATCCTAGGGACCCTCACAACAACACTGCAACACAGCAATTCTGGTGCACAGCACCACAGCAGCCACTCTGCTCCTGACATGACACCACCAAAACACCTGAGACAGCTAGAGAGAGAGAATAAAGCTTTCAGCCACCAGAACCCAGGGAGTTTTAAAGCCCATTCTTGCTCTACCATTGATCTGAGTGATGGCAGGGCACCACGGGGAAAGCAGCAGTCCAGGAGTCTCTGGCAGGGTCAGAAGGTCAGCGCAGAAAAGGGCTGCCCACCCTGTGACATACAGAGCAGCATCAAGGGTACACACCTGACCCTGCTCATCACAGAGCAGCATCAAGGGCACACTTCACCTCCAGGTGACCTTCATATCAAACCCATCTTTTCAGCCTCCTCTGAACAACCACCATCTCAATTCCAGCACTCTGGATCATTCAGCTCCCTCAAGCTTTCTTGTGTGAGCCTCTAGGCCTCCTGCATTTAGGTGCTGAAGCCCCATATATAATGCAATACATCATCAGATCTGCTCTCCTCTGCAATATTAATGCCAGCTCCCATGTTATTTCTCACCAGCCTGACTACCATGCATGTAAAATGTCCAAAGTAACTGGTGTTGGAAGAGCAACACAAAACATTAAGTCATCTAACGGGGGAAAAAAAGCATTGCCTTTCACTGGCAGTGCTGCTCAGAGCACATGGCAGGAAGCGTGTTTTACACCTCTAATGCACAGCACAGCAGGATAAATGCTAAAGTTGGAAACTGTAGCATTCAAAGTTAAAAAGTGCCAGAATTCAAGCTGCCTGAATAACACTAATTTGACCCTCCCATGTGTATAAGGTCTAGCATTATGCAACCAAAATGTTTCCCTTCATATTCTGTCTCACCAAGGGCACAGACTGGCTGGTGCTCACTCCACATGCTATTCCTTTTCCTTTCAAATGGCATATTATTCTGTTTGTTCTTCAGAGGGAAACCATAGCCTTATTTGTCACACATCATTCAAATCCCGTTCTAAAGGCAGAATTTTTATCTTGAAGATAAACAAGTTATCTTCCCTAATGACCCATGTGAGACAAGATAATAGCATTGCTGCTGGGCTGCAAATGGGAAATGAAAACAGGGAGATGTAAGTAAAATGCTTCCATTGCTTTTGGATGCCTTAACTGAGACTTCCAAGACATGATTTTCAGGAAATTTAGAAGTTACTATAAAGCACTTCATGGATACATCTACCCAGCACAGCTCAACCACTTGCAACCCTGTGCACAGCCCTCCATGGTCCCGGGTTTCTGTGGCTGAGATGACCCCTGCCTATGAGAAAGTCTCTTTTTTCCCAGCCCTGCGCTCGAAGGAGAACTCGAGATTCCTCAGCTCTGGTTTTCAGGGTTGTTTATTTTCTCTTATCTGTTCCATTCTCTCTCTGCCCTGCTGAGATCTGTCCAGCAGGTCGGGTTGTGGCACAGTCCCTGCCCTTGGGGTGGTGTTAACTTTTTATACTAAGAACTACGTGTGCTTTATTTACAATAATTTCCAATACCCATCACCTGTGTTAGACAGTCTGTCTGTGCTCTAAACCAATCCAGCAGTGTCACCATCACAGCAGAAGATGGAGGGCAAGAGGAAGAAGATGGACAGGACACGCCCAGATTCCTCCATATTGCCCCTTGAACCCCCATTCTAAATCCCCAAAATTCTCCTTTTTCACCCTGTGACAAATTCACTGTCATCCTACTCAAACACCTGTGGCTTGTAACTCTTCACACAAAGTTGGTAATTGTTTCCATGGGCTGAAATCAAAGGCACAGGTGTCTTTGACTCCGTGCCAAGGTCTCTGAGGCCCTTGCCAGGGGCTTGAGCCATCCAGGGCAGTCAGAGGGATGTCCTGGGTCCCGACACCATGGAAAGTTTAGTTAACCTGGGAATGCAAAGGCAGAGGAGTCTGGCAGCACTCCAGGAGAATGGAGAACTGCCTCAGCTGCTGAGGCTTCCTTCCTCACCCAATGGTTGTCCCACCCTTCTCCACCTTCATCAGCCCCTTTCTTCAGGCACAGCAGTGAACACATACAAGGCATTTATCCTGCCCTCTGCATACACCATGGTCCCTAACAAACATACCTTACACCCCAAAACTGTGCTCACCTTCAGATCACTGATAACTTGGATGTTTTTAGAAAGACACTTTTGAAAACTTCTGCAGCATCGGCTGAACACTCAGAGCATCACAGGAGGGATGACATTTCCTGCAAGAGGGTGACTTCTCAGACTCCAGCAAGGAGCAAGACCCTGAGCCAAGTCTTTAGACAGATCCTCCCCATTCACAGAGCAACATCAAGGGTAATTTCCCTGTCCTATTTTTCCTCTCCAATCTTGGTCTTCCAGTTTATATTCAGCCCCTTATGCCTCACTTGGTTTCTTTTCACCCCTTTCATCTGAATTCTTTCACATCAGAGCTACCCTGCTTCCAAAATACCTCATTCAGGCTCCCTGTCCGTGTGCCTCTCCCAGCTCTGTCTTCACTGGACAAGGGCCAGAGCAAAAAGGTTCCTCACTCTCCATCCTATCCCTTCCCAGAGTTCTGCCTCAGCTCCCAACACAGTCCACATTCCCTGTGTCCTTCAATGAATAATGTTGGAATGGCTTAGTAAAAACAAGTTAAAGGTAGGAAGAGAGGAAAATACTTTAAAAGGACAAAGCATTTGCTATTTTTATTCCAAGTGTCGTGGTGAGCATAATTATGCAAATTCAAAAAACTTGTCATAATTGACCTTTTCAAAACATGTGTGTCAATGGGCCTAACATACAATTCTTTGGTGAACCTTGAAATTTTTTAAAGGTCAGCAGCTCTAAAACTTAATTTCATTTAATCACTGAAGAACTTATTTAACACATAGCCATCACTAATCATCAAGGAAAAACAAACTTGCTTAGAAACAGGTAAAAATTTTGATGCATTGGACCAGCAAAACCTGTAGCTTTAAAAAGCTGTAAAAAAAGAAAAAAAAATTTAAAATGTTCTTGCTACAGAACCTAGCAGTTTAGTTATTGTTCTGAAAATTTAACAATGCCAAAATCCAAGGGTTCAGGTCCATCTGAAGCCCTGGAAGTAGATCTGGTAAATGGTCAGAAGTCACTACTGATTCAAACTAAGTTAATTCCAGCAGTGTGTAGAGTAAGTCTAAAATCTCATTGTGTTTAGATTCTCCAGGGCTTGGATGTCTCTTCTGAGCTACTGCTCCAAGAGCTGCCACAAATTTTTGTGCTCCTTTGGGGAAAACTGTTCTCCACCTTTAGAATCTCATTTGCAGCAACACAAACACCCTGCCCACCTCAAAAACTGGTTCTTTGTGAGAAAAGCTCACAGAGAGCCTGGCCCAACTCCTAGTAAAATGAAACTCCATGAAGATTTCTGAGACATCAGGACTGGTCAAGGAGGGATTTTGGACAGAACAGGCACAAAAAGAAAACCAAAACAGAAAAACCCCACGTTTTCACAAACACTCACAATCCCCAGAGCAGCCACTCTTATGCTCTATTATTTTTTATGCAGGAGTCAATTGAGAAATTTCAGGTTTTTGGTTTTTTTTTCTTCCAGGAAAGTCAAATATGATTTTACTCTACAACTAGGCAAAGCTGCCCTTAATTAGACCAGGAGCTACAACACAAAATACTGATGCATTCAAGGACAGAAATGACAGAACTATGGCTTTTACCAAGGGAATGAAACAATAAACACACAAACAGCTGAGGGCCAGACCAAACAGAATTAGTTGCCAGAGCACCAGAGAAGATAATGAATCTACAACAATTTATACCAGTGAAGGCAGCTTGTCCTTGAAGCTCAAGGACATTTTTTCACTCGACACCAAACCTTTTTTCTGGAATTTACATGCAGTACAAGCCTTCATTTCCTGACTTAAATCTTCTGCCCAGCAGCATCACGGTCTTTAGGATGAATGTCATTTTTTTCCATTGGTATCTACACTCTGAGAAATGTGTTGCTTGAACTGCTTCTTGTACAACAGATGGAAGGACATTCTAAAATATCAGATGGCTCCCTAACAGGCTCTTTGAAATTCAAATAAGGTTACATATCCTTCACCTCACCATACAAGACCACAACAGGGCTGATTACAGAAATACTAGCACAGGTCTGTGTCAAATCAATAACGTGACACGGTGTCAAGCTTATCAGAGGAGCTGAACTGTTTATTTTCATTTGGCACCTGCCTGCAGTGCCTGTCAGCACCAGGAACATTCCAGGAAGTCCCAAGCAGCCAACACAAGGACACCAAATATAGGGTGGGACACAGCAGCTGGAACTGTCCTGCCACAGTTTTTCCATTTTCATCCAAGGGGTGAACAAGCTGGGATCCATTTCTGGAGATAATGCAGTAGCACAGAGATTGTACAGCAGCCAGACAAACACCCTGTGTTAACTGACAGACCCAATTTGGCAGCTCTGCCCCCCACCCTTGTTCCAGGAGGTGATGCTGTCCCTTGGATGCACTGAAATCACTGCTTTGTCTTGGCAGAGAAAAACTTCAGCAGATAAGGGGCACTTTATGCAAGTGCAGAGCCCATGACACCAACTGAAGACCCAGCCTTTTAATGAAAAAGCAACTGCACATTCAATATTTCTGAGAATTCCAAGACTATCAGCTCCTCATGCTTCCAGTGGGAATGCACTTGCTCTGGAAAGAACAGCAGCTCTTTAGTGCTTTGCATGAATTCAAACCACGGCCTATTACTCACAGAGAACAAACCTGTTGTGTCACCCATCTGTAACAGCCATCTGGGACAGATGTTTTAAATGGAAACTGCAACAAGATTTAGGCTTCACTGACAACCTACCTTACATCTTGATCAGTTAGCCCTCAAAAACCCAATAAGAAATTATGGATCCCACCTGACAGAAGGAAGCAATACAGATACTTCCCACTGGTGTCCTCTCCTGATAAATCAACAGTCCAGAAAGCAGATCAGTGCTGTGCCTGCACATCCTACCCCATCCCACCCAATCCCTGCTGCTTGGAGAGCTAAAGCTCACTTGAATCTTTTATGGGCATGGAAATGACCATACATTATGTATGCAAAGTCAGACAGACTATTTGTTGCTCCCATTCACTTGCCACCAATAACCTTAGCTTCTTATGCCAAATAAATCACCCTTAAAACATGTTAATGATCAACAAACATAAACGTTCTTCATAAAATTCTGAAACAAAATTATTAGCTATTCACATCCAAGTTCTATATATTTCACTGCATGTCCATCTGGCAGACATCTGCATTATTTATTTGCTGTCACACTCAGTAAATTGATTTACTGGCATTTAAAGGTGTCATCTTTACTCATTACAATTTCAGAGATCACTCCAGCACTGCCAACACTGCACCAATGACCTGAGTTTCAACTTTTAATCTCTCCTAAGATTGAATTCCCCATACAAAGCAGTATATGAAGAGCCAGAGGAAACTGAAGAACTAAGGTGCTTTGATTTAAAGTTCATTGATCTATACAGGAACAATATGGTGAGAAAGTTAATTTAATGACTCAGGTGCAACATACACTTTTTTGAGCCCAAGGTAAACTTCAGAACTGGCAACACTGTGGTGCAGAATTAAGACATGTGGACTTGATAGACAAGAAAGAGGAATGAGACCACATCCTTGGAAAGGATTACTGCCCTGGAAAGTTTGGGGCAGATGTGGCCACATCACCTGTGTGCTCTCCAAGTGTGCTTCCCAGCTAGATCAGCAGCAGTGCCAGAGATCAGAACTCCATTCCTGCCCTGGAGATATTTCAGGCTGGCAAAAAGCAGCAGCCCCCTGCCTCACCCCAGCTGCTGGGGGGAACCTTTCAAACACAAACAGTACCCATCAGCTTGGAAAATGCATCAGAACACAAAAGACTCAGGGTGCTCTGGACTATATTCTGGGACACTAAGTGATAAGTGCAAGAGATTTTCACCACCTCCCCTCCTCTGACAGCCCCAGGCAGCACAGGAACCACACACTGCAGTGACCTGCAGCTCACAGCCATACACATACACATAACCACAGCCAAACCACAGGAGAAGCTGGAGTCTGATCATGCCTCACTAGAGAAAAACATAATTAAAACCATTAGGTTTGGAAAACTTCCAGCCCTATGAATCTGACAAAGACATTTATGATGATAGAGGAATAATAATGTCCAGTAAAATCCCTGTACATAAAAGCACTAAAAGTGTTTTACAGTCAAAAATCCAAGGAAAGAGAATTTTAAGTAAGTTAATATGCGTCTTCTATAGAAAAGGAGCAGCGTGACTTTTACATCTCATAAAGTGAAGCTTGACTTCACAGCTATCTGTATCCTATCACACTTTTCCTGTCAGACTAAACATCTCTTGTTTTGATGCAAACAGAGCAACTTCTCTTGCAGGGTATTTTTGATTAAAATGAACTCGAGACTTAAAAAAGAAGAGCCCAAGTCCTTCTGTGATAGCAAATTTCTGATGCTGCAATTCACTTTGCACTGCTGGGCTTCGAAGGATGCCCAGGATGAGAGGGAATTCATAACCCCCTCCACCAAGGGGGTGCATTACAGTAAAGCATACTGACATGCTTGCTCTTTTTATTCATCCATGCAGCAGGTTCTTACTTGAGGTAACATTAAGAGAAATGTTTCATTTACTTGAAAAGAAAAGAAAACAATTTCACAGTTTTTGGAGAAAACATTTGGCAGAGCGCTGCCATCTGCACCAATATTTGAAAACCAAGTCATTCAAACACTCATAATTTACTTAATCTTAGCAAGATATTTGAAAATTAGAGGCTTTTTATCACATATTCCAACCAAAGCAGCATCACTTTGCATATGGAGTATTAAATCCATCTGGAAAAGTGACACTCAAAACAACAATGCCTTTTCAAGCCCATACCACCTTGCTGTACCAGGCTCTTCATACATACTGAGCATATGATTTCCAAGAGTTGCTTTTGGGAAACAAGGGTAAGGGAAGACAAAATCTACAAAGAATGTTCAAATGGTGACCATAACAATTGTAAGGCTCTCAAAAGCACCCGTACTCAAGTGTTGTGATGACTTCCTGCAATTTCTCTTGTTTATTTTAAAATCAGGCTCAAGGGAGCAGCCTAGAACACCTTTCTTAAATAGGTTTGAGAGCTTTAAGAGGTTAAGAATTTCACAGCTGATTACACTGACAAATAATTCCAATTTTACATCAGTCTGAGCAGTAAGCAACATAAGAAAGGAATTTCCAACACACATGCACTGGAGTTGAAGCCTGTTTGGGATTGCACCTGTCAGAGCCCAGAAACTGGAGACAGACTGTGGCCACTTGTAGTTTATTTAAAGAAAACATCTTCTGTCACCGTTCTTCTCAGTCATCACCCTGGTTTTGTTTCAGTATTTGCTGTTTAAGCCTGGGAAAGGTGGAATGAAGACTTTGTCCATTTTAATTAAACAACACAGCTGCCCACTAAACCTTCTTGACTACAGCCCTCCTAACCACAATGCTTACAACACAGAACAACTTCCATTGTATCCTGAGCCTCCCTTGAACAGAACACCTGGAGCAGGCATCCAGGAAAGGGAGCAGAATGCAAGGAAAAGCTCCTGAAGTGATTCATTACCAAAGCAGTCAAAACCAAATACCAAGAGTACCCTTAAGCTTTATTGCAACAGATCAGTGACACACTCAGGGAAAGGCTTTGGGGAAAAAGGTCATTGCAAAGTCCCTCTGCAGAGCCTGGAAGTTTCTATTACCAGCCTGCCAGACCTTTACAGGCATTTGCTAGGATCTAGAAGACTACAGGCTTCAGAGCAAGGTGCTGCTGTGTGCTCTGAGCTGCTGAGCCAACCACAGGAGGGGCACTGTGAAGCACAAGTGAAAAAGAAATCCCAAGCTGACTTAAGGCCATTTGCTCCAGAAAAACAGTAGTTTCCAGGAAAATGCTCTAAACAGATGAATCTTACCCAGAGGCTGGATATGAACTGTTCATCCAAGAAATACTCAGCAATGAAAGATTAACATGCACTCTACTTTAGGGGCTTTGAACATAAAACTATCCTCCCACCTTCAAATCTACCTTCCTGAATTTCTTTGTGCAGAATATTTACAATGCTCACTTTCATTCTTAAGCAAACAGCAGAAAGAATATCTTCTTTGAGCAAACAGATGTGGACAGACTGCAGAAATTTGCCAAATATTGATTTTGTTAGGGATGAGCTTGAAATCTTCATCTTGTTTCAGTTTCATACTGAATGAACTTCTAGGTGATTTTTTAAAACAAATGTATTATACTGCATTAAAAGAAGTGAATTAAACTACTTCAGATAATGAACTGAAACACCTATGATAATTCAGTAATTGAGAGCAGTAGGAATTTATCCTTCAGGGTAAAACAGTACACTGGGGAAAATGATGTTTTCCTAAGAGGTTCTGTCTTGCTCAGGCAGGGCCACAGGCAGACACTGTGCCTGACTGGCCCAGATGTGGTTACTGCAGGATACAGCAAGTCAGCCAACTTATCTGGAGTGTTTTATTTATTCTACAAGCCTTTTCTCCCATGGCACTTTCAGTCAGGTCTCTTCCCACTTCTTGTCTATCAGGTTTTATAAAACTTACCCTGACACCTTTGGGCTTATGTTCTATCAAACCAAATTTGGTGAATACAAATAAGTGAAGAAACTGAAAATTCAATATATAAGCCCTTATTTCTGCTGGAAACTAAGTTTAAAAAATGTTAAAAGGAATGCAGTCTTCACAATGTTTGTGTAAAGCATACTGAGCATCCAAGAATTACAGGGGAAGCATTACCTGCTTGTAGCTCTCTGGATGTCTAATGAGATCTGCTTCTGTGACAGAGAAATGTCCGAGGTTCTGGTCCATGTGGGAGCCACTGGTGAATAAATGGATCTGGAACAGATTGATTTAAAAGACAGCTGTCAGTGCAGGAAGCAGATCATTAAGATCATGAACTACCACCCAACAGCTGTGTGGGCTGGCAGGGTGATGAGACCCGTGCTCACAAAGCCCTTCCCGTGGACATGGACAAGTGTGAGTACGACCACCAATACAAAAGCCAGCATGGAAAAGAGGAGCAGGCACCACAACCACCTCTCAAAATGGTCCATCTGGTAGCATTGCCAGAACCAAATGCAGGAATTGCAACCACTGCTGCCACAGGAAAACTGAAGGTTTCTCTCTTCATCCTGTCTGAAGTCTTTTTCCTTACAGCAAACACGGCTAGGTCCATGGCATGAAAGGAGAAACCATTCACAAGACAGCAGCAGTCTTAACTGAGCTAAAGTACACTCTCAGATTAATTTTTATTTCTTTATTTTAAGTAGAAAATGCTACCTAGTTACAGTAAGGTTCTCTTTTGCTGCTCTATAGTTGGCTTTTGCTTACCAAGACCTTGTCCCAGCTGCACTGGTGATAGTATCATCAATTACTTGATGAAGAAGCTTCCCCAAGTTAGTCAAGGGAACAATAAAAAGCAATTCCTCCTATTCAGAGCTGATCCCTTTGTAACTGTAATAACTGCAGCTGCCAAACAAGATAGCAGTGCACATTTGTCAGACAATCACTCATATTTCATTAATATTTCTGCCAGAAGACAGAGAATGTTTCCTGCTTTTCTTCCTTTATTCTAATATGAACTTTATCACACACTTGGGTATTGACAACTATTTTAAAGTTGACAGGCACTGGGTAATTATCAACCCTTCCATGAAACTTCAGAATATTTTAGCATTTCTTTCCCAAAACTCACTGCTGGTGACAACCATCTGTCACATGTGCAGAGCTATGCGAGTTTAAAAATAAAAGAGCACCTCCCCACACAATGTTCTTCCTTTCCACTGCCACTCCTCTCTCCCTGCTGCATTCTTGTGTAACTCTGGCTGCCAAACCTTTGGGCCCCAGCCCCAGCAGGGAATTGCAGCCCCTTCTCCAAGGCAGGTGGCAGCAGCGTCCCTAGGTAAAGCCAAAACAAATACAGTAAAGTGGTAACAACAGAGGAATAAGGTGCTCCCCTGAGACCACACTGGATGGATCAGAAATAATCCAGTATTTATATTTTTGCTGTCTCTTACTGATGGCTAACAGAAGATAAAGAAGGCTGAAAGAGGGAAAGAGCACCAAAGCAGAAGCAGCAGGTAAGAGGGTGAGAGGCAGAACGTGCTGTTGCTCCTTGGCACGGGAATACCCCAGGTGGAGGCAGCTCTGATTTAACCTCACACTAACCTTTGCAGGAGAGCACAGGCACAGCCCCCCACACCCAGCACCACTTCTGGGGAGTTTCCAGCACCAACTCCTTGGCACTGGAAAGGGCTCCAATGCCCTTGAGCTCACTGCAGGGTGCCTAATTCACCTAGAGAAGATGAAAAGGGGGCTTGCTCATGGTTCACACACATTTGCATGAGAGGAAAAAATTCTACTGCATTAAAGAGTGTGCTTCTGAAATCTAATGGCAAATTCACCTTAGGGGAAAAAAGCAAAGATTTTCAAACCAAATAGACAAAAAAATATATAAATAAACCAGGTAGCAATTCCCAGAGCAGTGTGGTAGATTTTTCATGTCAAGATACAGATGCATCTAACAATTGCAGTTTAGCTCACTCATAAATTACTGACAATGAGGTAATTACCCAGCACCAGTCCCTGCCCTCTATTATTCAGAGATCAAGACTTTGTCCTTGTCCCTTTACTCTTTCTACCTAAGATACACAGATACAACCCATCCAATCCACTGCACTACATCTTATTTTTTATTGTTAACAGATAAATTATTTTATATTTTTAACACCTTAGAAGGGCACAAGAAACCACTCCATTTGTAGGTAGTGCTTCCCAGTGCTGCTCTGCATTCTTAGTGACAATACAACTCTTGCTCTCAGCTTCCAAGCATGTTGAGACCATTTTTGTTTCTTTACCATGATCTGATAATTCCAGTTATGTTAAACTCTTCTTCTATCATTGAGAATTCCATTTAACATGATTTTATTCTTACTAACCCATATGCACAGCTCACAATCAGATATCTACCTCCTTAAAAAAAAAAAAAAAATCTCTGAGCCTGATTTTACCCTCCACTACTTCAGGATGGAAAATACCCCCAGGATATCCATCAGTTTTGCAGAAACTCATCTGTTCCTCTGTTTTTTATAACATGCCAATTGTGCCACAGTGCACTTAACAGAGCCCCCCAAAAATGAAAGTTTTAAACTATACAGGTTCCTTCCTGTTTTGCTGGAACCATGCAAAGTTTCTTATTCACAGTTTTTAAGGCAAAACGGTAACTCAAAGACTAAATAAAAACAACTGCTCTCTCCTATGAATTCAAGAGGGATCAAAACCCAGGCAAACAGCTTCTTCTGGCATTTGACAGAAAGAAGAAAGAGAACAGAAGGAACCAAGAGACATGCCTTAACACAGTAATTTATTCTACACGTTCCCAGGTATTTGAAGGCACACCAGGTAAATATGTACCACTGAGAATTTCCAGGGAATTAGAATGGTATTACTACATTATACTTTCAAAGTGAGCCAACCTGTCCATGTCGAGAAGCCATTAAAATGTTATTCAACAGCTCATTGCCTCAGGCTGCAAACCTCCTCAGAAACAGAGAGGTAAAGATTTCCCTCAGGAAGTCTTCCTCCTACAGCAGGACATGTGTGCTTCTGTGAGCTTCAACATGCCTTGTGGGAGCTGAAGGCACTGAACAGCAGCTCCTCAGAGCAGCCAGCAAAGAAGAACAGCCAGGCAGGCCACCTAACAAGCAATTCCCAGCACAGGACCGGCTGTAGCTCCAGGGAGGCTTCCCTCTCTTGGGGACTTCTTGCAGAACTTCAGCCCATCAACCTCAGGTGGCTGCAGGCAGGATGGAGTAGACAGAGGACAGAGCAATATTCATACTAAAAAATACAGAGTAGAAGGAAGAGCAGTCATCCTCTGAGTAAGAACGTTTTTCGCCACTGTTTTGTGTTCTTCTCAGAAAGGCCCAAATAGAGAAAATGGCATTTTAGAGCCCGTGTGAGCCACAGAATGAAATCTGCAGAAGTGTCGCCACCAGTAGACAAAAATTCGAGCTCCTGATGAGCAGTAAATCAGATTGTTCCACAGCTGAGACACACAACCTGCTACGTTATTAAACAGAGAGAGTAAAAGCCGTAATTATCATTTTGTAGAGAAAGCCCTCTGTAAATCTGCCAACATAATTAAAAAACATAACACTCATTAGCCTTTTGCATACTGTGCTTGTGGTTTATTAGAGGAAAGCAGCAGCTCATATAGAGGTCACACGGGGTCAGTTCAGTCTTCTGAACACATAGAATAGTTTAAAAGTTTTGAAATTAATGCAGTAGTAAAAGCAATTTCTCTAGAAAGAGTCAGGAAATATCAATTATTGTTTATACAGCTGTTAAATTGTGCAAGCACGTTATATTTTCTGTTACCCTAAATGCTAACATCAATGTGGCACTGTAATGATGTCCTTCCAAAGTCACATTTACCTTTCTATTCTCCTGCTTTTAATTCAAACTAAACCATAAATCAGAGCACTTCACTTTATTACAGCTCTGAACAGAACTCCCACAGCTGCACACATAATACCAGTGTGGGTTCACATGTGGAGGAGCTGGGCTTAGTTCCATCCTCCTTAGTGCAGCCCCAAGGTGGCACCTCTGACTGTGACAATCACCAACAGCACCACTGCTGCCTTCAGCTTCACCCAGCAATGACAGCTGGAGAAGGCAGTAATGACAGCTTTGGGAAACTGGATGAACAGATACACAACTCTCCCTACTGCTTAT